>NC_137625.1:25978115-26395615 GCF_963280865.1 Gymnoscopelus braueri
GTGTGGTTTGGGCCGCGCTCCGAGACATGGAATCGGAGGGGGGAAAGTACGGAAGGAGGGAAAGTTACATTTTCTCCTCATGAGCTGGAATTTCTGAGGAAGCAAGCAAAAACATGAAAATCTTAACCCAATGAGACCTGGAACGCATCTGTGTCATTTATTCAAAAAATAGCAGATATACAAGCTCGTAGCGCGGCACCGAGTGCCGCGCTATGAGCTTGTAGATCTGCTATTTTTGAAAAATCGTGATTAAGAAAAAAAAATCTAAATCCTTTTTTTTTTTTTAAATAATGTAAAAAAAAAAAAGGATTTAGATTTTTTTCTTAATCGGCCTCAGGTCTTAATGGTGTTTATAAAGGATGCAATTATCCTTTTTTATCCATTCGAGGTAATCTTTTCCTCAACAACGACAATATGACATGACTTGGGCAATTTAGTCTTTTTAATCACATCACTTTCTGGCATCTCAAAGATAGTAATTCTGTGATGGAATATTCTCTTTCCAAACAACGCAGCGGCCATTGTCAAAGTCCCTGCACTTACTTCTCCTTGGCGTAAGATAAGCCTGATTAAGTTCAGATTTGTATTCGAACTGCGCGACACGCCATGCATTTATGTATAGATTAAACATTACAGTACGATGCGCACTTCCAGTTGAGTAAATAGGGCGAAGTCGTCAATTTGAATAGTCACCTGTCGTATCGCCACTGCTTGAAAGCATATTAATGAGGCCAGGCACAATAAATCTCTGCCCAGTCACAACGTGGCTACCACAGGTAAAACAGCTTATGTGCACAGTTTGATAGATCAGCAGCAGTTGTTTTTATGCATGCAGAATTGCAGACGTGTCACCACGACCACGGTTTATTAAATGTGTTGACCTTTGATCAGAAATGAATGAATTTCAAACCACAGAATTCATAACCAACCATTATTACATGGTGGACTATGCTGTGATGCTGGTGTTGCAGTAGTCAATAACTTACACCTGATCAGCATCATCTCTTTGACCCACCGAAGCCTTGTGTAGAACCGATGAACAGTGTGATGGATTAACACAGAACGAGTGTCCATTTCTCTTTCTGTCAGCTTTCTCTTCTCTCTGTCACTCTTTCTAATTTGTCTTCATCTGCATTTCTCATCTAATTTTTTTACTTCCTCTACCTGCCTTCCCTTCACGTCTCCTCACCCTCGCGCACACTTTTAGGCCCTGCTATCTATCCTTTCACTCCCCATGCTGCTTTTCTCTCCTCTCCCATTTCCCTTCCTCCCCCTCTCTCCTCATCTCTCCCGTTTTGCTGCTGACTGTTGATTAAGCGCGCGGCGTCACTCCCTAACCTTACCGCAGGAAGTTTCCTGTGCTGAAATGGAGCCCGCACTGGATTGCTTCCTGCCAAAGTGCGTTGTGGGACACGTTTTTGTTTTGGGCCCCCCCCCTTCTTCCTTCTTGTCCTCCCTCATCCCTCCGCCTCCCCTCCGTTCCTTCCCTCCTCCGCTGGGGTCTTGTGTGCAGATGGCCGGGTCCGGCAGACCGGATCTCTGAGGGTTTTGGCAGAGACGTTACCTCTCTCTCTCTCTCTCTCTCTCCGGCCCTGGAGAGAACATACCACAGCCCGTGACCTGTCGACCCCGGGGCCTCCGCACACTGCCTCGTCACCGCATCACTTCTCTCACACGTAGAGCTGGGCAAGATTATGCTTTAACCATGATAGAAAATGACACAGAGATAAAGACAATAGATTCATTATCATTCTATCTTTAAGCAGTACGAAGGAACATAGCTAGAATCCTCTCCTCTCCAGCTCTCTGTTGCTGAACCTGTGATATTTTGGCCATCTTATATCAGTAAACAAAAGACATAAACATGGAAGTGCACTGTTATTGTGTGATTTAAGCTGCCATCCATCATTTCAACGTTCTTTCAAACCAATCTGTATGGTAGCGCATGTTAATACAATGTAACTAGCACACCTGCAGTGGTTTGGAGGTGGCCTCCCTACTCTTCCATTGAGAAATGTAGACCCTCATGTGGGGTAGGACACCTTCTAGTTGACAAGTAGTACCGCTTGAAGCTCATAAGCGCCTTATCTCCTCAGGCCAAGCGGGGATATCATTTCTTGGAAGAGTGGTAGCAATTTAGTCTCCCGGACCCGGAGGGGAAACCTGGCAATGTAGAGGATTATTGATGAACCTACAGAGTAGTGCTCATAACCACATGGTACTATCTTATCTTAACTTGGGAGATAGAGCTTGGCATTATATCAACTAGACCTAGTTGATTTTGTGAATTTATAGATAGATATTATTGATATTGTGATATGAGGCCAGATATCATTTGGGATATTGTAATATTGTGATATGTGTCTTTTCCTGATTTTTAAAGGCTGCATTACAGTAAAGTGGTGTATGTTTCTGAATGCACCTGACTGTTATAGCTGTTCTATTTATGTTCTTATTATAGGCAATAAGGATTATTATTATTATAAAAAAATCTCATTGTGAACAATTTTGCGATAGCACCACTAGTCATCCCCACAATATCGAGGTATTTGGTCAAAAATGTCATGATATTTGTCCATTTTTGTCTATATCACCCAGCTCTACTTGGCACCAGTGCATCGCAGATGCATTTTTTTTGTAGATCAGGCAATATTTTGTCAGTTGTTTCTTTTGTATTTTAAGTGTGTTTAACAGAACAGGTTTGCTGTGAAGTGCTTTTACAAAGCAGCAGAATATCACAAATCACATCATATTACCAGATGAGGGGCTAATTCGTTTTTGTGTGTGTTGCAGATTATATAGCATGTTGTATAGCCCAGTGGTTCTAAACCTTTTCAGGCTGCGACCCCCCAAAAGAATCATAATTGAACTGGGGACCCCCCAAAAGAATCATATTTGAACTGGGGACCCCCCAAAAGAATCAGACCCCCCCCCCCCCAAAAAAAAAAATCATGTGGGTCCCGATCCACAGGTTGAGAACCACTGATATAGCCTACAAACTCAAACTTGTCTACTCACTGCCTGCAAGCTGACACACTGTTAAGGGACGTTTGCCAAACAGCCAGAGAGCTAGTCCTCCGTCTGTCAAACACTTGTTAACCACCTGAGACGGGGATAGCACTATCCTGTTCTCTGACACATCGTATGATGACTGTTGACAAGACGCGGGTCAGGACTTGACAGGGCTGCAAGTTGTATTATAGATAACCTAGGCCTGCCAGGTCTTATCATGAGCTCCGCTGTCACGGTCTGAACGCCGAGGAGGACAGAATGGGAAGCTGACAATCTAGACAGGGGCTCTTTTTTTAATATTGATTGCTCTCCGTGAAAACTTCCTTTGTTTGATGGGCGGGAGAAGGGAAGGAGGGAGGGAAGGAAGGAGAAGAGGGGGGGCCTGCCTCTGAAACCGAGCACAAGGTTCCGATTACCCCTGTGACAGTGACATTGCGCGCGCCGCCGGCCAAAGATAACAGCTGTCCCACTCCAAGAGGAAGTGTTTGAGGGCTGGCGATAAGTGTGACGCGAAAAATGACAGGTTGTGTGGTGTGCAGTGGTGTAAAGTAACTAAGTACATTTACTCAAGTACTGGACTTAAGTACAATTTTGAGGTATTTTTTACTTTACTGGAGTATTTACAATTGTCTATTCTTTTTACTTCTACTCCACTACATCTCAAAGGCAAATATTGTACTTTTACTCCTCTACAATTATTTGACAACTTTAGTTACTAGTTACTTTGCAGACATAAATGATTACATTATAAAACATACATTAACCACTAAAGTCTTATTTCATAACTAGGCTATTTGAAAATAGCCGATCTACAAGGTCACAACGCGTCGCATCGCGACGCGTTGTGAGCTTGTAGATCTGCTATTTTCAAACATTTTAGTACTTTTACTTTTGGTACTTTAAGTACATTTTGATACCAATACTTTTGTACTTTTACTCAAGTCAATTTTGAATTCCGGACTTATACTTGTAACAGAGTACTTCTGCAATGCAGTATTGATACTTTTACTTAAAGGAGAATTTTGGACTTAAGTTTTCTTACCTTTTCTATGACGTTATGATATCTTAGGATGAATGGTACAGTAGAAAGATTTCATAACTCCACCCCTGAGCCGCCACAGCTTAAAAGGTGCGCGGATAGGCCTTAGGTTAGATCACATATTTTAATAGCTTATTTTTATTTATTTTTTGTGAGATCTGACGTTCATAGTGACAAAACACTATGCAAAAAAAAAAAAATCTCGAGATTGAAATCTCGTCTAGCGAGACTTCTGTTTTTTTTTTTTTTTTTTGGGACAGTGTTCTGTCATAACTATATACTCCGTCTTGTGTTAGGTTTGTGTGTGTGTGTGTGTGTGTGTGTGTGTGTGTGTGTGTGTGGTTAACATGAATGACAATGTCAAAATCTGGGACGACGTTCTATGCAATGCTAATTCAGACGATACACAATAATGCTGAAAAGAAAGTGAAGATTCAGACACATTCATTCAGTCTCACCATGTTAGCCAGTTCAGCTGTTGTTCACATACACACATACGTGGGCTGAACGTTAGTGCTTAATGAGATTCTTGCGGCGCTGCTTTTTTCCAGCGCGTTGGTCGGCCACCAGCGGCAGATGTTTGACTCTTTCTGTGTTCCCACGACGATGCAAGAGGAACATTTCAGAGAGGAAGAAATAACAACTTGTCTTCTCGTTTTCCTCTGGTCTGTGTCCTTGCCATTTATACACCGAGTCATAAACTGGTGGAAGTCGAGGGGCTGTCTTCCGATATGCATGTCTACAGTTCACCACGTGTAAACTGTGTCCAGATACTCACTGTCCAAGGTCTGTTTAGTTGACAGACCGTATATTCATTCATTCTCATAATCAATGTTGATAGACTACATATATTGATTCATATACTCACTATTGATAGATTAGACATAATGTACTGTATATTCATTCATGTATCTATGTCATATTTTCTCCTGGGACTCATTCTCACTGATGTTGCTATGACACCTGATTTTCCCCCCGGGGATAATAACGGTTTATTTATCTTATCTAATTTTATCTTAATCTTATCTTACTATCTTATCTAACAACCAAAATAACTGTTGTCTGACCTCCACTGCGTCTGCTTGTCTCTTTCCTCTTTCTTTCTTTTTTGCTTTTTCTGTATTTTCCTTCTTGTACAACCCCTTAACTAATCACCTCCCTGACAACTCCTATTCCTTTATTCCTCTCCTCTCTCTCTCCTCTCTTCTCTCATCTCTCCTCTCTCTCTCTCCTCTCTCTCTCTCTCCTCTCCTCTCTCTCTCTCTCTCTCTCTCTCTCTCTCTCCTCTCTCCTCTCTCTCTCTCTCTCTCTCTCTCTCTCTCTCTCTCTCTCCTCCCTCCATCTTTTTTCTCCTTCCTCCTCACTGCCATTCCCGTAATCACTCTGTCTTTTATCTCCACTTCCTCAATATCCTCTTTTACTGCCTCCTGTCTCCTTCCTTCCTCTCTTGACTCGCTCCTCCTGTCCCCCTTTTCCTCCCCCCACCCCCACTCCCCCCCCCGTCCCCCTGTCCTTTCTTCCTTCCTTCCTTCCTTCCTTTCCCCTCCTCCCCCCCCATCTTGAACTGACGCCTGTTAACCGACCCCAATTTTACTCCTACTGTCATCTCTCTCCCTCCATGTGGTAAGAAACCCACTTCTCCTGTCCCTCCCTCTGTGTTCTGTCTGTTCCCTGTACACAGTAGAATCCCTCAGTGTTAATTGAACCCAAATTAACCCGCAAAATCCTCAGCGTTAATTCAAACCTGAGAGTGTGAAAATAGATTCAAATGAACCTACAAAATCCTTCGTTGTTAATTTAACCCTGAGAGTGTAGAAAAGTGACCCAAATGAACCTGAAGAATATGCAGTCTTAATCTTCAGTGTTGATTTATTTGAGTCAATTTTTACACTGAGGATTTGACTGTATTATGGTTGTCCTTATGGCAGGGGTCTTCAACAGGGGTTTCCGGGACCCCTAGGGGGTCCTCAGAGTTACTACAGGGGGTCCGCCAAATCTTTGTGTGATTTTTTTTTTACCTTAACCTCTTGAACCCTAGCATCCTTTTTTCTGAGGAGAACTTTAGCCAAAAATAGCAGATCTACAACACCTCGCAGCGCGAGGCGTTGTGGAGCTTGTAGATCTGCTATTTTTGAGCTTGTAGGAAAAAAAATAGCAGATCTACAAGCTCGTTGTGAGCTTGTAGATCTGCTATTTTTGGCAAAGAGGTATATGTTGTAGAGGGGGAAAAGGCCAGACTAAGTAAACAAAAAAGTTAAAACTAAAACATAATTTTATACAATATAGAGATTTTGCTTCATCTCTCTCTCAGCTAGGGGGTCCCTGCTTCATCTCTCTCTCAGCTAAGGGTCCCTGCTTCATCTGTCTCTCAGCTAAGGGGGTCCTTGGCCTTAAAAAACGTTGAAGACCCCTGCCTTATGGTGTCTCTGTGTTCTGTGACCTTCAGGGCTTCAGCCGGTGTTCTGGAGCCGGGGACGATGTGGGCCAGTGGCTACGCTGGGCGGAGAGGGAGTTCGCCCTGCGGTCCGATCACCAGCGGCTCATTCCAGATGAACGGCAAGGCCCTGCTCCTTCTCACCAAGGAGGACCTTCCGCTACCGCTCGCTCCCACTCCGGTACTTCTCTCTCTCTCTCTCTCTTTCCTCCTCCTTCGCCACCTCCTCTTCCTCCACTCTCTCTGCATGGCTCCGTTTACAAAGGCTGTTGACATACAGTAACAGACGGTGTTGATTTCGTCGACTAAAACTATGACGAAAAATGTTGGTCGACTACCTTTTTTCACTGACGAAAAACTAAACAAAAAACTAAATAAAAACTAAGCTATAACGACTGAAACTGAGACTAAATATATTGACAATTTCGTCAACAAATAAAAACTAGACTAAAATGTTAGGGAGGGACGAGTGGAGAAGAGATCCAGTAGAACTAGAAGTCATTCTATGTTTGGTTGCGCTCGGGTGTTGCGCTCTGAAAATAGCAGATCTACAAGCTCACAACGCGTCGCGCTGCGACGCGTTGTGAGCTTGTAGATCGGCTATTTTCAGCATGCAACCAAGTGTAAAATCAGCCATTACGACGCCATCAAGGCATCGCCAACATGCATTTTAGTCGACTAAATCAACTGTAGATTTTGTCGACTAAAATCTTATGATATTTAGTCGACTAAAACTAGACTTAACACTAAAACGTTTCATATGACAAAAATATGACTAAAACTAAATGGTGCATTAAACCATCCTCCCCCTGTCTTGTGTTTTTGAGAATCGATGTGTTTACATCGAAGCGACGCTCTCTCTACGGCGCTAATCGATACGCAGCCAGAAGAGGGGGAAGAACAGAGGACATTGTTATAGGCGACACTAGAGGCAGTTGTTGCGGCGGTGGCGGCTGCCGTCTTTGTTGTTTTGGAGAGGAAGTAAAAAGACTGGTCGGGTAAACAGTCGATCAGGAACAGGAAGTGCAAACCGACCTCAACTGTCACCTGGCAACCTCACGGACGAGATGCATTAACAGGTACAGCGACAATCCGTGCACATGAAGAAAGTATGCATGCAGGTTGACGCGTCGCTTTTATGGCAGTGGTTCTCAAACTTTTTCATGTCAAGGACCCCTGAATTAATGTGTATTTGGCCGCGGACCCCCCATCTGAAAAGAGTTTGTTCCAAGGACCCCATACAAGATTTGTGGTGTTAAAAATGTCCAAAAATATAAATATTCAAACATTTTAAAGAATGTCAAGATTTTTTTTTTAAATAGCTGATGTATATATAGGGCCATGGGGGTCCCCGGACCCCACTTCGAGAACCCCTGCATTAGACCACGGACCACCATAACTCTTAGAGTGTACAAATGGAACCAAATGGACCCGTAAGGGTCCATTTGGTCACTCTCAGAGTTACAGCCACAAAAGGGTCCATTTGGTTCCCAACTATCCATCATTTGCCTGGGGACCCCCCGGAAGCCCCTCAAGGACCCCTGGGGGTCCCCGGACCCCACTTTGAGAAGCTTATGGATCTTAGCTTGGGGGAAATAAAGCTAATATCTGAATGCGGTCACCTTCTTGCAAACCATACATGAGAAATCCATAGAGTATGGATGCAAGGACAATAATAATTAATGTTAGATTAATTAGTGTGGTTGCCCCGAGGGGCAACACACTATAGTACTGGGGCGACCTTAATATTATTATTATTATTATAGATAATTGCAGGCTTACTCTCGTGTGACACATGTTTAGTTAATGGGTTCATGAGATGAATTATCATAATTAATTTAAGGTGTGTATTTATCATGGAACAGGCTTTGATAGAATTATCTGCAGTCATTTACTCTAGTGCGGAAACGATTAGCCAATTAATCAAGTCAATGATTGACAGAATTAATTGATTATAATTTTTTATAATCAATTAACCATTTGTCATTCATCAGGTAGAACTGCTATTACAGCTTCACAATTGCAAATAGCATCATATTATATAATATGAGCACACACACACACACACACACACACACACACACACACACACACTCACATTATGGTTTATGTCTATATACTGTATATATACTGCTTTATATAGTTGGAGGTCTTATTCTCTCCTCTGTTCTTCTGTTCTGTAATCAGTGTCTCACCTGCACTAATCAACTATAGAGTCAATTAATTAGTATTTTCCTTTAAGGTAGGTTGTACTGTTTTTTTCTCACCATTTTCTTATTAACAATGAATGAGTTTGACACGAATAATTTAATGCCAGAAAGGTTTTCATGAATGATTAATGGATAATTGTGGGAGCTGAGGAGATGTTGACATGAAGCTGGCTTACAGCACGCCGTCACACTTGCACAGTGATACCGTGTCTTATGATGTAACCACAATCAACATTATTGTCACATCACAGGTTTACAGGTGTAAAACAGTGGGAGAAATTATTTTTTGTGCAAGCTCCATCGTTTTTGTTATTTCCATAAGAAAGGGAAGAAGAAGGGGGGGGGGAGATCAATGAAAAACAAAACAAATTATCTACATCAGGGGTCTTCAACAGGGGGTCCTCAGAGTTACTACAGGGGGGCCGTCAAATCTTTGTGTGATAGGAACTTTTTTTTTACATTAACCACTTTATTCTGAGGGGAACGTTAGCCGAAAATAGCAGATCTACAAGCTCACAACGCCTCGTGCTGCGAGGCGTTGTGAGCTTGCTATTTTCAGCAAAGAAGTTTGGGGTAGGGGGAAAAAAAAGAGCATACCAAGTACACGTTTTCTAAGTATTGAGGGTTTAAGTGGTTAACTGTCTGAAAATACACATTTACACGCCTATGAAACTATCTATGAAAATCGGTGATATGCAAAATATAAGATTTTATACAACATGTAGTTGGGGGTCCCTGCTTCATCTCTCGCTCAGCGGTCCTTGGCCTGAACGCGTTGAAGACCCCTGATCTACAGATCTATAAATATGTAAATATTACTGGTGGTTTCAAACCGTAATACCAGTCTGTACCACTGGTGTACTGTGGTGTACTATATACAGTACTTACATATAACATAACATGTTGGATGTAGACAACATTTTAAAGATCAGAAGCAGGAATTGTCCCCACAGTTCATTATACAGTAATGTTACAGTAGGAGAAAGTGATAACTGAAAGAGGCGTGTGTGTGTGTGTGTGTGTGTGTGTGTGTGTGTGTGTGTGTGTGTGTGTGTGTGTGTGTGTGTGTGTGTGTGTGTGTGTGTGTGTGTGTGTGTGTGTGTGTGTGTGTGTGTGTGTGTGTGTGTGTGTGTGTGTGTGTGTGTGTGTGTGTGTACACTGTATCCTCTCTTCCTCTATGAGAAGAACCATTTACTTGCATGTGTCATTGTGAACAGTTTTAGAAGAAAACACTCTGCAGTGAGTCCATCTATGGATGTACTTTAAGGGCTTTTATTGCGTTTACAAATCACAGCTGCAAGTAGCATGTGTCTATTAACTTCCTCCCAAACACCTGTGCATGGACGTTGCTCATAGTGGTTGTATCACTAGAACCAATCAACATTTATATATCTCTGCTGTCGGGCAGAAACCAGCTAACTCCAAAATGTTCATTTTTCAGGAAATAAAACAAAAGTGGAGTTAGGAGGTTTTGTTCATCATAAGAACAGCCGAATGGACCTCCAAGCTCACAATGAGGGTGGAGGTCAAAAGGGGGTGGAGCCTGGAGTCAGCAAAACCAACTAACTCCACCCCCCTTTGGTGGTTTAGCAGAAAGTTTGAGGATCCAATGGAGTTAGCTGGTTTTGTCAGAAACACTTTTTAATACTTTTCATCGGTTCAATATATATTTTTTACCAACACACAGACGTAAAGGGTGTTCAATAGCACTGATTTATGGGGAAAAAAATGCAAAAGAAAAAAATGGAGTTAGCTGGTTTCTGCCGGACAGCTTCTTTCAGAGGTTAGTAGAATTACATGTAGATAATCTCGGGAACTATTTGTCCTAAATTGCTCCATAGCCAATCCAGAATTCCTCACTCTGACCTGAGTTTTTTTAAGTCAAAGCATTCAGCAGACAAAAGCCAGTCCCTGGGGGGATGACTGGTCCATTATTGCACAAGTTCCCTGCAGTCTGGATTCTCTGGAAGGCAGAGAGAGAGGAGGTCATGTTCTCCTGCAAAGCCTTTTGTGGGGAAGCTTGATTCTTTCAGTGACGTTTGATGCTGACTTCCTGTCCCTACGGGGATAAACGCAGAGCCGGGAGGCATATTATGACCTCTGCCCTTTTGTGTGTGTTTTGTTGCAGGGGACGTCTTGTATGAGCTCCTGCAATACATCCTGAAACAGAGGAAGTCGAACATGTCCTACCCGTCAGCCTACTTTCCCGGGAACTCGTTCCACTCTCTGCCAGAAAGCGCTCTTCAGCACCACAAACTTGAAGGTCAGCGTGGACTGCTGGGTGCCTCCAAATACATATATGCGTGCACATGAATCATGAAAGATGTGAGATCTAGTTTTTAATTGAATGAATGTATGAAATGTCCCACTGATTTTAGTCTCTCTGTCTGTGACAGCATTTTTTAGAAATGATAAATGTAACTTCAATTAACTCGAGGGCTGAATAGATTTGTTATTAACCCTTTAAGACCGGGAACGCATCTGCATCATTTTACGATTTCTTTGGGCTATTCAAAAATAGCAGATCTACAAGCTCATAGCGCGGCACTCGGTGCCGCGCTATGAGCTTGTAGATCTGCTATTTTTGAAAGATCTTGCACATTTTGTGCAAATCTTTGAATATATATGTATTTTAAAGCAAACATTTGTAACTCAAATCTTTGCTTCTGGGGGATTCTATAAATGTCTTCTAAATCCTAACAGTATTTTTAAAACAACTTATGTTGCTATAATATCAGTGGTCCTCAAACGTTTTTCATGTCAAGGACCACCCAAAATGATATGTATTCGGCCGAGGACCACCATCTCAAAATATGTTGTTCCAGGGACCCCCCCCAGAAGCAAAGATTTGAGTTAAAATGTTCGCTTTAAAAAATACATATTCAAAGATTTGTACAAATTTTCACTATTTTTCAAAAATAGCAGATCTACAAGCTCATGTGCCGTGCTGTGAGCTTGTATATCTGCTATTTTTGAATAGCCCAAAGAAATCTAAAAATGACACAAATGTGTTCCCGGTATGAATGGTTTAATAGACCCAACTTCAACGAGATCATCCAACAGCGGGTCTCTTTGTTGCCTAAACAACAGAATTATTCACTTGGCAGCTGTGTTTGCAAGGAGAGAGAGAGGTTACCTTTCTGCTCTCAGTGAATCTTGTGTTTGAGTCAGTGAGTCCTTTGTCTGGCACTGATCCAGAGAAATGTGACACAGCAGGAATCAAAAGAGAGCTGAGTCGCTGATGTTGACAGTGAAACCTGTTACACCAGGAAATGCTGCTATATTTAATCAAACCGCGGTCTTTGAGTTCTTTATCCACTCCAGTGGTTTATTGTCAAGGTACGGTGATTGGCTGTGTGATGAGGTTTCGCCCTGCTACCTACTCTCCTGGTCTTTGCTTTTAAGTGCTAATTTGTTGATGTTTATACGTTTGTTTTGCTTTCCCTTCACAGTCACCAGGTGGGAGTAAAGGAAGTTAAGAATCCATGTAAAAAGCAGGAACTAAGACTTTAATTAGTCTGTCTAGACGGCTATACCATTAAGATTTAATGCCAGTCCTTGAGTGTGAATCAGTAGATTATTGCTATTGCCTATAATCCAAAACAAAGACGTTTGCCTGAGCAACGTTTTCTATCAGCCGTTTAGTGACACCTAGTGGTCGTCTGTGTGTACTAGCGCCAAGAGACTTCATAGGCACTGGATCATTTACTGGCTGTTTGGAATATGTAACTAAGCACAACAACACAATTGATTATGAACAATGCACAGGAAATGTGCAGCTATCCTTTGCGCCTAGAAACCTGTGCAAACCTACCTAAGATATTGCAGAACATGCGGTTTGATTGGAGAGAGTGGTTGTTTTATTGGGGCTTTCAAATGGGTGTCAGATATTACTTTATTAATCCATTAAGACCGGGAACGCATCTGTGTCATTTCAAGATTTCTTGAGATGGGGGTCCACGGCCAAATACATATCATTTTGGGGGTCCTTGACATGGAAAAGTGGGAGCACAAATCCTAACATACTGTTAGGATTTAGAAAACGTTTTTAGATATATATTTGGACCCCCATCTCAAAATGTTTAGTTCCAGGGACCCCCCAGAAGCAAAGATTTGAGTTAAAAATGTTCACTTTAAAAATATATATTCAAGATTAATTAAGATTTGTTAATGTTCACGATTTTTCAAAAATAGCAGATCTACAAGCTTATACTATGAGCTTGTAAATCTGCTATTTTTGAATAGCCAAAGTATAAAATAATGGTTAAAGTGGTTAACAGATGCGTTCCCGGCTCCAGAAAACATCAACGGCTTTACATTCTGTTACCCCACAAATGCCCCCCCCTACTCCTGCCTTTGACACTGATCAGACAGTATGCTCTCCTTCACTTTGCACTTCACCTAATTTACATTACCTTGACATTGCACCTGCATTCAAGCCATAGACCAAATGGAATAATATAACGGTGCAAGGAACCATGCAAGGCACCAACCTGCTCACCGGGAGCAATTAGGGGTTCAGTAGTCTTGCTCAAGGACACTTCGACATTAATTCTGGGGGAGCCCGGGTTCGATCTGCGAACCTTCTGTTTCCCAAGCGGCCACTCTACCTCCTGAGCTGCTGCCAGTGCTGTATCAAATGCAGCATGCTATTGATCTCTTTCCGCATACATGGCCAACATATTTTTGCTTCCTCTTAGTAGGATAATATAAATCTGTCCTCACCATTTCCAGCAATGTTAAGAATCCAACCCTCGGTCAACTCTATATCCCTTCGTTTCTGTTGCCAGGTGAACGCAGGACCATAAAAAGTGATCTAATAGAGGGTCGCAACAGCCTGTAATTCCTCTGAGCGGGTTAGCATTTTGTGACCCTCGATCAAATCACTGTTATATTGTTGTGACGCAGTCCTCTGCCAACAGAAACGGAAAGATATCTCAGTGGCAGCACCTGTACTGTGTTATACGCAACGTTACAATGAAACTCAATAAGCGCTCGCAGACAGAATCCAGAATCAGCTGTGACAGAAAGACGGCTTCTTAATGTTGGCGATGGTGAGGACAGACCCAGTGTTGATTTTGACAGCAAATTTTGATTTAGTTTTAGTCATAGTCTTTAGAATAGAATTCCGTTTAGTTTTAATCATATTTTAGTCATCTGAAATGTTTAAGTTTTTGTCTAGTTTTATGTCGTAATGATTTTACAATCGGTTGCATGCTGAAAATAGCCGATCTACAAGCTCACAACGCGTCGCAGCGCGACGCGTTGTGAGCTTGTAGATCTGCCATTTTCAGGGCGCAACAACCGAGCGCAACCAAACATAAAATGACTTGTCTTTTAGTTCTATTGGATCTTCTCCACTAGTCCCTCACTAACATTTTAGTCTAGTTTTTATTTGTTGACGAAATTGAATAGTTTTAGTCATCATAGCTTAGTTTTTATTTAGTTTTCGTCAGTGAAAAAAGGTAGTCGACGAACATTTTGTGTCATAGTTTTAGTAGGCAAAATCAACACTGGACAGACCTCCATGATTTGTGAATAAGGTATACTTGGAAAAATCTCACCCTGCGTCTCCTGTCGCTTCAGAAACGGTACGGCGGGCACCGCGCGGTACAGACTCCCTCCCGCAGCATCCGCCAACCATCGAGCTCCGACACCGCTCCCGCTCCCCTCACCACCACCCGGCGCCCCGGCGGTCCCCCCCGGAGCCCAACCACCCGCGCCCGGCCCACGAGGGCCCCCACCACCAGACCTCCTCCTCCTCGCAGCTGCCCGACAGCAACCACCACCTGCCCGAGGACATGTACCCTCTGTCGGTGTCGCCGGCCGCCCCCAACGGCCGCTGCTCCACGCCCCGAGAAGCCCCCTGCCCCGGTAGCCCCGGGAGCCAGGAGGCCGCCCCTCCGCCCCGCGTCATCCAGCTCATGCCCAGCGCCATCATGCACCCTCTGCTCCTCAGTCCGGGACGGGGGGCAGGGGGAGGCGGAGGCGGAGCCCCCGGGGACTTTGGCCGCCACGGCCGAGGGGGGGGGCCCCCTTCTCAGGTACCCCTGGAGAACGGCCGCGAGGGGAAGGTCCACCACGCACACCACCAGCTGGCACTGGTCCAACAGCAGCACCAACAGCAGCAGCAGCTGCTGCAGCAGGAGGAGGCCCTGTACAGGAACCACGTCATCATCCCCGTCTCCCCTCCGGAGGAGGCCATGCCCATCGGACGGATAGCGGGTAACGTTTGTTCTGTAATACAGTCTCACGCGTATCCCCATACACCAGGGGTCTTCAACGTTTTCAGGCCAAGGACTTCCTAGCTGAGAGTAGTGCTGCACGATTAATCGAAAAAAGATCGTGATCTCGATTCAGACACCTATGCGATCTCGATTTTCACTTTTTTCGATTTTCGATTTTCACTTTTTTCAATTAAAATTATTATTATTATTATTATTTTTTTTGCTTAATATTTTTATATTTACAAAATAATTGTGTGAGAATCGTGTGAGAATCGTGATCTCAATTCTTATGGAGGAAAATCGTGATTCTCATTTTAGCAAGAATCGTGCAGCCCTAGCTGAGAGAGAGATGAAGCAGGGACCCCCCTCTATATTGTATAAAATTGTGTTTCAGAATAACATTTCATTTGCTGCTCTTTTTCCCCTCTACACCTATAACTCTTTGCCAAAAATAGCCGATCTACAAGCTCACAACGCCTCGCAGCGTGAGGCGTTGTGAGCTTGTAGATCGGCTATTTTTGGCTAAAGTTCTCCTCAGAAAAGGGATGCTAGGGTTCAAGTGGTTAATGTAAAAAAAAAAAATATTTTCACACAAAGATTTGGCGGACCACCTGTAGTAACTCTGAGGACCCCCTAGGGGTCCCAGACCCCCTGTTGAAGACCCCTGCCCTACACACATCATACTTAGTGTTTGATGAGATTATCAACCCGTTGAACTTAAAGGACTCGCCAGTTTGATATGCATTAGGCCACGGAACCCTGTTTGATATTATTTATTTTAATCTCTGGTACTTCAATCTACACTGTAAAATCCTCAATGTTAATTTAAATCTGAGAGTGGAACCAATTGGACCCGGCACCATTTTTATACAGTTAACAGACCCGTAAGTGTCCATTTGGTACCTAACTATCGATCGTTTAGCTGTTGACCCCCTGGAACCCCCACAAGGACCCCTGGAGGTCCCCGGACCCCATATTGAGAACCAGTGCTCTCAACTCATTTGACAAACGTTCAGTTGTCCAGCACTGAGTATTTAATGACCAATTAATACTTGGGCCAGTACTGAGACACAACTTAATACTTAGGTTTTTAGTAATTTAAATGAAAACGATGCAATAAAATGAAATATCTAATAAACTATGCACTGTAATGAATGCCTTGGAGAACAAATGCAGTTCAGCCGATGGGTGACGCGTCACTTCTTTTCAAAAGCGTCAAATCTCCTTTGAACTTTTGAGTTTGAAGAACTCCCCAAAAGTCCCATAAAGCAGTGGTTCTCAAAGTGGGGTCCGGGGACCCCCAGGGGTCCTTGAGGGGGTACCCAGCAAAATGAGTTTATATAACATAAAAATCAGTGTAACCAGTTAAACCCTATTTTATACGCGATGTGACGTGACAAATCTAGATTTTTTTCCCCAACACAAATACTCTCTTATGGGGGTCCCTGGCACAAAATCTTTTGTGGGTTCATGGTCAAATACATATCAATTTGGGGGTCCTTGGCATTCAAATTTTTTGAGAACCAGTGCCCTAAAGCAATGGAGGTGCTTCCCTGTTCTTCCAGACTGTAGGCTGCTGTGGGACTACGTCTACCAGCTCCTCTCAGACTGCCGGTACGAAAACTACATCCGCTGGGAGGACCCCGAGACCAAAGTGTTCCGCATCATGGACCCCAACGGCCTGGCCCGCCTCTGGGGCAACCACAAGGTAAAGGAGCATTCCACTGTTTAGGGGTGCAACAGTTCATCGTAACCAGTGGACTACTACAGACTGCTACAGACTAATAGACTACTACAGACTACTACAGACTAACAGACTAACAGACTACTACAGACTACTACAGACTAACAGACTAACAGACTACTACAGACTACAACAGACCGGCAGTCGAATGAAGTCGGGAGATCAGTCGGTTGGAAGGTGTGAAAAAAAGTTTCCGAATGCACCTGAGAGCCGACACCGACAGACGGCTGCTATGGTGCTAAAAATAGCCTATGACTTGATTGCTCGTTTTTCAACAACAAATGCATAACATGTGCATGCTTAAATCCTTTGAGAAATGATAAAGATAACTACTGCACTGCAGGGTGCTTAGGCCATGGGGACAATGTTATCTGTATTTGGACTATTTTGGTGTATCATATCTTTCGTATTTAATGTTAATTAAAACCTCCTTCATTTTTCTTCATCTAATGATCAATATAATATAATAAATATCTAAAATGATTAGAAAAAAAGCCATGTGCATCCATCCACAGAATAATCCAACGTTTCATCATCATCATAATTTTCAATTAATAAAATGGCCAATCTATGCTCCCTGTGTATGTGCCTGTATATCCATTGTCCCATGAAATAGTTGGAGAACGAGCACTCGGGTTTGGAATGGTAAAAAAAAACTCAAGTGAGACCTATAGAGTTGCCTACCACCATTGCGCATATGCACCGTCCCACGCCGTGTCTGCTTTTTGAGCACACATGAGCAGCTGTGGTGATATTTATACCATGGCTATCCGCCGCATTCAGACAAAATACATTTACCGCGGACACTAGCTCTGTGTTGCATTTTAGAAAGGGTCCCCGCTAACCCTCCTAGCAGCCAACCAGAGAGCTCTACCTCCTCTGCGCCAGCCCGACGCTTCCCTACAACTTTAGACCCGACGCGACAGTGTACTCACCCAGAGTTTTCCCTCGCCACTGTCGCTAAATGCTTGCTCAGATGGATAAACGTTTGGGTCTCTGCTCTACATGTAAAGTGTCTTGAGACAATTTGGGATTTGGCACTATAATTGAATTGATGGCAGTAACTTGCTCCCCCTGCTGTTTCATTTCTTTTTTTTGGATCGCAATTGAGATCTTCATGTTGTTTAGTTGACAATGCTCTTGTTCCTTTCCTATTATAGAACAGGACCAATATGACGTACGAGAAGATGTCACGAGCACTGAGACACTACTACAAACTGAACATTATCAGGAAAGAACCTGGACAGAGACTTCTATTCAGGTACGTTAGGCTCCGGTTCTCAACCAGGGTGCTTACACGGGTCTGGAAAAGTATGGAATTATGAAAGGAATGGAAATTTGGGTGAAAGTCTTAAAAAATTCTAAAGGGTGCTCGAGTGGCGCAGGGGTAAAGTACCTGTCCACCACCGCGGAGGGTTTAAATCCACCGTGGTGATCCGGTTTTGGTAGAGCGTCTAAAAACGAACACAATTGGCCGTTTGGAGGAGGGGAGCCGGCCGGGGAAGGTACAATATCAGTGGCAAAAAACGAAATCTGTGGGGAGGGTTAACCCATTAAGACCTGGAACGCATCTGTGTCATTTTTTTATTTGAGCTAAAAAGCATTATTTTACACTTTTTTTTAACAATTTTTAAAGCGAACATTTGTAACTCAAATCTTTGCTTCTGGGGGTCCCTGGAACAAAATATTTTGAGATGGGGGTCGGCGGCCAAATACATATCATTTTGGGGGTCCTTGACATGAAAAAGTTTGAGCACCACTGATATAGCAACATACGTTTTTCAGAAAACTGTTGGGATTTAGGAGACATGTAGAATTGGCTTCAGGTCTTAATGGGTTAATTGGCATAATGACTGAATTGGGAGAAAAAAGGGGTAAAAAAGAATTGTCTACTAAAAAAAAGGTTGACAGTGTGCAAGAAAAATTAAGAAACGTGTGTATGCCATGTTATCAAAATCTAAATATTGTCCACATGTGCACTCTAGTGTTTGTTGTGAAAAGTGCCTGGATGCCACTTCTCAATCTGGGCAACATTTCTATTTGTCCCTGAGTCAGCACCCAGACTAACGTTAGCCCAGTAAACGTGGGGGGGGGAAGGAAGTGTGAAAATGTGTCGTTGTTTGCTTTGGAGCTCATGGCTCGAACTCCCCAAATGTAAAACCTGGATTGCTACTGACACCAAGTCAAACACTAAAGCAAAAAAAAAAACTGACACGGCCCGCATGGTCAGCCCGCGTGGTCAGCCATCTGCAGGGCCAAAAACAACATTTCAAGTCTCACTGCCAGTACTTTGAGATCACTGCTGGTGATCAAAAGGTCGAAATCCCAACAGAAACACACACTTGTTTTAGAAAACCACAAAAAGTAGAGATCTTAAAGAAAGATAATCAGTTAGCAAAACATCTGGAATTAGTATTTTGGGGAAAGGGTAACCAGCCTTACATTACATTACAGTCATTTAGCAGACGCTTTTATCCAAAGCGACTTTCAATAAGTGCATTCAACATAGGTAGGCAAGGAAACTACTTATCACCAGAAGTATTAAGTGCATTCTCTTCTAAAACAAGCAACGAGTTGTTCTCTCCTCCGCGTCATCAGTGCCCATACCCCAGGTGGGGTTGGCGAAAGGGCCTCTCTGTGTGGAGTTTGCATGTTCTCCCCGTGTTCCCTAGGGTGGGTACCCTCACAAAAACATGCAGTAATCCTGGTCACTATACTGCCTCCCCCTGGCCAGCCGGGGCGCCTGATGGAGGGGAAAGGAACTGGTTGGAATAACGTGTTCCTTCCACGCGCTACGTCCAACCAGGGAAACTCTCCCCTGTCAGGTGACAAGGTCGTCAGTTGGCTCTCATGCATTGAAGGAGGCATGAGCTCGGCCCTGGTCTCCCTAGGTTGGCAGAGGGAAGGTAGTGCCCAGGATTACATAGACAATTGGCACTGGGTGTAAAAAATTGGGTTACAAAATCGTGGGATAAACAAAAACAAGCAACGAGTACTAGTCCATACCCGTCGGGGGATATGAGCACCCAAAGTATATGCAGTTTGGGTTATGCACTGTGCACAGATAGTATATCAGGGATGGAAAGTGACTGTTGGTACCTGCAACAGTTCCAACAGACACGTGCGCGCGTCCCGTCGCCGCATCCCCACACAAACACACGGACGGGCGGACCCGCACTCGCGCGGCGTCCTGGACCCACAGTGAACACACACGCGAACCCCCCCCCACACACACACACACGCGCGCGCGCGTGCGTCCCGTCGCCGCTTAAGCACGTTCTCTGCGTGTGCTTGTGGCAGACCCGCACGCGCGCGCGTCCCGTCGCCCCTTAAGCACGTTCTGTGTGTGTGCTTGTGGCAGACGGCAACGGTGTAACACAGTGGGGTCTATGGATTCGACACATGCGCGGTTTGGTCATTCATCCCATAGGTCGGAAGGCCATCCCACAGCTGGGGAGCCGTAACCGTGGCGACATTCTTTTACATAAAAATGCTAATAAACAGCTGACATTTGGGGAAAGCGAAAAATGGGCTTCGGTGTTCCGTGCACATGGTAATGGTCAATGGCTGTGTGCAAATGCAGATCAATTGCTCCAGGCACTGAGGAGAACTGGGATTTTTTTGCACACAGCACAGACAGAGCTACAGAGCTACAGAGGCACAGAGCTTTGGTTAGTTATAAGAGGATACCTAGCGCTAAGGTAAAAGTGCAATATATCAGCTAACTACTGTCTTAAACAGATGAGACAAATATCAGATTGCCATATTTTTGCTATGTGTCGTATAACAAAGTTTAAGTTAGACAACAGTCCAGCGAGGAGGACTCAACTTCGGTGTCTTTTTTTGCCAGGTTCATGAAAACCCCAGATGAGATAATGAATGGACAGACGGACAGGCTGGAGAATTTGGAATCTGACACAGACGAGCAAATCTACACCAAGGAGCAAATCTACATCAAGGAGGAATGTTGAGGAGATCACTGAGGCAAAGTACTGTCTGTAGCCTACTACTACAGCCACTGACGACACCTTTTCACAAGCAGCTTGAACAGTTGTTCTAAAACCTGGAGCGCATGGACGTTCACTCAGCCAATCCAAAACAGAGTGGTCTCTATGGGATCTCTCCAGATTGCCTTTAAAGACTGTAATATGATTGTTTGTTTGTTTTTTCCTGCCAAAATTGTGTAAATTGTTTTTATTTCCTGTTGGAATGAGATGAAAAGAAGCAGGACAGAGGGTATGTCTCTTAACGAGGTGTTTGCAACACATTACTTTTTTTCCCTTTTTGAATGAACTGCAAAAAAAGAAAATCAATCATTTTGTGCTTTTTTGACACTTTTCTTTCTCCTGCCAACATGCATTATATCTTGGAATTTTTGCTATTTGTGAAATAAGGGAGAGGGTAATGTGGCCGGAATGTTTTCCCCCACAGAATAAACCTTTTTGATCAACAAATTGTGATTGTTAGCAGTGTTCAATTGAGGCACAAAAATCAACTATTTGATAATTGATTTTTAACCCATTAAGACCTGCAACGCATCTGTGTAATTTTTTTATTTGAGCTAAAAAGCATTATTTTACACTTTGGCTATTCAAAAATAGCAGATCTACAAGCTCATAGCGCGGCACGAGTGCCGCTATTTTTTTAAAATCTTGAAAATGCGTTTTTCAGAATACTGTTGGGATTTAGAGGGCATTTGTAGAATCGGCCTCAGGTCTTAATGGGTTAAAAAAATAAGAAAAGGCCATATACGGTATTATATGAAATAATTCGATGCTAAAAATAAGTTATATTTTTCTCATATCTATTGTCATATTTTATTTCCAAAGTTATAAAATGTGATGCCACCTGAAATCCTACTGAACATGCTCACTGATGTTACTGACATACTGAAAATGTCCACAAGATGGCAGTAGTCGTCAACTTTTGGTAACCACTGACCAGCTGACACTGTGCACTCTAGCCTAGAGATGATGGGTGCAGCACCCTCATGAATTAAAACATGATTTATTAAAGTAAGTTAAATTATTATAAAATTCATAATAATATGGCACCATCAAAGGTGTCTATTAAGGTCAGCTAATGTGATCAATTCAGTGACGTGTAGGCCTCAAGAAGTGACTGTGCAAGTATTTTGTATTTATTGTGCAACCCATTTTGCCAAGACTTCATTGTATTGTAGATATCTATATATCTATATATATTTCACTACGTCACACTACAATCAGGGCGTCATTTCAGGGCAGTAGATATTAAACAACTGACAGCTAGTTGGACTGCTGGAATCTGGTGTAAAGTAACTCAGTACATGTACTCAAGTACTGCACTTAAGTACAATTTTGAGGTATTTTTACTTTACTGGAGTATTTCTTAATTCTCTGTACTTTTACTTCTACTCCACTACGATTATTTGACAACTTTAGTTACTACTTACTTTGAAGATTGTGATTATTATTACAAAACATACAGTACCCACTTCAACCATAAATTTCTCCATTTAAAAGCCCATCTACAAGCTCCAATGCATTGTGAGCTTGTAGATCTGCTATTTTCAAAAGATTTGTATACATTTTTCTCTTGTGAAATACGACATTCTGCACAATGAGTAGCCTACTTTCTATACTTTTGGTACTCCAAAGTACATTTTGATACCAATACTTTTATACTCTTACTCAAGTACATTTCTAATGAGGGACTTACCCTTCGTTAACACTTGTAACGAAGTATATCTACATTGCAGTACTGATACTTTTACTTGGGATAATTCCTTTTAACAGGTCGTTCATGAAAGTCCTTGCGGTCTTGTTTCCAATGAGAACCTGCGAGCAATTGGGGTTAAGAGTCTTACTCAGGGACAAATTTCATATCATCGGCGCATATGCTGGGATAGCCTGGAATCGAACCTGGGGCAACCAGGGCCAGCCTGGTTCCCTAGGCGGGCTCACTTACCACTCAGCTATGGCCGCCCCTAAGCCCCTAAGCCCCTAAGCAGTGGACAGTGGTGGAAAGTAAGTACATTTACTCAAGTACTGTAATTAAGTACAATATTGAGGTATTATGTATACGTTACTGCCAGTATTTCCAATTTCCAATACTTTTACTTCTACTCCACTACACCTCAGAGGCAAATATTGTACTTTTACACCACTACAATAATTTGAAAACTTTAGCTACTAGTTACGTATTTTTAAATTATTATATTATAAAACATACATTAGCCACTTTAGCCCTTTTTAGGCTATTTTAAAACAGCCGATCTACAAGCTCACAACGCGTTGCTTCGCGACGCATTGTGAGCTTGTAGATCGGCTATTTTCCATCACTGTGGGTCCGTGGTGCGCTCTGCTCTGCTCTGAGCATCTCCAGTCCATAAGTTGACGCGCGCGGTGACTCTTCGCTCCACTCTGACGGAACGCAGCGGAACGTGCAGACAGACTGGAGACGCCTGGGTCTGTGTCTGTGGGCTGTCGATATATTAATGAAACGGTGTCTGTCTGTCACTAACTAAAGGCTACAACATCAACTGACTGACTCCCCTATAGACCCTATAGCCTACTACATTTGGCCCTGGTCTGGACCGGACAACGGCAGAAAGAAGAGATCTTTTTGGATAGACGGGATCGAACCTCTGCTGCGCGTTGGATGCATGAATGATGTCCTTTGATCTGCTTTAAAAAACCCAAAATACAAGTTTCTGGGGGAAAAAATATTTTTTTCGGAGACATTATTGTTATATTGGATCCCATTTTGATTAAAGCCAAAGCCGCAAATGTCTCCAGAAAACAGGCACACATCTGGATTTTAGCAGCAGTCGCCCACCGATGGTTTAAAGGGCAATCCCCCCCCCGAAAACCCTTGGAGGGCGTGAGGTGCGTGAAGGGAGCGGGACAATTACAGGTAATGTTTCCATCGCTGATCTATTGCTTTATTAGGGATTGATTGTTATTAAAGTTTGTAAGGATTGAGCCTCACGCTGAACTCAGTCACGGACATATTCCCCTTCAAGAAGATTAAAAACTGCTCGACCTAAAAAAAAAGTGCTTTACTTGTGGACCGTCGTTATTAGATCAATATCTAATCAAGGCTTAAATAATTACTGCGTTAATTAGAGTCTCGCGTTTTTATCAGACGCGCGAGTATAGGCTTGATCTAACTGTCAGACAAATGGCATTAATCCAGTGGGTTTCAACCCTTTTCATATTATCAAGGTCCACTATTTATTCGGCATTTGAGCCACGGACCATTTGATGAGATTTAGACTCAGACCAAAAACTTAGAATATATTGTCATCGTTGGATAAGATTTTGTCCACAATTCCATGCTCAATGGTACCATAGGAGAGATAACAGGCAAACGTTGATCAAAATAACAATTCTTTAATTAAGTAATGAAGATGTTTAACAATACTTTAACTCAAAAATCATTTTACACTCTTAAGAGTTAAAGATCTATAAGGGTCCATTTGTACCAACTCTCCATCATTTAGCTGGGGACCACCTGGAACCCCCTCAAGGACCACTGGTGGTCCCCGGACCACTGGCTGAGAACCGCTGATATACTGTCAGACAAATCACTTTAATCTATTAGAAATTGCAGTTCTAATAGAAATGCATCAAAAACAACCAGTGATCCCCACCATGTCTATATAGGCTATGCTTTTCTATTATAAGCCAACCCTTTGCATGCTGCTCTAAACTAACCTTACTTTGCAAAATAATTGTCTGAATTAATCTGATTTAGATTTATTTGTATTTCAAATGATTTCATCGTTTGTCGGAATGTGTTCGCCTGCATGGGCCATTTGACAGAGTAGCCTATGAGGAGACTGGACAAGTTACTGCAACAAGAAGACCAATACAAATTCAGAATATCTACCAAGAGTAAATAAAAAAAAACTGGTAAATACTATATAGGTAAAAGAGTAAATACTATGTGTTGGTTACAGGAGGATTCTGGAAAGCTTAGCTTAATGAGACCAATTTGAGATCTATTTTAGTCTATTTTGTGCTGGTCGACATAACTACTTTCAGTCACTTTTAATGCAATGACGAGTTATTAGTCAGTCTTCACAAGAGGGATGTGTAACAGTGCCCAGGGGACAGCATAATGGTCCACAAACATGATTGCATTTGGTGCAGCCCCAATCTGGGAATCCATTGGTCTTGAGAGATTACATGCAGTTAGTATAGTAACGGTAGGCTAGGTGTGGCAAGCTATTGTGAAGACAGAGCATCTGTATATCTGTTCAAAGCTTAAGACTGTCCAGCTTTTGGACAAAGGCATCAACGTGGTTCTAAATCTCTGCCCGCATAATTCCAAAAGCTGAAATGTTGAAAGGCATCTAATTCCTAATTATTTCCCCATAATTAGTTCTCGTACACTGTGGGACTCGTGCGTCAGCTCATCACACTCTTGATATTGTTAATCAGATGAGTCTCACTTCATCCCTATTGAAATACAGTGCCAATTTAGTCAGAAGTGCAGACAGATTGAGTCATCTCAAAATAGGACTGAAAAAAAAAAGTTACCTTTATTTGCCACCTTATCTCTCTCTCTGATCCTAGACCAGTGGTTCTCAACCTTTTCAGGCCGTGACCCCCCCAAATAATCATATTTGAACTGGGGACCCCCCCACCCACCCTGACCAGCACTTGGAATTGTAGGAGTTGTTCCACAGATGAACATTGTGAAAATAGCCGATCTACAAGCTATTTTCACAATGTTTGCCTCTTTCTTATATTATTTGACAATTTGGCCAATGTTTGACCAGTTTTTATAGTATAGTTTGTTGATTACATTTGATGCAGTAATGGTCTTTTTTCATTTATTTTTTATTTTTTGGCATTAAAAAGGTCTTAAAAGTCCTTAAATTGTCACCCATTTTGGGCGGGAACCCCTATTTGTAACTATACCTTTCAGGACGGGAACCCCTTTTGGGGTTCCTGTTGCTATGTACAGTATATAGCAACATACATTTGTTGACATTTTTTAATAAATATTAGTTTTTCAGAAAACTTGGGTAGGATTTAGAGGGCGTTTTTAGAATCGGCCTCAGGTCTAAATGGGTTAACTGTTATCTGGGGACCCTCCCAAAATCATGTCGGGGGAACCTCCCTGGGGGTCCCGACCCACAGGTTGAGAACCACTGTCCTTGACCAATGAATAACTCTTATTGCAGACTAAATGGATCATCTTCAGAGCTACACGGTATATTTGTGCCAACAGGTGAACAGACCACATAGTACCAGACTCCTTCCACTGTGCAGTATAATAGCGTGTTACTGGTTGCCTTCTCTAGCCCATTAAGGCCTGAGGTTCCAATTCTACAAATGTCTTCTAAATCCTAACAGTTTTTTGAAAAAACTTATGTTACTATGTCATTGGTCGGTTCTCAAACTTTTTCATGTCAAGGACCGCAACATGTATATGTATTTGGCCGCGGACCTCCATCTCAAAATATTTAGTTCCAGGGACCCCCCAGAAGCAAAGATTTGAGTTACAAATGTTCGCTTTAAAAAAATATACATTCAAAGATGTGCACACATTTTCTCGATTTTTCAAAAATAGCAGATCTACAAGCTCGTAGCGCGGCACTCGGTGCCGCGCTATGAGCTTGTAGATCTGCTATTTTTGAATAGCCAAAGTGTAAAATAATGCTTTTTTAGTTCAAATCTAAAAATGACACAGATGCGTTCCAGGTCTTAATAGGCTAGCTGTGGGTTGACCTGGCCGGTCACCAAACTGTCCGTCCCGATTCAGAGGATGCTGCCAAATGTGTGACGTTCTCAGGCTGCATGGGTCATCGTGTGCCTTTTCTCTCCATGCCGTGTCGCCTTTGATCCGCGTTGTGACAGTAAAGGCTTCGTGCTCCGCTGCTCCTCGCCAACAGACAAGCCAAACTTATTAGCAACCGCTGAACAGCTGTGACGTTCACCTCATAAAGCCTTGTGGAGTTTTTCATCCAGGAGGGGGGGGGGGGGGGGTCTTCTTACTCCTTTGTTAACCTGCCTAGAACGACTAAAACGACTTTTGTCCTTTAAGCCCTGTCTGCCAAGAACGACTAAAACGACTTTTTTCTTATTTATTTATTTATTTTTTAACCCAAAGACCAAGGAGATATGATTTTTTGAAGATCTAGACTACCATCCACTTCCTTGTTAACTTAAAACTTAAACATTTTGTATCTCGGCTCCTGAGTACTTTTTTTTTTCAATGAAAAATCTCTGGCAGTTTGTCAAACGCAAAAAAAAAAAAGTTCTGGCAGTGAATGAGTTAATGGCCCTCTTTTTTTTTCTTCCAGTTGATGCTTTATGATAGTGGATTCAATTTGGACTTTTTAACAGAAACCTTGCAGATGTCAGACCTTAACATCATTCCATATTTGATTATACACTATAAGGGCACACTTGACTCTAATGGTAGGCTCCATTAGAGTCCTCTAGTACAGTGGTTTTCAACCTTTGTCATGCCAAGGACCCCTAAATTGATAAACATTTGGCCGCGGACCCCCATCTGAAAATGTTTTGTGCCACTGCCAGGGACCCCCAGAAAAGAAATTTGTGTTAAAAAATGCGAAATTGTACAAAATTATTCAAACGCTTCCATGATTTTTCAGATCTACAAGCTCACAGCGCGCCACTTCGTGCCGCGCTGCGAGCTTGTAGATCTGCTATTTTTGAATAGCCAACGTATACAATATGGATAAAGGGGTGGAAATGTATTAACACCTTTCTGCTGGGGACCCCCTGGAACCCCCTCAAGGACCCCTGGGGGTCCCCGGACCACTGGTTGAGAACCACTGCTCTAGTATATGCTCCTCTAGTTAACAGACCGGGATGAGTAAAGTTACTGTAAATCCAATGTTAAGTACACACACCAGACAGTTGTGTTAGCCTACCGTGTAAACAATTTTAACGGATGTGGCACGCTCACAAATGGCAATGCGCGTGAAGAGTCATTCGAAAGTGTCAGATACATTAGATTGCTCAGCGATCTACGGCAGGGGTCTTCAACCTTTTCAGGCCAAGGACCCCCTAACTGAGAGAGAGATGAAGCAGGGACCCCCACATATATATATTACATAAAATTGTGTTGCAGATTAAAGCTTTTCATAGATGTTGGATTCATGTTAATGTGTATTTTCAGACATTTAACGACTTAAACCGTCAATACTTAGTAAACTTTCGCTCTGTACTTGGTCTGCTCTTTTTTCCCCCTCTTTGCCGAAAATAGCCGATCTACAAGCTCACACGCGAGGCGTTGTGAGCTTGTAGATCGGCTATTTTCGGCTAAAGTTGTCCTTAGAATAGGGATGCTAGGGTTCAAGGGGTTAATGTAAAAAACGATGATCCTATCACACAGAGATTTGGCGGACCCCATGAAGCAACTCTAAGGACCCCCTAGGGGTCCTGGACCCCCTGTTGAAGACCCCCGATCTATGGTATTCCTTGTTAGTCTAAATGAAAGACTTCAGAAGGGGTCTGGTGGTGATTTGTTGTACAAAGAGTCTGTCGTCTCAAGAAACTATTGGAATTTGTGTAAAAAGCGTTGTTGATTGGCGCCCACTGTGCCTTCGTTTGATGTAAGTGGGAAGCAAGGGCGCTTTTCCTTCTCTCTCCCATTCTATTTGATCTCTTGCTTGCCCTCGCTCTCCTGACTTTCATTTTTTAACAAGTTAAACAAATTCACCAGCCACAGATTTTAATAGCTGGTAATATGCAGAAAGGCTGAAATAACATTTCATTTCCCCTTCACCACAACACGGTCACACACATACATCACCTCAGTCATTATTATGATTGTTATTGGGCCCATGAATTCATTGAGGCGTTGCTATAGACCCAATCTGGGAACCCATCGTCAAAATAAAAGAATAAATAAAAAGATTAACTAGACCTATGCTCTCTGGAAACCGGGGTTTGGACATGCCCTCAGACCTCCACTTCCGGTGGTGGGGTTTCCATTCAAACAATATTTCTCCACGGAACACTAACACCATTTCTCCCAAAGAACATGGATCGTTTTGGTTATAAGCCCACTTGTTTCTACGATGAAAGAACAAGTTAAAATGTTACTAACTTTCCGTGGTTTTGTCGGCTCCGAGGACGCTATTAAATGAGCATGAGTTTCGGTTTGTTTCCAGTGGGAAGCTAGCGCACAGATGTAAATCCCGCCCACTACATTTGATTGGGTAAAGCGCGGCCTGCTTCCTGATCTGAAGGCACGCCCACTTGTAAGCTAACGCGCACACGTTCTGAACAGGGGCTCTCGACAGATTCAGTAGCGCAGCTCTGAATCTGTTCTTGAGAGATTACTGTAGACCATACATGGGCATCTGGCGGCCCGGGGGGCCACATGCGGTCCCCACCTTCATTTAATGCGGCCCGCAGGTTAATATCGGAATACTGATATATTATTGATTTCAGCTGTTACAATTCCAAACATGCAAACATGACCCACTTTAATTACTTCAGTCTATATTAGTAGCTTAATGACTAGTATTACAATTCTATTGTCTTTTTTATGTCCAATGTATTTGTATTTAAGTTCATAAAGTTAACATAAGTAAAACTAAATGCATTTAAAATAAAATAAAAATGTTAGTTTTCAGGATTCCAATAAAAAAAATAGCAGATCTACAAGCTCAAAACGCGTCGCACTGCGAACCGTTACTTTTCTCTGCTACCATGTGCTAGGTTCAGTCTAACAATCCTCCCCTAAGCACAGAGAGGGGGAAATATATTGGAAAAACTGTACTGTACGTTGCTCCAACTGGAGACATTAAAATTCATATTGATTTAGAAGGTGCATGAGAATATCAAAAACACATCCCTCAGTTGGGACATAATTTATTTACCTTTCTGGTAATTGTACTTCTGTGTATGTTTGTGTTTGTGTGTGTGTGTGCGTGCAACTACAAATTTGTATCGGCGCATGTATTTGTGAGCTGAGTTTACTATTGTACAGTGGTGGAAAAAGTACTCAAATGTTTTACTTAAGTAAAAGTATCAATACTGCACAGTAGAAGTACTCTGTTACAAGTAAAAGTCCAGAATTCAAAATTTACTTGAATAAAAGTACAATAGTATTGGTATCAAAATGTACTTAAAATACCAAAAGTAAAAGTACTAAAATGTTTGAAAATAGCAGATCTACAAGCTCACAAGCTATCGCGACGCGTTGTGAGCTTGTATATGTATAAAACAGGGCTAAAGTGGTTAATGTATGTTTTATAATGTAATCATTTATATCTGCAAAGTAACTACAGTTTTGAAATCATTGTAGTGGAGTAAAAATACAATATTTGCCTCTGAGATGTAGTGGAGTAGAAGTAAAAGTATTGTATTGGAAATACTCCAGTAAAGTAAAATTACCTCAAAATTGTACTTAAGTACAGTGCGTGAGTAAATGTACTTAGTTATTTTACACCACTGCTATTGCAACTGCCCCAAGTGCAGAAATGAAGTCCTCAAAGCTCTGCAAAGCCTCTTCTGCAGCCCATAGGTTTGGCCCCTCATGTTTTGGTGCTGTCCCAGAACCCCTGTCCCTCCCTCTTCACCCTCCCCTCGTCATCCTCCTCCATGGGTCTTCGTCCAGTTGCCTGTGATCCTGTTTCACTCCACTGGTCCGTGTCCATGCATGTACCCCGCCGTGGCCATTTTATCTCTCCAGTATAGTGTCTTAGCAGGCCTCTGTGTGTGTGTGTGGCATGCGGCCGTCACGGAATATCACACAAGCAGTCCCACAGAAGCCTCCCAAACAAATACCCAAGCACATTCTTGACAGAAGATCTCTCTCTCTCTCTCTCTCTCTCCAGTGAGATTACATTTTAGTTTTAGTCATATTTTAGTTGTCTGAAATGTTTTAGTTTTTGTCTAGTTTTAGTCGACTAAATATCATAAGATTATAGTCGACTAAATCTACAGTTGATTTAGTCGACTAAAATGTATGTTGGCGGTGCCTTGATGGCGTCGTAATGGCTGATTTTACACCTGGTTGCATGCTGAAAATAGCAGATCTACAAGCTCACAACACGTCGCAGCGCGACGCGTTGTGAGCTTGTAGATCTGCTATTTTCAGAGCACAACACCCGAGCGCCACCAAAAACGAAATGACTTGCCTTTTAGTTCTACTGGATCTCTTCTCCACTCGTCCCTCCCTAACATTTTAGTCTAGTTTTTATTTGTTGACGAAATTGTCAATATATTTAGTCTATAGTTTTAGTCATCATAGCTTAGTTTTTAATTTAGTTTTTATTTAGTTTTCGTCAGTGAAAAAAGGTAGTCGACGAAATCAACACTCTCTTCTCCATTCATTTCATGTAGCTAGTTTGTGCTCAAAGAAAGTAGGCCTATATACTCACATGATGTGAGTCAAGCCCTTCTGGGACTCAATATCCTGTTTACCAGCTCTCAGCACATCCAGAAAACCACAACGAAGCTGAGCTGAAGTAGAAGTTCGAACTCATTACCGTGTGTTCAGGTCATGGACAAGGTCGAACGCAACTCACTCCCTATTACACTTGGATGTAAGCTCGAGAAAACCTAATACCTATGTTTTTTGCTGTTTTTGCCCCCAACATGTTTCCGTTTCATGCCTATTTAATGCATGACGAAACCCCTCTTGCCTGTAGATATGTTTTGTGTGATATTAAAACCAGGAGGCACCGGCGGAGGTTCGGTATTTACATATTGACTGAATCATAACTGTGGCCTTGACGGGGCGGCCATAGCTGAATGGTTAGAGAGCCCCGCCTGGGAAGCCAAAGGTCCCAGGTTTGATTTCAGGCCAAAGTGTTGAAGTGTCCCTGAGCAAAAGACACTTGACCCCTAACCGCTCCCCGAGCGCTACAACCAACTGCTGCTCACTAGGATGGGTAAAATGCAGGCGACACATTTCACGAATGTGCATAATAATACAGTGACAAAAAACACCAAGGAGTGGGGACCAAATGATATATGGTAAGGGCACGCTCCCACCAAAACATGGCTAGCATTAAACGCAGGTTGTGCGCGGCCACAGTTTTTTGCAGCCAGCGGATCCTAAAAAACGGGAGTGACGCGCCTGTCACTCACTTTCAGGACCCTCACCGTAGCCCGCACCGCCTGCTGCCTTGAGAACCATGGTGCTTCCTGAGTCGGTCCGCCTTCCACTCACCCGATTGGACAGAGGGGGAAAATCAGCTCCTGCCTCCAGCAGTTTTCTGCTTCAAATGGACAAGTCGTGTAGAGCAGATAAACGCAAGGTCTGCTCGACAGGCGGAAAGATCCGCTCTTGCGTGAATCCACGCATTTACATTGACAAAGCATTGGCAGATTCTGCCCCAGAGGTAAAATTAAAGTGCGGTGGGAGCGCGCCCTAATGGAAGCTTCTTATTTGTTTCCCAAAATAACTCACTTGTAGCCCCACCCATCATGTAAATAACACAATAAACACTGGCATAATATGAAAGAACTTCAATTATCAAGCGTGCAACCCCACAGTGACCTTTTTAATCATTACTATTTTTAGGCTCCATAAAGCAGTGATTCCCAAACATTTTCATGTCAAGGACCTTCAAATTAAAGGGATAGTTCACCCCCAAAATGACTAATCGATAGGAAAAAAAGTATTTGTTTGGGTGAACTATCCCTATAATATCTATTTGGCTGCGGACCCCCATCTGAAAATATTCCCATACAAGATGTATGATGTTGAAATATTTCATAAATCTTTTTTTGAAAATAGCAGATCTGCAAGCTTACAAGGCATCACGATGCGATGCGTTGGGAGCTTGTAGATTGTTAATTTTTTCTCTCACAATTGGAGATACAGTAATGCGACACAATAGCAGGAACCCTCAACCGATATTTAAGGAAACTCACATTTCTGCAATTTTACAAAGGGGAACCATCTTGTCCCCACACACATTTTAGTATCTGTTGTTGTTGGTGGTTTTCTCAGCAGCCCCAGGTACAGTACAAGGCCACGCTAACTGAACATGAGAGACAAACGGAACGATGTCTGTCCAACAACGTTGGCAGTGGTGGAAAGTAACTAAGCACATTTACTCAAATATTGTACTTAAGTATATTTTTGGGGGTATTTCTACTGTACTGGAGTATTTCCAGTCTTCAGTGCTTTTACTTCTACTCTACTACTACACAATTATTTGAAAAGTTTAGTTACTAGGTACTTTGCAGATATAAATTATTACATTATAAAACATACATTTACCACTTTAGCCCTATTTTATACCTAGGCTATTTGAAAATAGCCGATCTACAAGCTCACAATGCGTCGCGATGCGACGCATTGTGAGCTTGGAGATCTGCTATTTTCTAATATTTTAGTACTTTTACTTTCGGTACTTTAAGTACATTTTGATACCAATACTTTTGTACTTTTACTCAAGTCAATTTGGAATTCCGGACTTTTACTTGTAAGGGCGCGCTCCCACCAAGAGTTGGCTGGCCGCTGTTAAACGCAGGTTGTGCGCGGCCACAGTTTTTTGCAGCCAGCGGATTCTAAAAAACGGGAGTGTCGCGCCTGTCACTCACTTTCAGGAGCCTCCCCGTAGCCCGCATCGGCTGCTGCCTTGAGCCTTGAGCACATAGACATATAAAGGTGGGCGCGCTTCCTGCTTCCGCAGGGCTGCCGTGTGCGTCACACACGCGGAAGTTCGGTAGGCCAATCAGAGGCAGGTGGGGGCGGGTCATTTTGTAACCCAGCTCTTAACCCTTTGAGAGGCAGCAGCTGTGCGCAGCATCTAGTTAGTTGGAACTTGGCGAACTCCACATCTATTTGTGAAATTCAAATAAGAGACATGGTCCTTTTTCATATCAAGGTCCATTATTTATTCAGCATTTGAGTCACGGAACACCGTTTGATAAGCTTTAGCCTCTCACACCCAAAACGTAGAATATGTTATCGTTCGATAAGATGTTGTCAAAATAACAATTGTTTACGTTCTCTAATTGTGTACTTGTTTAGTAAGTAATGCAGATGTTTAACAATTTGACTCTTGACAGTGTGAAATGTTATACTCAAGATTTAAAGATCTATAAGGGTCCATTTGGTTATCAACTCTCCATCATTTAGCTGGGTACCACCTGGAACCCCCTCAAGGACCACTGGTGGTTCCCGGACCACTGGTTGAGAACCATTGCACTGACAAGTCCCGGAAAAGACGCACTGTGATTGGCCAGTAGTCAACGCACTGTGAGCGCTGTGATTGGCCAGTAGTCACTTTGAGTGACAGGTTCCCTGCGGAAGACGGAAGAGCCGCCGTGTATTGCGATACCAGTCGCCCCAATGAACTGCAGAGGCCAATGAGGTATCTAGGTTTCTAATATCTATGCTTGAGCACCATGTTGCTTCCTGAGTCTTGAGACGGTCCGCCTTCGACTCACCCGATTGGACAGAGGGGGAAAATCAGCGCCTGCCTCCAGCAGTTTTATGCTTAGTCGCGGAGAGCAGATAAACGCAAGGTCTGCGCGACTAGCGGAAAAATCTGCTCTTGCGTGAATCAACGCATTTGCATTGACAATGCATTGGCAGATTCTGCAAACAGCGGCCAGACAACTCTTGGTGGGAGCGCGCTCCCACCGGACTTTTATTTTACCTCTGGGGCAGAATCTGCCAATGCTTTGTCAATGCAAATGCGTGGATTCTTGGAAAAAATCCGCAAGACCAGGAATCCACGCATTTGCATTGACAAAGCATTGGCAGATTCCGCCCCAGAGGTAAAATAAAAGTGCGGTGGGAGCGCGCCCTAACAGAGTATTTCTACATTGCCGAAATTGATACTTTTACTTAAGTCAAACATTTGAGTGCTTTTTCCACCACTGAATGTTGGGCAACTGGAATGTCTGACACCTGTAACACCTGTGGCTCCTCCTGTCACACCTGGCTCCTCCTGTCACGTTGACAACAAACCCGGGCATTGAGACCGCCCGGCCGTAGGCGTGAAAGACCCCTTTAGTGTTATGGGTTCTTGTCATGTTATATAGCCTATGTGTGTACTGTATGTACTGGTATACTGGTGTGACTGGGTTTGTTTTCTTTCCCACCACCATTCTGGTAGTAGTCTGACATTCAGGCTGTGTGTTGCCTGGGTGGACAGGTTGCTTTGAACTCCTCAGTGTGTATTCCAACACCATCACCTCTCCCACGTCTCCTGGTTCCCTCTCTACCCATCAGTCAGTGGTGGAAAAAGTACTCAAATGTTTTACTTAAAGTATTGATACTGCAATGTAGAAGTACTCTGTTACAAGTAAAAGTCCGGAATTAAAAATGTACTTGAGTAAAAGTACAAAAGTATTGGTATCAAAATGTTCTTAAGTACAAAAAGTAAAAGTACTAAAATGTTTGAAAATAGCCGATCTACAAGCTCACAAAGCGTCGCCATGCGACGCGTTGTGAGCTTGTAGATCTGCTATTTTCAAATAGCCTAGGTATAAAATAGAGCTAAAATGGTTAATGTATGTTTTACAACTTAATAATTTATATCTGCAAAGTGACTAGTAACTACAGTTTTCAAATAATTGTAGTGGAGTAAAAGTACTATATTTGCCTCTGAGATGTAGTGGAGTAGAAGTAAAAGTACTGAAAATTGGAAATACTCCAGTAAAGTAAAAATCACACCCTGTGTGAAGTGGGCGGTGTCTTGCTAGCTAATCACAATACTAAATGGAGTCGATCAATCATGTGCAAAAAATAAATACATTTATTGAAACACTCTTTATGATGGACAAAACCATAACTTGAAAAAAAACAATTTATGTTTTTTTTTTAAAGTTATGGTTGCTTATATAGGGCTATGCACATGTGTCATGTGACACTGGCCAATCACAGTCCTGAATAGATTGTGATTGGCCAATCACAGCGCAGGATAATTGTACAAATTTCCAAACCTCACTTTTAGGGGCGGTTTCACTGCCCAAGATATTTGTACATTTTTCCAAATCTCACTTATATGTAAATGAGTAACTCAGCACACTTGCCCACAAATAGTGTCATCCCTCCGTCCTCGCGGGGCGGGTCTCATTAGAACCCACAGTGTAGCTGACATTTACCCAAGTCTCTGTGCTGACTAACTCTTCATCCGGGGGGCAACACGGGTCACAGCAATACACAGCAGTGCTTCAACAACACAAATCTATGGGGAACGAAGGTCAATAGAACCGGGGAAATGTTTGGACATCCACCAGAAGTACACTGAAGCAGTATAGGGCAAAGAATTCTTCAGAATGCGACAAGAATGTATGGCTTGCATGCAGTGGTGGAAAAACTTCTTTACTTAATAAAAATTACAAGTAAAAGTCCAGAATTCAAAATCTACATGAGTAAAAGTACAAAAGTATTGGCATCAAAATGTACTTAAAGTATCAAAAGTAAAAGTACTAAAATGTTTGAAAATAGCAGATCTACAAGCTCACAACGCATCGCAATGCGACGCGTTGTGAGCTTGTAGATCTGCTATTTTCAAATAGCCTATGTATAAAATAGGGCTAAAGTGGTTAATGTATGTTTTATGATGTAATAATTTATATCTGAAAAGTAACTAATAACTAAAGTTTTCAAATAATTGTAGTGGAGTAAAAGTACAGTATTTACCTCTGAGATGTAGTGGAGTAGAAGTAAAAGTATAGACAATTGGAAATACTCCAGTAAAGTAAAAGTACCTAAAAATTGTACTTAAGTACAGTACTTGAGTAAATGTACTTAGTTACTTTACACCACTGCTTGCATGCACACTCAAAAATCCCCGAGTTGGTCATTTGATACCTCCAGATTTCAAAGATTGCTCACAATTCAAAGATGTTATTGTATTTTCTTTATACATTACATTATTTATCACATCTGCCTGGATACTACAAGTACTACACTGTTTTGGACCCTTGTATTATATTGTTATTTGTTTCCTTGCAATAATGAGATTCCGCTGGTCGCATCTCTCTGAATTAGGATGAATATAGTGTTAACAATGTCTTGTAGCCTGGTAAACCCCTCCCTCCGGAATTCTCATTTGTATTTGATTTCAGGACTGGCCTGAGGGCTTATCAGGGCGTTTCTTGCTCGTCCACAAAACGGACTCGCCTATCAGCGTCCTCGCTCATTGTTCTGTGATTGACAGCGGAGGTTGGCCAATCAGGTGGAACCCGAGTGAACCCGAATGGAGCCCTCCGAGCCCAGTGCAGCCAACCAAAATGGTTCGTCGGCCATTAAAATTGTCCGCTGTTTTTGGTTTTGGTTTTAAAACTTCAAAACGCTCTCAAACTTCTTTTTTTGTGTCACGGAATTTACTTTTAAGATACCGTTCGGATAGCATTTAGTTCTTTAACTTCATATATGTGGTCATTAATCATGACGGAGCCTATTTAAAAAAAAAGGAAGTGGAAAAAAAGGAATGCGACAAAAACAAAAAAATATCCATGAATTCAAGTCTCCATGGGGTGACTAATCGATAGAAAACAAGTAATTTTTTTGGGTGAACTATCCCTTTAACCAAATAATATTAGTAGCAGTACCTAGACCTAATGGGTTTATTACTGATATTAGCACGCTATGTGCACGAGACGTTTCAAACATACTTTTATTTTACAAATAGACAGAGAGGTCTCCTGAGGCCGACGGTAAACTGAAAATCCATTCTATGAGCTGGAAGTGAATGGGAAGGCCTTTTTTCCCGCGTATCGCTCTGACCCGGCGTCCTCCTGGGAACGCCGCACGTCTCTGTTTTTTTTCTGCGGTCCACTCATCCTGTTACTAATGCCCGAGGTCCGTGTAACCCTTATCTCCATGCACACTACACGGCCTGATAGGGGTCTGTGTGTAAGCAATTAAAATGGCTTATTCGCCAGATAAGAGGAGGACAGCGGTCAGATTGAAAGCCACAGTCTCTCCGTTTCAAGTCTTTGGGTTACAGGCCTTGGGTTAAATAGCCTGGAGGTGCAGCGTGTGCCAAATGAAGCGCACGGCTCAGTGTCTCTGAGCGTGTGCGTGTGTCTGTGTGAGTGTGCGTGTGCTCTATTATGCGTATACATACATAGTGCGTGTGCACACAAACATGTACGAATGTGTATGTGTCGAACACGCATGCCGTATATGAATGGGGTGCTTAGATATACATCGTGTTTTGCACGTGCCAAAAAAAAGATGGGGGCTCAGCGGGGATCGAATCCACATGTTCAGAATCCACGCGTTTCGTCAGGATGTGCTGCTGCTCATGTACGTTGGCAACATACATATAGCTGAATATGTACCAGCTTCAATATCCCTGCGGTATATATGGTGAACGAACTGCATACATTACCGCGCATAGACAGGAAAACACACACTACATACAGTATGCAAATAAGATGTGCTGTTCCAGCTGCCAACCAAAGTCTCTCTATATGAGGTGAACGTACACTTTTTGCATCCTAAAACCTTTTCCACAGTCTTATAATGAAAACCATTTAATGTCGTAGTTGTATATAGTACCTCCCATTGGCGGCCCTTTGCTGTGTTTCACCCGCTCGAACTGAAGTGGGCCTCGTCTCTCAAAGGGCCCCCAACTGACAAATCATGCATGACAAAGTTTCCCACAAAAAAAAAAACCCTGGATTCATAAATGCCTTCTCCTAAAACGGGACATAGAGGGGGCCCTTGTTTTTTTTATATATTCCTATAAGCCAGTTTTACCATTCACGGTTGGCTGAGCAGGCGCTCGCTACTAAACTTGGAGTTGAATTCCTTTCTTTGACCTGCATTAAAAAAAAACACAAAAAAAGTCTAGAAGCTAGAAGCTGCCTTTTTGTTTGGGTCATATCATCGCTGTCGGGCGGAAAACCTTCCAACCTTGGAAAACTGTTACTTTCTCCCCGAAATGCAAAAAAAAGAACCATGTGTTCCAATGGATCCAATGCAAGTTATTATTTAGTAACATGCTTGTTATACCTTTCATCGGTTCAATATCTATAAAACACAGACTTAACCACGTTCAACCTGGCATCAGGGCTGCCAGATCTGCTTATTACAATTTCCCTGCAAGATTTTATTTGAAAATAGCCGATCTACAAGCTCACAACACGTCGCATTGCGACGCGTTGTGAGCTTGTAGATCTGCTATTTTCAAATAGCTGATGTATATGTTGAAGTGCTCATGTGGCCCATAGTCGCTTCATTTGGGCTGGTTTTCCTAGACCCGGTTGCTTGTTTCTCTCACAGAATCTGGCAACACTACCTGGAATCCCTATTTTGGTCATTATAGGCATTATACGCTTTTCCAACCATTTTCAAAAGTTGGGAAAATTGCTTGTCTACGAGCTCACAACGTGTTGCATTGCAACACGTTGTGAGCTGCAAATCTTTGAATATACACATTTTTACTCAAATCTTTGCTTTTGGGGGGTCCCTGGAACGAAACAGTTTGAGATGGGGGTCCGCGGCCAAATACATATAATTTTGTGGATCCTTGACATGAAAAAGTTTGAGAACCACTGATATTATAGCAACATAGGTTTAAAAAAATTTATACAAATGATTTAGAAGACATTTGTAGAATCCCCCAGAAGCAAAGATTTGAGTTAAAAATTATCGCTTTAAAAAAATATTATATTAATATTCAAAGATTTGCACACATTTTCACGATGTTTCAAAAATTGCAGATATACAAAGCTCATAGCGCGGCACTCGGTGCCGCGCTATGAGCTTGTATATCTGCTATTTTTACCCGCTTGCTGAAAGCTGGCGGGTCTATGCAGAGGCAGACCTATGACTCATCATTCGACAGATTCATTTGCATTCGACAGATTTTTTCGACAGATTTGCGTCATTGGCTGTCGTTTAAGCCAATGGGATACTTTCCCATACTCTGAACGGGCGGCCTCGTCCTCCCAAGCTATGGGACTATGCAGTCCTCCGAGCGCTAGCCGAATTTGGCTAATAGTTAGCTTGTATGATGTTACTAACTAACTGTTTTTAGCCAAGCGCGCTACTGTCCGCTCCCCATTAGTTATCGACGCAAGTCGCGTTATTACTCTCGTAATTTTCATGTATTGTACATCCCAAAAAAAAAATTATTCACCATGTTATGGTGCTGTAATGACTTCCTATTTTCTCAACATAATACTGCCTTTCACGCGACCTGCCTTTTTACCCCCGGTCTCAGTAGCGGGGGGCGGGCGGGTGCGGGGAGAGACCGGCGAGTTGAGTGAAACGAGTTGGGGCAAACGCAGTCCCCACAACATCATTTACTATTCTGTGCCTATCGGTACATAACTCGGACGGCGGTAATTACTATACATGGCAACACTAGTACGAGTACTTTTCCCACCACTGTTGCTGTTTTTAGCATGACTGCCCTGTTTACAAATGAATGACTACACACTACAACCAAGGTTACTGTAGCAACATTTTTCAGGTATGACGCTAAAATCAGCTGCATTTTATCAGAAAAAAACAGATCTACAAGCTCACAACGCATCGCCGCCTTGTGAGCTTGTACATCTGCTATTTTTTATTATGACGTTTTATTGAATACTTCATTTACAAAAGACATTAATGAAACCAAATGGACCCATTTGGGTTTTTCTTTCATTTAAGCCAGTAGTGAAAAGGGCTAACTTGCAGTTATGCATTACAACTCAAGCCTAGCTGTTTCAAACAGTGAAATCAAAAGACACGTTGTGAGCTTCACTTTTATAAAGGGTTAGGGTTACATTGCAGTATTGATACTTTTACTTAAGTAAAACATTACAGTACTTTTTCCACCACTGTTGATGTTTTTAACATGACTGCCCTTACGCTACCTGTATTCTATGGACTCACTTAGTTTATTGTGAAAATAGTTTATTTCTTTCATACATAAATGAATACTAACTGGTCACCACCGGTCTTTTGTCCAGGAACAATGCATACAACACTATCAACCAGTCCTCCTGGGTGTGTGTGTGTGTGTGTCTTGTCATTTTTGTTGTTCATACATTTCTAAGTGAAACACTGTAGTTTTGACTTGGGTAAGGGTAGGCTACATTATGAAGTAACTATATCAGCTGGTGAAAATAGCAGATCTGTCAGATTGTAGATCAATTATTTTCACTATCATTGATATTGTACACACCACACACACACACACACACACACACACACACACACACACACACACACACACACACACACACACACACACACACACACACACACACACACACACACACACACACACACACACACACACACACACACACACACACTTTATATTGGTAGCCAACCAATGAACCTCTGTGGAGTTATTTTTGTTGCATTCGAATGGCTGAGATTTTATTTTGATGACAACTTTTACATTTTGTGCTGCAGATTGGGGCAAAAACAGCCTGCCGCAAGCGGGTATATTATGACTTTGTCATTTCTTGTTTAATAGCCAAAGACATTTAAAAATGACACAGATGCGTTCCCGGTCTAAATGGGTTAATGTAAAAAAAAAAGGAGGATAAAATAAACACGGTATCCGTTCTCATGGTTATGAGAAGAGGAAAACAGCCGAGAGAAGAAATGAAACATGACAAGAGTAACATCTTTTGTCGGTGCGAGGGAGGAGAGACGGGAAATGGGAACCTCTCTACGCCGCCCTCTAAGAGATGTAGCTAATGAGGATCAAACTTTACCGCCACCTACACTGGCCCTGCGACGCTACACATAAGACCCCTCCAGCGACGCTACACAGAAGACCCCTCCAGCTCTGTGGGCATGCCGCTAATGGTCGCTAACTTAGCCCATTAAGTACAATATTTGAGTAAATGTACATTGTTGGACAGACATCGTTCCGTTTGTCTTTCCTGTTCAGTTAGCTTGGCCTTGGTACTGTACCTGGGGCTACTGAGAAAACCACCAACAACAACAGATAATAAAATGCAGTGTGGTGGAAAAAGTACTCACATTTTGTACTTAAGTAAAAGTATCAATACTACAATGCAGAAATACTCTGTTACAAGTACAAGTCTGGTATTCAGAATTTACTTGAGTAAAAGCACAAAAGTATGGGCATCAACATGTACTTAAAAGTACCAAAAGTAAAAGTACTCATTATGCTGAAATCTTCCATTTCATGTTTTCAAAATGTATAAAATCTTTTGAAAATTGCAGATCTACAAGCTCACAAGGCGTCGCACTGCGACGCGTTGTGAGCTTGTAGATCGGCTATTTTCAAATAGCCAAAGTCTATATAGGGCTGAAGTGGTATGTATAATGTATGTTTTGTAATAATATTTTAAATCTATAAAGTAACTAGTAACTAAAGTTGTACAATAATTGTAGTGGAGTAAAAAAGTACAGTATTTGCCTCTGAGATGTAGTGGAGTAGAAGTAAAAGTACTGAACATCTGAAACACTCCAGTAAAGTAAAAATACCTCAAACTTGTACTTAAGTACAGTACTTGAGTAAATGTACTTAGTTACTTTCCACCACTGCTAAAATGTGTGTGGGGACAAGATGGTTCCCCTTTGTAAAATTGCAGAAATGTGAGTTTCCTTAAATCAGGGGTCTTCAACAGGGGGTCCGTGATCCCCAGGGGGTCCTCAGAGTTACAACAGGGGGGCCACCAAATCTTTGTGTGATATGATTTTTATGTTTTACATTAACCACTTGAACCCTAGCATCCCTTATTCTGAGGAGAACTTTAGCCAAAAATAGCCGATCTACAAGCTACAAGTGTAGGTCGGCTATTTTTGGCAAAGAGGTTTGGTGTAGAGGGAAAAAAAGAGAAGATCAAGTAAAAAAAAAAAAGTTAAACTGAAACGCAATTAAAATATAGAGGGGGTCCCTGCTCTCTCTCAGCTAGGGGGTCCTTAGCCTGAAAACGTTGAATAAATATCCAGCCATAAATATCTGTTGAGGGTTCCTGCTATTGTACCGCAGTACTGCATCTCCAATGTGACGGTAAGATGTTCTCTTTACCATCATCACATGACCAACATGTTCAACAGCATGAGCAGCATTTGAAGCCCCAGTGCTCTGGGCCTGTAGTTTGCAAAGGGTGCTCCTGGGACTGTTTTAGCAGTAGATATGAATTGCTGACTTTTGAAATAATATAAGGTTGTTTGATGGTAATTCAACACTTATTCAGCGTTATTACCATGCAGCACATTTAAAAATAGTTCTTTCCATAGTTTTGTTTGTCCAGACCAGTATGTCTATTCTTTGGACGGACGATATTTCAAACTGAAAACTAGAAAAAGTGCTCCTTGGAGCACAGGTCTCCGCCAGGTCAGGTGTGGCCTCCTGGTGGCGCTATAATAGGAAAATATGTGAAAAGGGTGTCATTTCTTCTTAGACCTTTCAATCGGACACTGCATTCATGATTTGAGGCATTTTGTTCAAAAAAATTGTTTTGCAAAATTAGACCTGCTGGTGGCGCTAACAGGCCAATGTGAAAAGGGTGGCATTTCTTCCTCGGCCTAGTGGGAATGTGCGTGTGAAATTTCACGGAAATCCCACGCTGCGTGCATGATTTGAGGCATTTTGTTCCAAACTTTGGAAGCCAACCTTAGCCAATCAGGATGGAATATATATCGGACAGATCCGTGTTGATCACAGGACTATAGAGATAATGTGTACCGATTTGCATGACGTTTGGATAAAATCTGTAGTAGTAAAATCCAAAAATGGGTTTTGCAATGGTTGCAAGGTTCTGAATTGGCATCCAGGGAGTGTGTGTGCACAGTTTCACAGCGACCGGGCCAACGGTGCCGGAGAGGGGGTAAAACATACTCTCGCCATGCCTTTCGGCCTGGCGGAGACAATAAATACAAATTACATCCTGACCTCTACTAAGAGATACTGTACAAAGGGCGATACATTTGTCACTGAGTAAGTACAGTAAATGCAGCTTTGTGCTTGGTAACGCTATCGTAGTGATACATGGGTGCTGCTGATGGCATGCATTTAGACCTCACTGACGTGGATTTGATTGCCAAAGTGGTCTAGGTAGCCAGCCACTAATCCCCTGGTTTTTTATGTCAGTTGTAAGCCCTAATCTGCCAATTGCGACGTGTGTGGTGCTGACTGATTTGAGCTTAGCTTGTTGACCTGTTAATGGACACACAGTCTCTCCAGGCGAACAGTGACAGTGGGTCGGGACTTGTAAATTGGACCTAAACCACCCTATTTATTTTCAAGCTCCTCAAAGAGAACGTGGCACACAAACACAGAGGTTTAACTTCATCATATATCATGTTATTTCCCATCGAGAACATGCAGCAGTACAAAAAAAAACAATGACACTATCACGCTCAATGGAACAGCAGACAGACAGGTCTGCTGGTTAATTACACAGAATGGGAGGTGGGAAAATGCATGTAATTTGCACAACACCTTGTTGTCAGTGCAGCTGGGCTGTTTCATTAAAGAAGTTCTTCAATATGATTTCCTGTTAATCTCTGCTGGAGCATGAGCTCATTTATGTATCGAGGCACGAGCGCACAGTAAAATCCTCCGCGTTCATTTAACTCCGAAGAGTGCACAAACGGAACCAAATGGACCCGTGGTCCATTTGGTTCCATTTGTGCACTCGTCGGAGTTAAATGAGCGCCGAGGATTTTACGGTGCATGCAGTGCACTCTGGCAATTTGCAGCAGCTTTCTGAGGTGTCAGTTTTCCTCACCAGCTTTTATTTAAAGGCGCGAGATCAGACACATGCTGCTGAGCATCTGCTCTGCACAGCATTTTCTCCTTTGGCAATCACTATGAGCGATGTGTGTGTGTGTGGGTGTGTGTGTGTGTGTGTGTGTGTGTGTCGGTGTACGTGCTCGCTCGCGTGTGTATATGTGTCTCAGTGTGTGTATATGCACGTATACAGTACTTACTGTACAGGGCACACAGTAAAATCCTCAGTGTTCATTTAACACCCTTGTTATACAGGTCCATTTTGGTTACATGTGTACACTCTCAGAGTTATTACTGGATAGATTAACATTGAGGTGTTACATTACTGCTGTGTGTGTGTGTGTGTGTGTGTGTGTGTGTGTGTGTGTGTGTGTGTGTGTGTGTGTGTGTGTGTGTGTGTGTGTGTGTGTGTGTGTGTGTGTGTGTGTCCATGGTGCATGCATGTGCGTGCGTGCGTGCATGCTTGTCCAGTGTGCTTCAGTGCAAATCGGCATCTGTTTAATTTGCGAGTATATAAATACTAAGAAAAACAGGTATAAAATATAAGCGTTTTAGAGGATTATAGGGTCAGATCAAGTGCAAGCATTAATAACAGTGGGAACAGAATGAAAAGTGTGAACCGTATTGGAAGTGTACAGTATATATGACACAGTATAATGAGACATGGCATGTCATCCAATATTGCACAGACCAGTTAGAAAGATAGTGATGATAGTGCAGCTTATACTGCAGGCATTTGTAGATATTGCACATACCGGTATTACATATTGTAATATAAACATTGCATTATATCTCTGCTGTCCGGCAGGAACCAGCTAACTCCAAAATGTTCATTTTTCAGGAAATGAAAAAAGTGGAGTTAGGAGGTTTTGTTCATCATTGATAAGACAGCTGAATGGACCTCCACGCTCACAATGAGGTTGGAGGTCAAAAGGGGGTGGAGCCTGGAGTCAGCAAAACCAGCTAACTCCGGTGGACTTCGCTGGTTTAGCAGAAAGTTTGAGGATCCAATGGAGTTAGCTGGTTTTGTCAGAAGCGCTTTTTAATGCTTTTCATTGGTTCAATTTTTTTTTTTACCAATACACAGACGTAAAGGGTGTTCAATGGCCCTGATTTATGGAAAAAAAAAATCTAAAGCGTCAAAATGGAGTTAGCTGGTTTCTGCCGGACAGCAACGGTATTATTATGCACATGCAAATATTATGGACCAAATATGAGGGACTACTGGACCACTGTACTATTAGCACTGTAACATTAACACGGCACTGACCAAGACAGCTGGAAAAAAATTACAAAAAAACCTAATGTCTCCATTGGCTTAAATGTTTGATATTTCTTGGGAGCAGTTTTTGACATTATTGTAATTTCACCTTTACGTCGATTATGATTATGTGTGAAACACATAATAAGCTATAAAGTGGGATATTATCAGCTGGATAATAGGTTGTTTATATGGACACATCATCATTATGTGTGCAGGAGGAACAGCACAGTTTCCTTCATGGCTGACCCCCCCGCAGGCTTTTATTTTGAATAAACATGCCAGACAGCGTGCAGATTGTTAATTTGAAAAATGTGTAGTATTATTCTTAGATTTTAGCCTTGGTTTGTGGCTGCTAGCTTAATGATGCCCCCTAGCCATGGTTTAGTGTCCACTGGTGGACGTGGCTCAGGGAGCCACCGATGAGCACGATGCTGCAAGTCATTTGCATTCAGTAAAACCAGCTCCACTACATCTCAGAGACAAATATTGTACTTTTACTCCACTACAATTATTTGAAATCTTTAGTTTACTAGTTACCTTGCAGATATAATTATATTACATTATAACACATACATTAACCACTTCAACCCTATTTTATACCTAGGCTATTTGAGAATAGCCGATCTTGTGAGCTTGTAGATCTGCTATTTTCAAACATTTTAGTACTTTTACTTTTGGTACTTTAAGTACATTTTGATACCAATACCAATACTGATACCATGTACTTTTACTCAAGTACATTTTAAATTCCGGACTTTTACTTGTAACAGAGTACTTCTACATTGCGGTATTGATGCTTTTACTTAAGTAAAACATTTGAGTACCTTTTCCATGGCTGTAAATCAGGCATGACAACACCAGGGCATTGTGATTGAATTGGAAAATTCCATCGGCATCTTCTCTACAACTCTGTGGATTCAGGTTTTTGTGCCGATATTGGCTGTCATACAGTGCACTCTCACATTCGCCCATATTATGTATAAATGTATGTATTTTTTCTCAACCTCGCGCTTTGCCCCCGAAACAGGTTGAAGACGTGTTGAGCGCATCATTTACCCATCCTAACAGCAATGTCAACAGCTCACGGAGTGACAAGCGCTTTAACCCATTAAGACCGGGAACGCATCAATGTAATTTTTTTTTATTTCTTTGGCTAGTCAAATATAGCAGATCTACAAGCTTGTAGATCTGCAATACTTTTTTTAAATCGTGATTATTTTTTGCAAATATTTGAATATATATATATTTTTACATTTTTAACTCAAATCTTTGCTTCTAGGGGATTCTACAAATGTCTTCTAAATTCTAACAGTTTTAATTTTTTTATTATGTTGCTATAATATCAGTGGTTCTCAAACTTTTTTCATGTCAAGGACCACCCAAAATGTCGTTCCAGGGACCCCCCCCCACACAATTTGCACACATTTGCACACATTTTCATGATTTAAAAAAAAGAAATAGCAGATCTACAAGCTCTTGTAGATCTTGTAGATCTGCTATTTATTTATTTTATTTATTTTATAGTATAAAATAACGGTTAAAGTGGTTACACAGATGCGTTCCGGCTTTAACGGGTTAATGCCAGCGGCTTCAAGCGAATGCAGCGTAGGGTGACCACCCGTCCCGAAATTCGCGGGACAGTCCCGAAATTGGACCCTCTGTCCCGCGTCCCGCACAAGCAGGGCAATGTCCCGAAAATCAAAGTTATGGAAAAAAAAAAAAAAAAAAGATTTTTATTTTATAAAAAAAAAAAAAATTCATTACATTTTTAAGTTAACTTGCAATACCCTCTTATATCTAATCCTAACCCTAAAACCAAAGTAAAGAAACCAAAAACTGGAAAAAAAACGAACCCAATCCGCCCAGAACCGCGAAAAAAACGAACCCAATCCGCCCAGAACCGCAAAAAAAATTCGCGCGCGCGCGAAGCGCGCGCGCGGGAGTGGTCCGCATGCACGCGCGCTGCGCGCGCGTGCATGCGTCCCGCGATGTCCCGCGAAACGGGTTAATCTGTCCCTCAATGGACCTGTCTGGAGGTGGTCACCCTAATGCAGCGTAGAGAGAGTTTACCAAATAAGTTGAATGGTGTGACTGCGGAGGGTTTGGGGGGGGGATTGGACGGGGGGGGGACGGGGTATTTCTGAGTGATAGTAATGAGCTCTAGGAGACAGGCGCGCCGGGGTTGTAGTCGGCACGGCAACCAATTATCTGCTGGCAACTGTCGAAGTTGGTCGTTGCTGTATGGAAGCTAGGAGCCTTCAGGCCGTGCTCCCTCCCCCTCCCCCCCCCAATGCACTCCTTCCTATGTCCTCTCCACTGTCTGCTAATGAGGGAGGGGCTGCTCTGAAATCAGTAGTTATAGGCATTATATATTTTGACATCATTGTATGCGCCGGGATATACCAAAATACCTCCCTGCGGACGCACGCACGCACGCACGCACGCACGCACGCACGCACGCACACGCACACGCGCACACACACACACACACACACACACACACACACACACACACACACACACACACACACACACGCACACACACGCACACGCACACACACACACAGGCTGTGCATAGGCTACACATATACAGTACACTGTAGAAGCACAAAAACACACATGAGAACACACACAGTGGTGGACAAAGTATTGAAATGTTTTACTTAAGTAAATGTATCAATACTGCAATATAGACATACTCTGTTACAAGTAAAAGTCCAGAATAAAACATTTACTTGAGTAAAAGTACAAAAGTATTGCTATCATGTACTTAAAGTATCAAAAGTAAAAGTACTAAAATGTTTTAAAATAGCAGATCTACAAGCTCGCGATGCGACGCGTTGTGAGCTTGTAGATCGGCTATTTTCAAATAGCCTAGGTATAAAATAGGGCTGAAGTGGTTAATGTATGTTTCATAATATCATAATTTATATCTGCAAAGTAACTAGTACGTTTTCAAATAATTGTAGTGGAGTAAAAGTACAATATTTGCCTCTGAGGTGTAGTGGAGTAGAAGTAAAAGCACTGAAAATTGGAAATACTCAAGTAAAGTACAAAGACCTAAACATTTTACTTAAGTAAATGTACTTAGTTACTTTACACCACTGAGCACACATACCCCCCGAAAGGCCTTGGTTATACAGCTGGTCTCTTCTCTCAGACGTTGACATGAGCATATCTATACTGACTGAACAGAAACCGCAAAAAGCTGAAACCTGTTGGTGTCCCAGGTATCATGTCAGTCTACAGACGCACCCACACCCAAATTACTGTTGGCACAAATGCAGACTCATGCTGTTACACACTGTTCGCGCCCTGCACCCGTATCAATTCCTCTGCAATAATGCATTCCGATGACACATTTTCATAATCTGGGATATAAATTGCACCACACGTCCTGAATTTTGAGCAGCGGCGATGCATTTCCTTAACCCTTTAAGACCGGGAACGCATCTGTGTGTGTCATTTTAAGATTTCGTTTAGCTATTTTTTTGAAAATTAAAGTCGTGAAAAGGTGTGCAAATCTTTGAATATATATACTGTATTTAAATGTTTTACTCAAATCTTTGCTTCTGGGGGTCCCTGGAACAAAATATTTTCAGATGGGGGTCCGCAGCCAAATACATATAATTTCGGGGGTCCTTGACATGAAAAAGTTTGAGAACCACTGATATATAGCAACATACGTGTAGATTTGTACACATTTTCAAGATTATTCAAAAAAAGCAGATCTACAAGCTCATAGCGCGGGAGCTTGTAGATCTGCTATTTTTTAATAGCCAGAGAAATCTAAAAATAACACACAGATACGTTCCCCAATCATAACGGGTTAAATGAGGAATTTCATATTTTAGCATTCATTGTCATATATTACTTTCTCTCTGCAGAAAGGAGATGCCCAGACCACCGTGTTCTTAACCCTCTAAGGCCGGGAAGGGAACGCATGTGTGTCATTTTAAGATTTCTTTGGCTATTCAAAAATAGCAGATATACAAGCTCATAGCGCGGCACTCGGTGCCGCGCTATGAGCTTGTAGATCTGCTATTTTTTGAAAAATCATGTTTTTTTATGCAAATCTTTTATATACATTTTTTACTCAAATCTTTGCTTCTGGGGGGGTCCCTGGAACAAAATATTTTTAGATGGGAGGGGGTCCGCGTACAAATACATAACTTTGGGGGTCCTTGACATGAAAAAAGTTTGAAAACCATTGATAATAGCAACATAAGTAAAGAAATTAAAAATAAAATACTTAAGGAAAAAGAAACAGACATTGTAAAATCCCCAGAAGCAAAGATTTGAGTTAAAAAAGTATATTCAAACTAAAGATTTGCACACATTTTCACAATAAAAAAAATAAATAGCAGATCCACAAGCTCGTAGCGTATTTTTATATAGCCAAAGAAATCTTAAAATGATGAAATGATTGCGTTCCCGGTCTTAAAGGGTTAATCACTTAAATCCACATGCAATCTGGCTCAGCCATCTTAGCCAGGGCTGTGGATCCATTAGGCCCTTCTTCTCATTTCAGGGGAAAGCTGCCGTGCCATTAGTTCTGCTATGCTCCGCTAGATTTCCATATCACTCCATTTCAGCATTTTCTCCCAGAAAATGGGAAAAGTTGCGGATTAATTCCAACTAATCCCCCATTTTTCTATTGCCTTTAATTACTTGTTACGGCCTCTGACACTCTGAATGGTCATCAGCAATAACTTGCCTCGGAAATGGTTTCCAAAGAAAATGGGTCTGTATCCGTGTTCATGGATGGCTTGCTTTGCAGCCATCAACTTGCTTCCATTATTGTTTTGCCTTTTCTCTCTCTCTCCACTATCGCCTGCGTGCGTGCGCTTTCTGATGATCTGTTCAGGTTAGCATTACAGAGTTATATAGGCTGTGCTTGTTTGATGGATTTTTTCCACTCTTGTGAAGTAGGATTTCCTGATTCCACACACACTGCTGTAGTTCAATGTACGAACAGACAGTATCCAGACTATGAATAGCACAATTCGCACTCCACTATGGTTCTATATTTGATGTTAAGCCCAAACGGGAACAGCTGGAGTGTAGCTTTTTACCGTCAGAGCTGTGCATCATGCATGTTCTTTGTCAATAGAACATGTCTAGTCTAGTATACCCCTGTACCTGTGAAAATATTTCAAAAGCGTACATGAAGTCCACGATCGCAACACCAGAGGCAGCTCCACGGATCATGTTCAACCCAGATTTGGCCCAACAAAGGGAATGAACTCGTTCTCATGCTATGCAACAAACATGTGGAATGCCCTACCAAAAGGAGTAAAGGAGTGTAAAACCCTACTCACTTTCAAAACTGCCCTAAAGATACACCTTCAGGAGGCTGCAATTCCAAACTGGCCCCTGTCTAAGTCTTAACCTAACCCCCCCCCCCTACCAGTAACCTGTAAGCTGATTGTATGACGTTCTGTATAGTAGTGTATTATCTGTCTGTCTCTTATATATCATCATTCATGATGTGTGTGTGTGGGAACTCATTTTAAACAAGCTTAGTGCTTTATGAGTTATCCAGTTTAGTAGACCTAATACTACTTACTACTAGTAGTATTGTGAATTGTACTTCCATGTACTGTTTCTCATGTCTTACTAAATAAAGTACATCAATCAATCAATGAATCAATGAATCAATCAATCAATCAATCAATCAATCAATCAATAGAGACACTTAGTTACTGAGGAGATTGAGCAAGAAGACTATCCCCTCCATCCCCTCCACCCATCATACAGCATGCGATGGTCCCTCTGACCAGTGAAGCAAAGGAGACAGACGTTTATGCTTCCGCCGTTCAAAAGGAGAGCCAAAACACTTGATGATAGTAATCTAATACCACAAATTAGCCTGTCACTTAGCCTGGATTATAACCCTCACGGGGGGGAAAGTGCTAAAATAACTTTAGCCTCGTTGTTCCTTGATGTAAAACAGGGGGAAGGGTAAAAAAAAAAAAAAAGATAAGAAAAAAACCCAGGTGCAATTTCATTTAAAAGCGTGTGTGCTCTGTGCAATCCTTCTGTGTAATTAAATAGATTTTTACCCGCTTGCTGAAAGCTGGCGGGTCTACAGACAGGCTGGGCCACTTCACACCTATGCGACACCTATTTGTCATTGGCTGTCCTGGCTGTCCTTCACTACTTTAAGCCAATGGGGACACTTTCCCGTTTAAGCCAATGCCTCTCCTCCTTTGCAGCACCCGCCTCCCCTCGCCCCTCCTTGACATTAAAACCAAAGAAATTATGTTGCTCACATGTTGCAAACACAGCAGCTATTGGTGAGGGCGGCTCCAGCTAAACAACAGGCCGCTCGATGTTCGTTTGTATGGAAGAATTTCACTGTAGATGTGGACAAAAACAACGGTGGAGTGACGAGGCTAGTCGACGATTTTAGCATTGTTAGCTTGACGTCAAGCGTCATGGTTGAACTTACACCTGGTGTTTGCATTTCTCCATTTACAACTCGTACATCTACATAAACGTTCAGATTTCAAATATAAAGTGCTTATCTCATGGCTACGGGTGTTATAATTATACACGGGCCCTCATAAGTACCCGTATCTTCCGTATCGTTGAATAAACAGCATTTTGATCCGATTGGTGGCCATTGTCTCAGTTTTTCTCAACTACGCGGCTGTAGCGGTTGGGGGGTGTATGCACTCTGATACATTATAACTCTATGAGAAAATGGCCGCCGATCGGAATAAAATGCTTTTTAATTAACAATACGGAAGATACGGGTACTTAGACCCACCCGAAATGACGTGTAACATCCGTGGCCATGGGGTAAGCACTTTATATTGCAAATCTGAACGTTTATGTAGATGTACAGGCTGTAAATGAACAAAGTGCAAACGCCATGTTGCAGTTCAACAAAGACGTCACGACGACATGTAGCCGTTTATTTGCAGTGGTGGAAAGTACCTAAGTACATTTACTCAAGTACTGTACTTAAGCTCACATTCGACGCGTTGTGAGCTTGTAGATCTGCTATTTTCAAATATTTAATACTTTTGGTACTTCAAGTACATTTTGATGCCAATACTTTTGTACTTTTACTCAAGTACATTTTTAATTCTGGACTTTTACTTGTAACAGAGTATTTTTATATTGCAGTATTGGTACTTTTACTTAAGTAGAGAATTTGAGTACTTTTCCCACCACTGCTTATTTGGCCTTGCTTTCAAGACTCTTTTTGAAAATAGCTGATGTATTTCACCAAGTGGCGAAACTGGTCGTTTCTTTTGGGCTTGTTTTCATAGACCTCGTAGCTTGTTTCTCTCACAGCACAACACCAGCACTGGATTTTATCAATACATTTACTTACATCGGCAATTTGAAAATTGCCGATCTACAAGCATGCATTGTGAGCTTGTAGATCTGCTATTTTCAAATAAATATTTTATTAAATCTATTATGATGATGATTACTTAATATGCTCAATTATTTTTTTTATAATTAACCAGTTGAGGTACTTTTACTTAACTGGAGTATTTCCAATTATCAGTACTTTCACTTCTACTCAACTACATCTCACAGGCAAATATTGTACTTTTACTCCACTACAATTATTTGAAAACTTTAGTTACTTTATAGATATACACATACAACACTAGCACTGGATTGTATCAATACATTTACTTACATCGGCAATTACAAAATTACCGATCTACAAGCATGCATTGTGAGCTTGTAGATCTGCTATTTTCAAATAAATATTGTATTAAATCTATTATGATGATGATTACTTATTATGCCTTTTTTTTACAACACAGATCCTCTATGGGGGTCCCTGGCACTAAATAAAGTGGACAGCTGACTGAAAGGTGTCAATGGGGGAGTGATTAGAGGAGTGGCTAGGCTGAATAAATTACCCATTGTTCACGCCCATTACCTGGAGCTGAGAGGTGCTCCGAAGTGACAATTCTTTAGAAGGGATTATCTCAGTTTGCACTATTATAGATAACCAGATTCAAATGATCACATCTTCTTCAAATATGTTCCAATTTTGAAAAATGCCAACTTGCGGCATAAAGCATTGTACCCAGTCACATATAACCCCCCATGCAAGATCTGTGTGAATTTGGAAATTATTCATACATTTTCAAAACATTTTTTTCCCAGATTTTTCTAGCCGATCTACGAGCTCACAACGAGCTTGTAGATCGGCTATTTTCAAATATTCAATGTATTTCTATATAGGTTTAAACTTTAAAGTGCTTGGGTGGCCTATATATAGTTGTTTCTTTTTAGATTGTTTTCATAGACCTGGTTGCTTATTTCTCTCGCCAAATCTGGCAACATCGTTCAGAACAGAGGCATAATCCTCGGACGTTCATAATGCCACGGAGTTAAAAAGTATTCCAGTCTTGATGATGACGAACCTTTATGTACATGTAGACCTACTCTATAGGCCTAAAGTAAGTGACAAAGGAATTATATCCCCTCATACCTGCAACCTACAAAGATATAATGGCCTGGCTGCAACAGAGAAGGCGTGCACGTGTTCTAAATGTTTTAACAACACCCGGTTGCATTGGCTGGGACATTCTGCACAATGAGCCTGCCGCAAGCGGGTATATTATGACTTTGTCATTTCTTGTTTTAGTCTAACCCCTCAATCCACTCCTATCCCCCCCCCACCCCCCGCCCCCATTGAAATGAGGCCGTAGCCGTTCCATCTCAACCCGCCCCTGATCCCCATCCTGGACTTTGAGGAGCTGTTTAATCAGAGACACTGCTGGGCCGCCTTAATCACACACACCTTTGCATAAGATCGGCCATTTAATGGAGCGTTTGGCATGATAGCAGAAGGAGAGGCACTGTTGATTTATGCATATCAAAAACCTGAGAGTTAATTTAAGTGTAAAAAGTTACCCATAAGGGTCTGTGGGGGGAATGAATCGCCTGGAACTTGCCCCCCCCCCCTGTAGATCTCCCAGAGAGATGAAAGCAGGGTATTACCAGAGAATTTTACATCATGTCAAGTTAGCAGCTAAAAATAGTTGATGAATATTTCCTTGCAGCATGAAATAACTACTGCTCAATGTGTGTGTGTGTATAATATATACATATATATAACACACACACACACACACACACACACACACACACACACACACACACACACACACACACACACACACACACACACACACACACACACACACACACACACACACACACACACACACACACACACACACACATCCTGAGACATCCTGAGATGTAGTTTTAGTCATAGTCTTTTGAATAAAATTCCATTTAGTTTTAGTAAAATTTTTGTCAGGAATGCTTTAGTTTTTGTCTAGTTTAGATTATAGTCAGCAGATCTACAAGCTCACAACTGCGGCGCGCTGTGAGCTTATAGATCTGCTATTTTCAGAGCGCAACACCCCAGCGCAACCAAACATAAAATGACTTGTCTTTTAGTTCTACTGGATCCCTTCTCCACTAGTCTCTCACTAACATTTTAGTCTAGTTTTTATTTGTTGACGAAATTGTCAATATATTTAGTCTTAGTTTTAGTCATCGTAGCTTAGTTTTTATTTAGTTTTTATGTGAAAAAAGGTAGTTGACCAACATTTTTCGTAATAGTTTTAGTCGACGAAATCAACACTGCACCGGACCTGCCATTTGTTGTTTGATGTACGGTGAAACTCTTCTCTTATGTACTGTAATATATTGCTCAGGACACTTGTAAACAGTGACACTGCTGTCTATATCTGTGAGCTTTTCCCTCAGCGTAGCTGTTGGCTGATGCATGGTCTCATCTATGCATGCGTTTACATCACTGGCAGCAATAATATAGAAGATCCCGAGGGAAAGAAACCAGCATGCCGACATACTGTATATGTGACGTGTGTTTACAGCGCTGTCAGATCACTATATTTCCTTCACTTGACCATGTTCTCAGAGAACGTTTCAGTATTCCATACTAGAACTTGTGGTACAATTGAGTCTGAGACCATAACAATTTCATGTTACCACTTTGTTTATTTAACACTAATATCCAGGGACGGTACTGTGGGACTACAGATTCCATAGTCTGTCGCAAAAAATACTAATACGCTGACTACGTTGGGGGGAAAATGAAAAATCTGCATTGTCAGTCCCTGTGTCTGGCAATGGTCAATGCCCATGTGCAATCTCAGATCGATTGACCAGCCCAAGAGAAACTTGCATGAGAACATGTATAAATGTCTGTGTCTCCGCTGACTGGTCATTATGTCAGCGTAGCACGCTGAATGCTACTGTGACACAATTATGAACAACAACACACATTATACTGGGCTGCTTCCTACTATATGCGTTTAAAATCAAAGTCCTTTATATAACTTTGCACCGTTGACCCAGCTCTCTCTCTCTCTCTTCTGGCGTACTCTCTGGCGTTTTGTGTGTGTGTGTGTGTGTGTGTGTGTGTGTGTGTGTGTGTGTGTGTGTGTGTGTGTGTGTGTGTGTGTGTGTGTGTGTGTGTGTGTGTGTAGCCCCGAGGCCAGGTCCAGCACACCACTGATCAATTAACCCTGGCACTGCTCCCTGAGCCATCTCCACCTACAGCAGACCCCAAATCAGATACCCTTACCACAGTCACCCTAATCTCTCAAGAACAGATCCATAGCTGCGCTTGAATCTGTCGGTAGCCGCGTTGAGAACCCATGCACATTGGCTACAAGTGGGCGTGCCAGGAAGCAGGCCGCGCTTTACCCAATCAAATGTAGTGGCCGGGATTTACATGTGTGCGGCTCAATTCCCACTGGAAACAAACCGAAACTCATTTAGCAATAGCGTCCTCGGAGCCGACAAAACCACGGAAAGTTAGTAACATTTTAACTTGCTCTTTCATCATAGAAACAAGTGGGCTTATAACCAAAACGATCCATGTTCTTTGGGAGAAATGGTGTTAGTGTTCCGTGGAGAAATATTGTTAGTGGGAATGAATGTCCAAACCCCGGTTTCCAGTGAGCATGGCTCTAGTTAATTCCTCCTCCTCCGCAGAGGGCGCTGTTTTTCCTTTTTATTTTACGATGGGTTGAAAACCAACAAACAACCAATAAAACCATGGCATGGCCGCCCTTTCAGGCTATGGAACCATGACCATGACTGCAGATCACTAGATGCCCATGGCAGACATTTTAATTAAGTGAGAATGAAAACTCTGCTTCGTCAGTCCCTGCATATCCACACATTTCCCATATGGAGATCACTGTGGGGAAACGAGAGTGCACAAATTCACTTCCGGTTCCGGTTGTCACTCATTCAATTCGAGTGATCCGCGTCACTCAATAATAATAAACACAACCTGACAGAAATCAAAAAGGGTCATATTAGTCTGCCGGTCTCTTCCACAATTAGTTGGTTGTGAAGATGACGTTTGTGTTGCAGAGGACGCTCCTGTCATGCAGCTGCAATTATTTGGAAGGTTATTAACGTAAGCAGCATTATGACTTATCCTACTGTACATGTTTACTCCACACAGCTGATTCAAATTAATGATCAATGTGTTATTATCAAGCCCTGAAGTGGCTTAACAAGCATCATTTAATCCCAAAGCAGAGATTCAGGTGTCACACCAGCAACAGCAGTAATAGCCTAATAAAACACTGGACAGCTAGGAGTTAGGCTACAGCTAACTGTCAAGAGCCGAACAAAAACAAATGAGAATACAAATTAAATAAAGAATAAAACACTAGAGACCATAGGATCAAATTGCCGTGCAAGGCAAAATCCTCGGTCTTAATTGAACAATGAGAGTCAATGCCAGTGTACAATTTCAGATCGACTGGCCAACCCACTGAGGAGAAAATGCAAGAGAATGGACAGAGTTTACGAATGTGGGACAAAAAGTGAAACAGCTAGTCCTAGCCTGGGAATATCAGGTTTGCCACTACCTGCTTATGCCAATGGCCAATGCCCTAAGTCTCAATTGTGTGACAGAGTTCACAAAAATGCTAATAAACATCTTACATTTGGGAAAAGTGAAATGTCAGCTAGCCTTTGTCAGTTAGCTAATTCATTATCAAGTGGTCAGACCACTTAGGAGAACAATGTATGAGAACCAACTGAGGACATACAGAGAGAGGACAGAGTGTTGGATATTTGGGTTCTTGTGGGCAGTAGGCAGTTTCTGAAGGGGGAATCCACACAGTAAAATACAGTGTTAATTTATCTCTAAGAATGTAAGAATCTTAGAGTTAAATTAACCCTATGGATTTGACTGTGCAGAAGGCCCAAGGCAAAGTCCCTACACCACATCCCTAACCATGTAACCACATTGAGCCACTCTGTCTTATTCCTTCAAAGTCTTTCTGTTATATGCCAGGTTATTGTTAAAGCCAGATTAAACAGGTAGGCTACCACAATACATGTATATTTATTGACCACCAAATAAAGCCTAAGGCTATCTAAAATGTTGGGTTACACAACACCACAAAAACGATTTTCTTCCCTCCACGTCATCAGGTCATCAACAAGGATATAACTTTTTGTGATACAAAGTATAATACTGTAGCTGGCTTCCCAGATTGCTTGTATGGTACCAAGTGGAGGGTGTGTTTGGGGGGGGGCTCAAAGTTGAGCTTTGCTTTGAGCCCTGTAATTGCTAAATCCGCCTCTGGTGGTTTGTCACACTGAACTTAACCTTGGACCCAGGTTTGCTTTCTCAGACAGAAAGCCAGTGAATGTTGAAGTGAAAAGTGGATAGAATGGGGCTTGACCATTGGCAGTATGGGCAGGGCCTCCAGTACTCTGAAAAGTAGTTTACTTAATCTTGGATCTATTCAGCTCTAATTAGATGTGGATCATATTGAGCTATAATGGATGGAGACATGCACTATAACATTCTAAGTTATATAATAGTTAATTATGACAGTGATACAACTTGTAGTAATTCTACATCCTACTACGCTCTTCTAAAATCATATACAATGGATAAAACCAGTCGATCAGAACTTGCATTTAGGTACAGTATACTGCACAATAATAAACACATGTGATTGACCATTGACTATTATGCAGGGTGTGATATTTCACTTTTCACAAATCTTAAGTTTATTAGCATTTTTGCCATGGGCAATGGGATCAAAGGATGGCTGTGGTATAGGTGTGATTTGGGCTCTACTGTGGAGGGGAATGACTCATGGGAGCAGTGCCAGGGTTATTAACGCATTAAAACCCGGGAACGCATCTGTGTAACCACTTTAACCGTTAGTTTATACTTTGGCTTTTCAAAAATAGCAGATCTACAAGCTCATAGCGCGGCACTCGGTGCCGCGCTATGAGCTTGTAGATCTGCTATTTTTGAAAAATCGTGAAAATGTGTGCAAATCATTGAATATATATATATTTTTAAAGCGAACATTTTGAACTCAAATCTTTGCTTCTGGGGGTCCCTGGAACAACATATTTTGAGATGGGGGTCCGCGGCCAAATACATATGATTTTGGGGGTCCTTGACATGAAAACGTTTGAGAACCACATAACATTTTTCAAAAAACTGTTAGGATTTAGCAGACATTTGTAGAATCCCCCCAGAAGCAAAGATTTGAGTTACAAATGTTCGCTTTAAAAAATACATATTCAAAGGTTAGCAAAAATGTTCATGATTTTTCAAAAATGCCGCGCTATGAGCTTGTATATCTGCTATTTTTTTAATAGCCAAAGAAATCTTAAAATGACACAGATGCGTTCCCGGTCTTAATGATTGATCGGCAGGTGTTTCCAAGTGTCTAATTAATAATACTAATAATAAAGGTCATTTGTATAGCACCTTTCATGACATCAAATGCAGTTCAAAGTGCTTTACATAAAAAAAATAGATCAACAAAAGAAAAATAACACAAGATTAAAAACAATAAGATGATCAAGAACAAATTAAAAGGGAGGCAAGATCAAAATTAAAACAATACAAGAAAATAGCAAGAACAAAACATCACTACATCACTTTAGAAGGATTACAGACTCTAGACCTATTCAAAAAAGATGTATGAGGCCTATCTACATTTACAGGCACAGAATTCCCTCAGGTAGTCACACAGATCTCTCACCTGTTCATTCACTCTTAGGGACTCACACAGAATTCCCTCAGGTAGTCACTTCTTTTTCTGAGATGAAAGAAGGCAACCTTAGTAACGTTGTTTATGTGTGCATTAAAATTAAAATTTTAACTCAGAATGGAGAATAACACCTAGGCCTTTTACTGTAGCATTGTTTTGTACAGCCATGCTACCCAGGGTACTGGATATAAACTTTCTCTGCTCACTGGAGCCAATTATGAGCACCTCTGTCCTAAACCTCGTTGAGCTTGAGAACATTTTCGCTCATCCAACGTTTGATGCTGAACAGACAGTTCCTCAGAGGGTCAAGAGCACTGGGGTCATCTGGGGGCACATACACATATAACTGGGTGTCATCAGCATAAAAATGACTCCATGATCATTTATAATTTGTCCCAGCGGTAAGATATATAATGAAAACAGTAATAGACCAAGAATAGAGCCCTGTGGAATACCGCAAAAGATCTTGTGTTTGTCTGAGACAAATTGTGCTTTTGTCCTCACAGTAGTGTGCTAGCCCTGGCCTAAGGGTCGCACGCACGCACGCACACACACACACACACACACACACACACACACACACACACACACACACACACACACACACACACACACACACACACACACACACACACACACACACACACACACACACACACAGCTTTGTAGGAGTAAGTTATAAAGGACTTTGCGCACCAATATAATCCTGTGTTGTTCATTTACGTGTATAATAAATAAAGTGGCAAAGCTTTAATTACAAAACATCAATTGTGTGTTTAAGAACCCACAGTAGCATAGTACGGGGATATTCATAAAGTTGCTTGTTATGCTTCAGGACAAGACATATTGAACACAGTTTACCTAAAATATTGATCACTGCTGGAAAAATCTTCTTTTCCTGCTTCACAACTGTGAATCAGACTGCTTGCCATTTATGTATGTTGTCTCCGTGCATAGTAAAGTAGCCTACAAAACATGACTCCTCTATTTAGTTTTCCAGCAAAAATGTGTTTCTACTGGCTTGGTCCGTGAAGTCACAGGTCAGAGTTCAACAAACGTGAACTCCGTCTGTCGCATCTGCATGCCATCAATGTGAAATTACTTCATGGCGGATATTGATTGATATTCACTGTGTGACTTTCTTTGGTGAATAAAACAATATTTTGACCAATCCGTATGGTTGAGTACAGTATGTTAACCCATTAAGACCTGAAGCCGATTCTACAAATGTCTTCTAAATCCCAACAGTTTTCTGAAAAACTACTTCAGCTAGTTTCTATATCAGTGGTGCTCAAACCTTTTCATGTCAAGGACCCCCAAAATTATATGAATTTGGCCGCTGACCCCCATCTCAAAATATGTTGTTCCAGGGACCCCGGCCCCAGAAGCAAAGATTTGAGTTAAAAAACGTTTGCTTTAAAATAATATATATTCAAAGATTTGCACACTATGAGCTTGTATATCTGCTATTTTTGAATAGCCAAAGGGTAGCTCAAATTTAAAAAAATGACAGAAGCGTTCGAGGTCTTAATGGGTTAACACAATATTCACAGTTGTAGTTGGTCTACCTGCTCTTCTATTGAGAAATGTACATTAGATCTTGTGGTAGGCCTGTGGTAGACAAGTAGTACTGCCTGAAGTTCAAAATTCAAGTTCTTCCCTGCATAAGAACTATAGGTGTGCTCTGTGGTAAGACATTTCCAGCAGGGTCGGGCACAAAAAGTGGCACCTGGCATGTGCCAGATGCCACATTTTGTGCTCGCTGTCTTTCACGATTTCAGCACTTTCACAGGGAGCCCCGAGGTCGAATCTCAGGAAGGACATGGAAGTTACAGAGTGCAGCTTAAACACCAGCTGTAATGAAAAACAATGAACACACCTTTAGAGCATATCTGTGGTCATGATGGGGACATACAGTACTATGTAGTTAACGATAGTCCCTGAAAGTCCTCTTATAATTACATCCTGTCAAACAAAAACATAACGCGTGATTACATCGGCAGGTTCAAGCCAATTTCAACCAATAATGTGATGATGAGCACGGATCTCTTCCACGCAAATCTATGATTCATCATGCTATACACCAGGGGTTTTCAACCGGTGGTCCGCGGAGGTATTGCAGGTGGTCCCTAGCCATCCATAAAAATATTTTTTATTTTATTTTTATTACTTTTAATAACTTACAGGAGTTCTTACTGTATTGTATGTGTGATATGAAATGTGAGCTTACCATAATCACAGTAATCCTTAATCATATGCCATCATATTCAAACAAAATCACTGTATTTTATTAGATATTATATTGATATTATAGCTATTTTCTCCAGCTCCCTGTGGTGCATGAACCCCCCACCACTATTGTGTGGGGTGGGTCTATGATGGACCCACCACGCACAATAGTGGTGGTGGTCCCCAGGTTGCTCTTAGTCAGGATGGTGGTCCCTGGGTCAAAATCAGTTGAAAACCCCTGCTATACACAAATCCACGGAGCGCTGCCCTGTAGGTGGCGCCGCCATTGCTGCGGTGTCAGACTCAGTCAGCTGCTGCTGCGGTTCTGTCCGTCTGTTGACGACGTTACTCTTTACCTGCTTGGTTTATTACTAACTTTTACTAACTAATACTAACTTGGTTGTGAAAAACAAAGTCACCAAACTGACAGCCAGTGACAGCCAGGTAAAAGAGTAACGAGGTAACGTGAGCAGTCAGTGACTGCAGCTGACTGACACCGCAGCAGCAGCTGGCTGTGTCTGACACCGCAGCAATGGCGGCGCCACCTACAGGGCAGCGCTCCGTGGATTCGTGTATAGACACTAGAGCACACATGGACAACATAGCCCGAGGGCTGCCGAATGTTGTCGCAGCGCGAGGCGTTGTGAGCTTGTAGATCTGCTATTTTTGGCTAAAGTTCTTCTCAGAAAAAGGGATGCTATAGGCTTCAAGTGGTTAATGTAAAAAAAATAAAATCCTATCACACAAAGATTTGGCGGACCCCCTGTAGTAACTCTGAGGACCCCCTAGGGGTCCCGGACCCCCTGTTGAAGACCCCTGCTTTAGGCTACCACAGCCCCATCTGTCAGAATAAACATACGTATCTGTTTTTATCAGGGTTGTATGCATTACTGCAGCCACGAGCACCCACATAACTTACTGTAACTTCTTCTTAACTAGTTAACAAGCTAGGAGTTTCCTACCGAAAGCAAAACTTTCTGTGGATTATTCTTTGCGACTTTGGCTTCCTTGAGGATCTGTCAATTTTAAAGACAGCTGTATTTTTTTGGGCTAATTTGTAGCCACATACCTGTATAGTGACTACTGTATGTTCAACAATATAATACGCCATTCTTCCAAGATTTCTCATGGAGAAGAGTCAACCTGTCAGTTACTAGTAGGTTGTTATTATAAAAACTGCCAGTCACCTTATTCAATTATTCAGATAGTATCACAAGAAAAAGGATTCATGCAAGTGACCACATTTTGAATTTGTAAAGTCTACAATTTTGACTGAATGGCAAGGATCTCGCTACCTAAATATGTTGGCATATATATTAATAATGATAATAATAAAAACATTATCTGTACTTATTACTCTCAGGGCCCAAGCTCTCAACGAGTTGATGTAGATCGGAATATGTGGGGGAGGTACAATCTGTAGTTTTTTACATACATATTATAAAAAATATATTTTGTCCATTGTGCAAACTACAACTGAGGTTAAGTTGCCAATATTGTGTGTGTGTGTGTGTGTGTGTGTGTGTGTGTGTGTGTGTGTGTGTGTGTGTGTGTGTGTGTGTGTGTGTGTGTGTGTGTGTGTGTGTGTTGTGTGTGTGTGTGTGTGTGTGAGTGTGAGTGTGACTATGTGTGAGTGCATGTGTGTGCGTGTGCGTGTGCGTGTGTGGCACTCATACAAGTAGCTAGCCTGGAAACCACGAATCTGCGAGAGTGAAATAATTTAATATGGTCACCAGGCGAACAAGCAGCTACTCCAACTATGCTGAGAAGAAACCGGGTACATGGAGAAATGTTACTTCTACCGTACCGCTATACCAAGTGTCCACTAAGGAGCACATGAAAAAAGAAAAGAAAAAAGTACGACACAGATGCCCAGTAGCCTCCTCTAAAGTCTACTGTTTCTAATGGTCAGTGGAGGAAAGTAACTAAGTACATTTACTATTAAGTACTGTACTTACTTTACTGGAGTATTTCCAAATTTCCATTACTTGTACCCCACTACATCTCAGAGGCAAATATTGTACGTTTACTCCACTACAATTATTCGAAAACTTTAGTTACTAGTTACTTTGTTGATTTTGATTACTATTACAAAACATACATTAACCACTTCAGCCCTATAGAGCGTGCTGTCGTGTATCAGTATTCAAGACTGATGAATATGAAGTTAATATGCTATTAATACATTATGAACACAAATTGTTCCATGTCAGAGTGAGACCAAAACAAGGAGGCCAGAGGGTTGTGAGTGGGGGAGAACAGCTTTAGTGATCTAACTAAGGTAAACAGTCTAGCTATCCTGTCTATTGTCTTAGGTGCTAACCTAAAAGACCACACCCAGCCGAGTTCTTTTGTTCCCAAAAAGGCATTGTAATTATGCGATCTATTCACACATGTTGCCATCTCTCTCTCTCTCTCTCTCTACAGCCAGCCAGTAAAGAAATAGACTTAAACTGAATTATTGTAAATTATAACTAGCTCACAGTAAAAGCTTATTCTATAGTAAGTACACAAGTGTGAACAAATGTGGTTGGGGAGAAGCCAGTTAGTTGCATGTAGACTTTTCTTCTTGAATTTAAGGAAAACGCCAAGTCCCCTTTTAAATCATCTCTTTCTGTCTAAATCATTCATACAAAGTTGAATACAAATATGTGTGGTCTTATTTTGAAGGTAATAAGGTGTTAAACAAAGATTGCATAATATGAGCTTGTGTAAAGGTACAGTTTTATAGATAAGGGTTAAAGTAAATTGTCACATGTTTAAACCAAGTGAGATGCTAATTCCTTGTGCCGATTGAGAAGGCCTGCCCAAGAAGGTCTATTGTTCTATAAAATCTGTGTTGTGAGTGGTCAGAAGGAGGAATATCTGGTTGCTTATAACATGGTGCTATTGGGAAAAACAGGACTCTCTGTGTTTTTGGGCTACACACAGATGTCGCGTCCAACAGGATAAAATGGATCTATGGACTATGCACTGTACGTCGAATTGACTTGTATGTATGGGATGCTGAGAACTCTGACAATAAAATGGAATTGTTGGAAATGACTACCTCGGACTTTAAAGGATTGTGATTTATTACCGCCCAGAGAAACATGTCTGCTTCCGTCTTCCAAAATGGGCTCAGTTTACCACACAAATTATTGGCGAGACAGCTAGGCCCCTTGCTGCTGGAACACGGGACATTTCTACAAAGTTTTCGTTGAAGGTATGTGTGAATTGTACCTTTAATGTTAAAACTTTGTCCGTGTTTATGGCGGTTGGAGAAAAAAAAAAGACCTTATATGGGCCATTTTGGATCCGGCGGAAATGGATGATGCCTCTGAGTGGTTTTAAGTTGCGTGCTTGAAGGCCGCTTGGTGCCTGTGGAGTGTATGTTTTCATGCACGCATTGGTGAGACACTAACACGGGAAGCGTAGAATTGTGTGTTTCACCGTCTCCGTGTATCACAAAAAAATGTTCGATCTCTTCACGGGGGTTCAAGCCGTGTCTGGGTTAAACTGCATTTCGAATAGTATAGATGGACTTTTGATTTGTGGTGGTACATTAAAGCGTCTAATTTCTTTCTAGGGGTTCAAGCTAGACATTAATTACACGTAGGATCTGATCAGAAAGTGTAAAAAACACATCTGGTTTAAGAGGGCTCTTGTGATAAAATAGAGCCTTGTAAATCTAGACTCTCACTATTGGTGTTTAAATCTTGCTAGTTTAATATACGTGAGCGCCCCGGATATTTCCACATGGTTATGAAAGGGAGTGAAGGTATGAAAGACCTGGATAGGGTGTTCTGAGTTGTTTTATATTTTAAGCTTGTTTTATCGGGGAATAACTTCCAGTATTGCCGTTATCGTCAGACGAGCGCCATGTGATCCATGGCTACGCAGTGATTTAAGCCGACACGTTTCTAAATACCGATATTTTAGGCTTATTTTGTGAAACAGTTTGCAACATTGTATCCCAGCGTTTAAGGTTGACAGAGAGGCCTGTGGAAACTATTCGGTTCGGTAAGAATGTCTATAAGTATGTAATGTAAGGGCAGCCCACTGATGGCACTTAAAGTTGGTTCCTGGTACTCATTGTGCGTGTTTGCATATGTTGTTTCCAAGCGTCGCGGTGGCTTTTTGCTAGTAGCATTTGTGACCTGTTTGTTAATGGGTCGAGGAGCTACGGTTCTCTCTCTCTCTCTTTTTCTCTCTCTCTTTTTCTCTCTCTCTTTCTCTTTCTCTATCTATTGTGTTGCTTTTTAGCGTCGGATGGTTTTGTATTGTTTGTATGCTGCAAAGTGACTGTGGACTTGAGCTGCTAGTGCACACAGTAGCTTGGGTCCATTTCCAATTTTTCTACGTGAATGGATTTTGTTGAGTTGAAACAAGGACATTCGGTATACTATACATGTTTTTTACAGGACTTTGTATTGCTTGTTCGTTAGTTTTTTCTCAAAACATTGTTAATAGGTATAATGTTTTGAAGAGGGGAGTGGAGTATGATAAGCTTTTAAAAACTTTGTTTGGACTTAGGGTTCCGTTTGTATTATTGTAAGAGATGGACAGAACTATATGGTTGAAATTTGAGGCTTTAGAGATGTTGGTTGAGAGGAGTGATTCTTTTATCTTGGCCTATTGTGTCGAGTGGAAATTTGTGTAAATATGAAGCTGGATTTGATTTTTGGAAACCTACGAAGGCGAATGGAACGGTTATGTTTTGGTTAGGAGCCAGTTTAGAATGTGGCTGTTTATAGGATTAAAGAAGCGTCTTGCTTCTTGACTTTGTGAACAGGTGAAGAAAGGAGGTTTAAATTTAGAGCAGCGTAGGCCTGCTGTTTCGTGTTGTTGTTTATTCTAGAGGGGAAGGTATTTTTTTGCATAGCTCATTCTTTGTTCTTCTGTATGGGAGCTTTCACTCGGGCCAGACGCGCAATTTGTAGTTTTTGGGCCGGGAATGTAGTTTTTCTACGCGTCTCGACTTCCGCGTTTCTACGTCATATCCGGAGAGACGCAGTTTGGAGTTTTAACTTTAAAAAACTTAAAAGCTACTTTCTTATGTATATTACATTCGTAATATCTCCTTATTTCAACGCTTGTACGAGATTCCTTTTGTTTTGATGGAATAAGATCTTTGAAGGGAGTAAAGTATTATTTTTTTATTTTTACATTTAGAATAATTGTACGTTATACCCTGTAGTTGTACAAGGACACACGTTCTCTCGTGTGTGGGAAAGGCTTCTTTTAACTGTGTTTAAGCACAAGATGGCGTTTAGTTTTTCACACTGTTTTGTTTATGAAGCTTTTTTAGCTTTCTTTCTTTTAATAGGAAGACTTGTCTTTTTAAGAAACTACGGATCAGGTTTCTGTTGTTTTGAAGGTTCTCTGTAATGGTGTTATTTGTCTGTTTTGACACATGAGTGTGGAGCAGTGCCTTAATTTTCGGTGAGATGTTTTACCGTTGTTTTTCTTTAAATAGTCGTTAAGCGGTCGGGTGGGAACGTGGTGTTTGTTTCATGTGAACTATATGGTAGGAGTGCTTATTGAATGATTGTTTCTCGGTTCTTGAAGGTGAAGTGAGGTTGGGATGATGGGTGTATTGTTTATTGTGAGGAATGAATTGAATTGGCGAAAGTAGCTGTTGATGTTCAAATTAGGGTAGTTAAGGTGTTGTGTCTAAGTATGTTTAATGGTTTGTTATTGGCCTGTTCTGCGTGCTTTATCCACGCCCGTATTCATTAATGGTCTGGTCGTTAACCTGTGTGCTATGGAGAACATTGTCTTTATGTTAAAATATGGTCTTTTTAGTGCACACACAGTAACCTTGGGGTACGCGACCCCAGGGTCCCTCATTTCTGGCTGGTTCCAGAGGAAAGGATTCTGTTGTGTGCCTTTGGAGTCACCATATCCTCTGTAGTAATATGTTTAAACTTGGTCATGGTTACTTTGTAGGTTGGGCTAAGGTGTTTTACATCTGTGTGGTTCAATTCACTGATGTATTGCATTTTGGCTCACTGGGCTGTGGGAAGAAGTGATATTATGCGTCGAATTTAAAACGAATTGTTTGATTGTAACTAAATAGTAAATGCTAGGATAAATTTGATAAAAACGAGTGCCTGCTTAAATACCCACAATGAGATATTTTTCCCATAATATCTGAAAGGTGTTTAAGAGTGGTGCTATAAGTGGCTTTAAAACCCTACTAGAGGTATAAATTAAAATTGTTTATTATGCGTGATTATTTGATGGGGCACAACCATTCGAGACTATTCCTGTCCTTTTAAACTGATGGACATTGCCAACTGGTAGATGAGAGGAATTATCACACCGTTTAGTAACCTATTTAGATCGATATGTTAAAGGAAAGTAGAGATTTTTTAAATAGAATGAGCCCGAATTTGAATAACAATTTATGAACAGTTAACCAGTCTATGTTACTATTTTTAATGACACGAATGTGTAGGATTTGAAGCTGCAAACGTGTAATTATACTCGATTTTTGTGACGTACCACTGGTGGCTAAGAATAAGTTGAAATACGTTTTTTGGTTAAAGTATTGTAAAGAGAAATTAAAAGTTCACCCCTCTGGAAGCACGGACCGTCACGTGATCATTACGTGATGACGTGTTGCCTGTGGGAGTGATCTATTTGACGACATGATAGTGTATTTTACCTCTGAGGGGGCTGAGCTGACATTGTCAGATTGGCTCCCCCTGGCGGTCAAAATATGAAGCCTGTCCATTAATGACAGTTGATTAGGTCTTTTTGACATTATTTTCATGGTGACAGAGTTGCTTCCTTCTAACAGTTCTTAGTTTTAACGAGGTTACCTTAGTAGTATTTTTTAGGTCTAGTGTGTTAAGAATGCTTGAATTAACATTGTTTGTCTGTTGTGTTAACGATTAATCCTTTATTTCATAGATGGCCTATACAAGTGAGGCTTAATGATTGTCAGTATGGCTTGAGTGTCTTGTGCCAGCTTAATAAAGACAGCTCCTGTCTGGAAGAAGTAATGTATCGACCAGACTTTTAAAATTATTAGACGCTCAGAATGTTTGATTTGTATTTGATTCAGTTTTAGAAGTAACTAGAGGGGCTTAGTGTAGTCCCAGAGTGTCTTAATTCTAGAAAAAGGACCTTTTATTATTGATTTTAACCGTTCATAGATAAGATCGAAAGTTTCTAAAACAGAGTATTTTTAAATTGAGCTTCAAAAATTCCTATCCTTGGCGATATAGCCTAATACCTTTTGTTTACATTTGCTACAGCTTCTAAACAGAAATCACGATAATACATGTATTACAGCATGTACATAGAGTGTACATGTGTTGACCAAATTCACACCCATTTTTTATATTGTATTGACAATGCTTAAAAGTTTATATGTAATACTGGTTGTAGAATATTGTGTGTTGTGTAGAATGACAAATTTTTCATACAATATTACATTAGTATTAGTTTCCTTTTGAACAAACTGCTCTGAAGTAACCAACATAATGGTATCCATCGTTTGTGTTTTATTTTCAAGGAAGGGAAGTACAGTGTAAAACATACTTTCAGTAGTCAGAATAGTATGAGTAGAATTTAACATTTTTGTGAAAACAGCTGTATGCCTAGAAAATGAAATAGAATGACAAATGTTTGTGACTGAAACGATTTGAACAAATACTAATTAATGTGGCCTGAGGGGAGCATATTTGATCCACAATAATTGGGAAAAGAAGGAAAGCGGTCGTATTATTTTTCAAAAAAGGGAACGAGGTAACCAAAAAGCTCACACAATAAATCCCACACTAAAACTGACAACCGTATGGTGGTCCAGTGATGTCTTGCAAGAATTCCATGTGTCCCAACAAGTTTGATCCAGTAATACAGGAGACCGCAGTCACAGCAGAAGGAAGGTGCGACCGTTTCGATGACGGTATGCTGATACAAGCCTGCTGTATGTGGCACACCATGTGGCACACCAAAGGTTTTGTCAAACTCCAATTGACGGACACAAGCAGGACAACAGGTTTTGCCAACACACAGGTGCGGCTCGACGGACGTGGTTGATCATCAGGATTGTTTCATGCATAGAAGTCACATCATCTTGCATAATCCTGTCCACGGCCTCTCAACAAACCTTCGGCTCGACGTCTCATATCATGGTGTCCCTGAGGGGGCCCAGCGATTTCGCGAAGGAACCGGTGATCCATTGTAATGGTTAACCGGAGAGGGGAGGAGTCCAGTGGGCATGAGGTAAGCCTGAAGATATCGATTGCAAGAATTCAAAGTTATTACAGAAAAAGACATTTGAAGGACACTTGAAATGTACAGAGACATTACTTTAGGTGTTGGTGAATATTGGAAATACTGGAAAAATACCAGAAGAAGCATCACCGTACAAGGAAAGAACAACAGTAGTCATCTTTTGAACTTGACACAAGGACTTGACACAGCACAGATTATAGTTTGGTGTGGGAGTTTAAAAAAAAAAAAGAGCTAAATAATTTGCTTCCATGCCTATTTTGAAACTTGATAACAAAACTCTTTCCCTAAAACTAATGTTAGATTTAGCAAAATATGCTTTCAAGAGTCTACTAAATTGTAACAAAATTATAGAGTATGCAGGTTGCAGATATTGTCAGTTTATTTTTGGGAAAATGCTCATTTAAAGAAAATATAGTTCTGTGGTTGTCCTTTAGACTTCACAGTTTTGGAATATTCTCATAATTATCAAATCATGGCAAAATACATTTTTGGAACATGCTTAAAAAAAACGAAAACAAATAGTAAGTTAACCAGGACTCTAAGAGAATCATAGTAAATTAAGAGATTTGTCCTTAAATAAATTACAAACTTTGGAAATAATTGTCAGGAAAATTTGGAGCAAAATAAGATGCAATTGCAGTGTGCAGTAAAAGATTTAAAATAGGAGATTTATTATTAGGAAAATACAAGAGTCATATATGGAAAAAGGAGAAAGCTGTGGTAAATGAATAAACAAAATGGAACGATTGATTGACAAAGTACAACAGGAATTAGAAGAGTAAAATAGGGATAAGGTGGCAAAGATCACTTTAATATTGGAATTTAGTTAGTACAATGTATGAAGGAGCGAATGGACCAGCAGGAGAATGTACTGTCTGAAAGAATCGGATAGCAGTCAAAAATGTGATGATAGGTTCTCTAATTTTAACAGCATGAGTTAAACTGTGCGTCTATGAGTGACTAATCCCTGAATGTATGAGTATTAAAGCAGTTAGGCATCTGTTTAGCTTCTGTGGAGCAGGTATAGGTGGACTTTTGTTTTTGTACTAGGAGAAATAAAGCAGGTGCTGAGATTGGGGCCATCCATCTGGACCAGGATGACAATGCAGAAGGGAACAGCTGACCCGGAACAAACAGAGGTCGCCTGGACTTCTACCTCCAGGGAACCACAGCTACCCTATCTTCACATCTCTCCACCTACCAGTGACCATCACAGACCATGGTCGAGAGGGGAGCCGTGGGGATACAGCCTGCATGAGATTCAACCGGCCACACCGGAGGAGAGAGTTCCAGACCTGACAGCCGTTTCATCTCCGCGTCATAGATCCAGCAGGAAGTGGCGACCACCAGCTATCTGTCAACTCATCATCACCGGCCCTACAAAAACACCTTGCCAAGGCCAGGGTGCAACACCTCTGTCGTCACAGATCTACAATAGTTTCTGACAAACCAGCAGCGGTTGGAAGTTCCAGGTACCTATAGTTAGTTACCCGTGACACATCAAGTTGCATCTGCAAATTGAAAGACATGACACTTTCTTTCGATCATATGAAAAGAGGGGCACCCGTACGGATCAGGTATGGATAAGAGAATCCTGATTGTCAATATCAAGTCAAGTACTGAAATAGCTGTGATTCGGTTCAGAAGCAACACCCTTAGGATGACAATTCTTGTGTGATTCCCAAATTCGGACAGAAAGGATATGGGCGGGTTTTTTGGGCTATGGTGGTGTGCAAATCTGCAGATTGCATATTCCATCATGTCCAGAGAATTCGTACTTATGCCTCATGTCAAATTGTGCAAAATGGACGGTCAAAAGAATGAATTGCGTTCGTTAGAATAGAAAAAATAAGAGCAGAGCTGTGTCTCTGTATCTGCGCGTTGTCAATGTAACTGCCAACTTGTAATAATGATGTTTGTATTAACTTGACTTTTTCTTAGGTTTTGTGAAAAGAAGTCCAGCTGAGAGTACAGCGATATTAGTTCTGTGTGTTTGGTGTACAATGTTTGTTGATGAGTCACTTTTATAATTCAACAGTCTTGAGGGGTTGACCATTTTAATAGAATAAGTTGTCTTTTGGTTAAAACAGATTCTAGTTGATACCTACACAAGTGACATCAGTCTTGAATATCCTTTTGTGGAGATGTATTAATATATCTCCATGAGGGGAATATGTCGTGTATCAGTATTCAAGACTGATGAATATGAAGTTAATATGCTATTAATACATTATGAACACAAATTGTTCCATGTCAGAGTGAGACCAAAACAAGGAGGCCAGAGGGTTGTGAGTGGGGGAGAACAGCTTTAGTGATCTAACTAAGGTAAACAGTCTAGCTATCCTGTCTATTGTCTTAGGTGCTAACCTAAAAGACCACACCCAGCCGAGTTCTTTTGTTCCCAAAAAGGCATTGTAATTATGCGATCTATTCACACATGTTGCCATCTCTCTCTCTCTCTCTCTCTACAGCCAGCCAGTAAAGAAATAGACTTAAACTGAATTATTGTAAATTATAACTAGCTCACAGTAAAAGCTTATTCTATAGTAAGTACACAAGTGTGAACAAATGTGGTTGGGGAGAAGCCAGTTAGTTGCATGTAGACTTTTCTTCTTGAATTTAAGGAAAACGCCAAGTCCCCTTTTAAATCATCTCTTTCTGTCTAAATCATTCATACAAAGTTGAATACAAATATGTGTGGTCTTATTTTGAAGGTAATAAGGTGTTAAACAAAGATTGCATAATATGAGCTTGTGTAAAGGTACAGTTTTATAGATAAGGGTTAAAGTAAATTGTCACATGTTTAAACCAAGTGAGATGCTAATTCCTTGTGCCGATTGAGAAGGCCTGCCCAAGAAGGTCTATTGTTCTATAAAATCTGTGTTGTGAGTGGTCAGAAGGAGGAATATCTGGTTGCTTATAACATGGTGCTATTGGGAAAAACAGGACTCTCTGTGTTTTTGGGCTACACACAGATGTCGCGTCCAACAGGATAAAATGGATCTATGGACTATGCACTGTACGTCGAATTGACTTGTATGTATGGGATGCTGAGAACTCTGACAATAAAATGGAATTGTTGGAAATGACTACCTCGGACTTTAAAGGATTGTGATTTATTACCGCCCAGAGAAACATGTCTGCTTCCGTCTTCCAAAATGGGCTCAGTTTACCACAGTGCCAAAAATCCTGAAGGGGGCGTCAACAAGTGTCTTTTGGTAGCGGCGGACATCTTTGAGGGGTAAAAACCAGGTTGACTTAACATTGCCCAATGCCACGCCCCCCCCCCCCCCCCCCGTGGTGACGACACGTTGGCACGGTCTATATATACTTGGGCTATTTGAAAATAGCCGATCTACAAGCTCACAACGCGTCACGGTGCGACGCGTTGTGAGCTTGTAGATCTGCTATTTTCAAAAGATTTGTATTCATTTTAGACCAAACTTGAAATGGGACATTCTGCATATTGAGTATGAGTTGAATGACGGACTTTCACTTCTAACAGAGTATTTTTACATTACAGTATTGATACTTTTACTTTAAATGTGGGTACCTTTTCCGCCACTGCTAATGGTTGAGGTGCAATTAGAGACACTCTGCCCTCCCACCACCACAATGTGTCACAGAAACCCACACATTCTCCAGGAACCTTGACGTAAAGACAGGTACAGAAGTACAGGCAATGTTACACAAGACGTGGCTTTCTGCAATGATAATTAGTTAACGGGTAGCAGAGCTCATGGAGCTAATTAAAGTGTATCCATAATCGTCTGTCACATCTCTCCTGTCATGTCTGCAGAGATGACAGGAGAGAGACTTTCATTAGGCGACATAAAAATAGATCTCTAACAGCTCCCTTTGCACCGCTTCTCTGAAGATGGGAACAGTACACCAAGGGTGAGACATCTCAATATAACGAAAGCCTTTATATAATTTAGAAAACACCTTTATCTTAAGAAAGAACTTACAGTATTGGTTATTTCTTTTCAATATTTCTCTATCACTAACTAACAAATTGAGGCACTCTCTCAGCTAGTGCCTCGCTCAGCTATAGCCCAGCATGAGGCTCAAGCTCACTGCTGCGCCTTCCTTGAAATTAAACGTAGGCCTACAGTATCCCAGTGTTGATTTTGACAGCAAATTTTGATTTAGTTTTAGTCATATTTTAGTCATCTGAAATGTTTTAGTTTTTGTCTACTTTTAGTCTAATAAATATCATAAGATTATAGTCGACTAAATCTACAGTTGATTTAGTCGACTAAAATGTATTTTGGCGGTGCCTTGATGGCGTCGTAATGGCTGATTTTACACTTGGTTGCATGCTGAAAATAGCAGATCTACAAGCTCACAACGGGTCGCAGTGCGGCGCGTTGTGAGCTTGTAGATCTGCTATTTTCAGAGCGCAACACCCGAGCGCAACCAAACATAAAATGACATGTCTTAGTTCTACTGGATCTCTTCTCCACTAGTCCCTCACTAACATTTTAGTCTAGTTTTTATTTGTTGACGAAATTGTCAATATATGTATAGTTTTAGTCATCATAGCTTAGTTTTTATTTAGATTTGATTTAGTTTTCGTCAGTGAAAAAAGCTAGTCGACGGACATTTTTCGTCATTTAGTCGACGAAATCAACACTGTTGCAAATAAGAAACCATTTTCTATCAACATTTCACCATTAATGCGTCAACAAGAGAGAAAGTTGACATACACTGTGTCCTACTATACTGTTGTAGATGTGGCCTCTTTTTAGATTGTTGATGACAATGGAATGAGGCAGAGACACATAAGGTATCCAGAGAGCATCGCACGTTAGCAATTATAGGCACACAGGTACAGCTGGGCAAGTCAGCTGTTTGTTTGGTTAACGATGACAAATGGTCTGCACGGCAACAGTGTAATGTCTTCCTGTCTTCCTACTGTATGTGGTTACCAAAATGGAATAGCTTCACTTTGAATGATATTCATCTAACTACCTCATATTATGAGATAGGAACAGTTGGAAGTGTAGCGCTATAGTGCTAAAGTCCACCCACACTGCAGTCATAATCAGCGTATAATTTGAATATAGTTAAAAGGTTAATGAAAACATAAATGGCAGGATAAAGTACAAATGGGTAAAATTACTGAAAATTGGAAATACTCCAGTAAAGTAAAAAATACCTAAAAATTGTACATTAGTACAGTACTTGAGTAAATGTACTTAGTTACTTTACACCACTGATCCATTCTAATTAGTAGTGGTAAAGGCACACTTCAACAACACTGCACTCTTTACACATAACTTAACAGACGAACTTAAACGCTATGTCTCACACAGTATGCAATTTATATATTGTTATCAGTCTGAAAAGGAAAGAAAAGCCAAATTACATATATACTGCATTCATTATATGTGTGAAACCAAATGCTGATACTGTGTTAACTTATTATAATATTTGGTGCAGAAACTGGCTCATGTAAGCTGCCTGTGATTACATATCTGATATCTCATACATTTTTCCAATACGATGTTAGTGATTTCCAATGGTGTGATGATCCATAACAGTCTTGATTGCTTCATTTCATGCTAACTGTGACCTGTGGAGAATGCTAGATAAACTGTAAGCAGGGTTCGATTTGTAAAAGAAATTACCGGGAAAGAAAACATAAAACTGTAGATGTGCTTATCTTCACTATTTTTAAAATAAAAATTATGTAAAATATGTTTGTGCCTTTATTCTGATAGCACAGTAGAGACAGGAAAAATGGAGAGAGAGATAGGGAGTGACACACAGCAATGGCCGTCGCGCTCGGGAATCGAACCCGCGACATTAGGGCCTATTTTGCGCCCAAGTCGCGCTACCCACTATTTGGCGTTTTAGCGTCGCACAAGGGGCGATCCCGTCGCAGAGTTACCAGCTTTATCCCTAAAACACCTGTGCTACTCGCTACGTTATGCATTGGTGTGGTTTGGCCGTTACATTAATTGAACCAATCAGAGTGCCAGATGCCATGTCTTTAAGAGCAGGCTGGGCAAGCCGTTATGCCCAGTGCTATCTACACTCTCCCTCTCTGCCCATGGAGGAGCCAAGAGGCAGTCCCACGTTGATTGCCGTAGAATAAAATAAGATTTGATACAGAGAATTATCACTCACCCATTGCTGGTTATAGAGAACTTTAGATTACAGCAATCGCTTGTGTTCTGCATCAATTAAACTGAATGGTCTGTGCGGTTATAGCAAAAGCAGATCAAACCACATTGTATTAGTCTTTGATAAGCTTAACTGGCAACTGCTGATAAAAACACAACTTATTGACAAAAGGAATTAGCTGTCACACTTTTGTGGATTACAGTAAAATTGTAATGACAATCACATTCACAATCTCTTAACTCAGTGTTCAATAAAACTGAAGGTGCTTAAGTAATGTTGGACACTACCCGACGTTTACTTTGCATCGTAAGCTCTAGCCTTTAATTGCCTTTGAATAAAACCATATTAATACACACAAGTATCACCCACATGTTACTGATGATAGAGAAGGTTTTATTATTGTAATCCGTTCTCTATTTCCTGCGCAATGGATTAATCAAACGTGTGTGGTTTGGACCGAATGGCATTGCGCTGCGCGCAGCAATCATTGTCTTTGAATAGACTAACATCTTATATAAACACAATTGACACAAGGAATTGACCCTCTCACTTCTGTGGATTATAGGAACATTTGAATCACAGAGATTCGTTGAGAATTAGGAGTGAGGGAGACTTCTTAATGTTGTGCTCCCGGCCTGACTACTGACATTTCCATTGCAGGCGCACTCTACCAAATGGACTTGGCATAGCAGGGGCTCTGAGAATCAGCAATACGCTTTCCCAAACGTGTGTGGGCAAGATAGGGATAGCGCATCAACCATGGCCACACCTCCAGGCGCAAATAACGGAGTCTGCATAATGTATAGCGGGTAGCACGGCCGTAAGATACCGTTTGGGGACAGCGCCAGCTGCCTTGTGCGTAATTAACGGGTACCGGGTAGTGCCAAGGGATAGCGTAGAGTAAAGATAGGGCCCTATATGTGGTATGTGCCTTAGCTACTTGGCCGTCGGCACCCCACATTTATACATTTTCCCAAAATAGTGAGGTCAGGGTTTATGTTAACATCATTTTTTTAATTAATCACATGAACCCTAGCGTCCCTATTCTGGGGCAAACGGTCGGTGAAAATGTGTTGAAGACGCGTTGTGAACTTGTAAATCAGCTATTTTTGGCTAGTAATTTAAAATAGAGGGCCAAGAGTGGAGGGCCTAGCATAGACCCCTGGGGGACACAGTGGTCAACAAAGTATATAAAATGTTTTATATTATCAAACATATCAGACGTTTCCCAAAAGGAAATTCCCTTTTGGGAATTTTACTTTTGCTTCTGGTCATTCTCCAGAAGCAGGGATAAAACATAGCCCCACCGGGGTAATAAAAAATTCATGGCCAGAGGGGAGGATATCAAAAGCAGAGACATAGATTCCCCCAATCCCCCCAAGCAAATCGAACCCTGGATATAGGTCTGGGCCCATTCTCACAACTGGTGCTATGAAATGATAAATACGACCAACATGTCGCTGGGCGGCAGTGGCTCAGGGCTAGAGTGGCCGGTAGAGCGGCCGGATGGACGCCGTGAGGTTTCCAGTTTGATCCCGGGCTCCCCCCCAGAAGAGTTAGTGTCGAAGTGTCCTTGAGCAAGACGCTTAACCCCTAATTGCTCCCGATGAGCAAGTTGGTGCCTTGCATGGTTTCCTCCGCCATCGGTGTATGAATGTGTGTGTGAATGAGTGAATGTAATGCATAATCTATGTAAAGCGCTTTGGATAAAAGCGCCATATAAATGCACCGTTTACCATTTTATTTACCACGTCAACATGCCACAGAGTCACCAGTTTGTCCTTTTCTCCAATTTCAAGGACCAATACAATTATTTTCACAAAGGTGTCATAATTGTGCTCTTTTCAAGCATCTGATTATTTACTCCAGTGAGATGATGGAAAAACTACAGTCTATCAAATTGAATCAAATCATCACTGCCAATGCATCAAGAACGGTGATAACATTGAGTCATGCCCGAGTATCAAACCTGAATCAGATTGTAAGGTCAATGCCGAGTCTGGCATTTGATTGGCTATCCTGAGCCTTATGCATGTCTGGCTTATTAGAGATAAATGTTATGTTCCCTACATCATCTGCTATCTGAAATACATTTAAATTCACCGGGGAAGTAAACAAAATGCTGCTCAATGAAAATTACTTGCTTAATACACGATGCGTGTTTAATAACTTGCCAATTTGTTTGCCGTGTATGCTTCACATTAAATCTTTATTATGAGGCCGGAAAACATCATCCTCGTGATTTCTAATCTCACACTCTCTCTCACGCAGATATGCAATATGTTGCTCTTAATGTTTGGGCCATATCTCACTTTATAATTCATTATGCCTGGGCTAAGAGAGCAGTTACAGGGTGTTCCAAATCTAAAATAGACTATTGTGTTATGAGATCATATAGTTCAAAAGTAGCGAAGAAGAAGAAGAAATAAAGTTTTAAGCAGACACACTTTCACTGGTGTGAATGAACCAGTCCGGTTGTTCCTAATTACAAACGGTGCCAGACAATGTTTGGAGGGTGATGGAATGAAATAGCACACTGCATCATGTGCCTGTGAGATGATGCACAGATGATGAGGATTTGTGATCAAAGGGAAAAGCTAAAGATTGAGACCATTTGGCTGGTGCGGTTATTATAAGCATGCCCTCTCAAATAGCATCTCCACGTGTCATTACGGAAGGTCATTATGGGTGGTTACCACTCTGAAAGGGCACTCAGAAAGGGGGTGTCCGGTAACAATTCTGATATTTATCCTATGAGGCTTCTTTTTTGGAGTAAAGTCGAAATCAGGCCTCACTTAGACAGGATGCCATTTCCTGCTTAACCCTTTGAGACCGGGAACGCAGCATCTGTGTGTCATTTTTAGATTTCTTTGGGCTATTCAAAAATAGCAGATCTACAAGCTCATAGCGCGGCACCGAGTGCCGCACTATGAGCTTGTAGATCTGCTATTTTTGAGAAATCGTGAAAATGAGTGCAACTCTTTGAATATATATATTTTTTAAACCGAACATTTGTAACTCAAATCTTTGCTTCTGGGGGGTTCAATATTTTGAGATGGGGGGCCGCGGCCAAATGCATATAATTTTGGGGGTCCTTGACATGAAACAGTTTGAGAACCACTGACACAGTAACATAAGTGTTTTAAAAAAAAACTGGAACTAGAAGACATTTTGTAGAATCGGCTTCAGGTCTTAATGGGTTAACATGACAGATCTTTGGAACATGAATCTATGACATCCACATATTGCGCTGAAGCGTGGCGTATATATATACTGCATAATTACTTGATTAGCCTATACTGGTCAGGAGTCAGTCAGGACAAGATACGGCATCGTGGAGCACTAGTGTTCCCTTTTTTTCCCAGCCATCAGTTCTCACATCAGTTACAAAAACACTCGTGACAGCCTGTCACGCCTTGTTTATAAAGTTTCAGAGAGTGGGAATCCGTGGCAAATGCATCACAGAAAGGGCTACAGTACAGAGTGCGGGGTAAACTCCCTTGTTTGGCCTGACAGGGATGAAAGCTGGAGAGAACATCTGTGTTTTGGAGAATGAGCGACGCCTTGCCCTGTGTGACGGAGCGATCGGCTACATACGCAGCCGTCCGAGGTGACAGGCCCGGTCACGGTCCAAGTAAAGAGCAAGATGGAAGGACCATGAAAAGGGAAGGAAGTAATCCCTGTATCAAATCCAACTAGAGAGAGAGAGAGAGAGAGAGAGAGAGAGAGAGAGGGAGGGGGCAGCTTTTTATTCCATTTATGAACACTCAGTCCACCGACTCATACTTTCTGAAAAATACAAAAACAAATTACTAGCCATGTGCATGTAAATCAACGCTGAAATTGAAATATCCATTTCGGGCATGCGTACAATGTAGTCAAAAATACACATTTTGTGTTAATCCATTTGTAACTGTAGAGCATACAAGTGGAACCATTTGTACACTCTTCAGAGTTAACACCTGGCAGTAGTGTGTTTGTTCTCATGTACATTACTGTATCTGCCTTGAACAGTCTCTGTGGGCCGGCAGAACCAAGCAGGTCTGATGAATTAATTCCCCACTTGCAAGTTGTTTTATTTTCATTTTCTCATTTTTAAACGTTTTATATAAATAGGCCAAGGTCGACAGAGCGTTTTAGTCACTAATGAAGACTATCGCGGCTGAGTCCATCAGAGGAGGAAGATAAGTGACACAAATGGGACAACAAATAAGGACAGAGTGGCACAGCTGAAACCAACTGGATAGCGCGGTTAAATCCTGTGTTAATTTAATTTAACTGTCTTTACTCTGTGACTCCATCCATCCACTAAAATCCCACAAAATACTATTAAAAAGATGTGAACATATATGAGACATGAATTTATGAAACGTATTTGCTGTTGAACTTTAAAAGTTTGACATTTTGGGAAGGACAAACCTTATGCAATGGACAAATATTATAAAATGCAGTATATTTACTTAATTTTATAAAAAACAGCAGCCGGATCTCACACAACACGGTGAAATAGCATGGATTGAAAATTCCGGACTAGAAAACTAGAAAAGCCGTGCAAAACATATATCTGTTACCCTGTTGTTTTTAAATGTCAGAATATTGGTTTAATTTATAGTTAAATCAAATAAAATATGTGCAGTGTATTTCTCAGATTTACTGTAAAGCACTGCGTTCCTCTGCTATTTTGACATTATCAAACATAGTGTCTGCACATACTGTAAAGTCTTGGTTTGCCTCAGTTTGTTTAGCAACAAGGCAAAGTGATTCCTATGTTTTTTTTCTCCAGAAGAACTACTCACCATTGTACTAAATCATCTAAATCAATCTAGGGCAGTGGTTTTCAACCTTTTTCGCGTCAAGGACCCCCAAATTGACACATATTAGCCCACGGACCCCCATTTGAAAAGATATGCCAGGGACTCAACCATTTATTGATTGATTTATTGTTGATTTACTGGGGGTCCCAATCTACACTGTATCAGTGTTCATCTAACTCGGAGAGTGTACAAATAACGGGTCCATTTGGTTCCATTTGTACACTCTCAGAGTTACAGACATACTGTATAAGGGTCCATTTGGTTCCTAACTATTAATTTGGCTGGGGACCCCCTGGAACCCCCTCAAGGACCACCGGTGGTCCCCGGACCACTGGTTGAGAACCACCGATCTAGGGTACTGCTCATGGAAGGTATAGGCTATAAACAAAACACACAGTAAACTCCTCTGTGTTCATTTAACTGTGAGAGAGTAAAATTGTCAATGTGAGTGCATTTCTACACTGCTAGGGTTAAATTAATGCTGAGGATTTTACTGTGTACCATATCTTTCTAGGAATCCATCAACATCATTACCTTGGTTTGGAAGTACACTTTTACCAGGGAAATCCTTTCCCACAATAAGTGATATCTCACTCTCTCATCTCTGGGCCAAATCTTTTCCTGGGGTAGTGGCTTGAGCCGAGCGGGACCTTGCCCTACGACCTCTTCTCTTCCTCAGTGTCTCTGGAGCAACTTTTTAAAACCTGTGTGCTTGACCTGTGTCCACACAGGAGTCATATCTCCTTAGAAACGGCAGAAACAGCCTAAGGCTTGATGATTTATACTTTGTTGTGCTCGGGTGTCTCAGTGCTACGCTTTGTGAGCTTGTACTGTAGTGCGGCTATTTTTGGTGCTCGACACTGGTGCACACAGCAAAGTATGTTAAGGCTTAACTTTCCACAGAGTTTGCCCTGTGGGTTTCTAAATAATGACATTGTACAAGAATGGGATTGCGTTTTTATTATAGATAAAAAATTATATGAATTAATAACATCCTGCTTGTGCTGTTCATATATTGTATTCAATAATGCTGTGTAGAGGAATCTACATAGTGGTTTGGTGCGTGTGTAGATATTGCTGCTTGCAGTGCAGCTAAAGTTGATAGCATGGCATTTTCCCCATATCTGAAAGCCACTCATACTTTTGAATGGCTTTCTTTTAATTGTGGTGGACAGAAGAAAATTGCTGCGGCTATAAGGGGAAAAAAAAGGGTTTTATGTGTGTGAAGTCTTTCAGGGACAATTGTTCCATAGCCAGTGTTTCTGTTCACCAAGGTCAAATAGTCCTTTGAAATCGTACTCAGTGGTCTGGTGCCATTCAATTTGTTTCACACAGAACAAGTCAGTAGGCAAGAGGGAGTGTCGACGATCAGAGTTCAGAGCAATAGGAAGGGGATTTCTTGCTTCATTCAATTTGAAACAAATTCACTTTGTACTCTTGATGGAAAATCCAATGTAATACACCATGGCTTATACTGTATGCTGAAAAAACATTGCCAACTCATAACAAAGGGATAAAAGTCCAATATCCAGACAAATTTGAGCACAAGTCTATGAAAACTAGTGAGGTGGCACAAAAGAAAAATCTATTATTCTCAAATAAAAGTTTTTATTTGCTATTTGAAAGGGTCTTAAAGTGCAGAGCATATACAGTAGAGAATGTGATCTGCAAAAGGAGAAGTAAGTCACTCCATCGCCAGCTAATTACACGTTTAAGCATGTTTATTACTGTTTGTACTTATGTCTGTTATCCCCAAACGTTTGTGTAAAACACAGGAGAGGTACAGGTAATCAAGAACCAAACCAAGATATAACATTACATTACAAAAGATGAAAGAAAACCAGGAAACGGATTAAAAGGAAGCAAACAAGAAACAAAGTGCTATGCATTAAAAAAGAAAACAAAAAGAACATGAGGACATATGCCTGTTCAAAGTCTTGACACTGGCGGCTAAAAAAGCCATCACAAGAAAATGGCTGAAAACAGATCCTCCTAGAGGAGCATTGGTTTGATATTATTGAAGAAATATGTCTTAAAAAATGACCTATAATCTGAGGACTAAAGCAGAGATATTTGAAAAACGTTGGGAGAAATGGTATTTGTATAAGAGTAAATAGTGCCTAGCCCCCCCTTTTCTTTTTCTTATCTTCTTTTATCTTTTTACTGTATTGTACATTACTGTATTGTTCTTTTTTTCTGTCATGTCCATTCTGAATGTATGTTTTGTTCTTGTCTGGAAAAGAAAGTAAAAAAAAAAGAAAGAAAGAAAACAAAAAAAACACTAGAAAAAGTGCTCAGGTAGGTTCCAGTGCCAGGTCAGGTAGGTTAGTGTGGGATAGCAATGTTCGGAATGCAAATCTTTGAATATATATTTTTAAAGCAAACATTTTTAACTCAAATCTTTGCTTCTGGGGGGATTCTACAAATGTCTTCTAAATCCTAGTATTAAAAAAATATATATATATATTGCTATAATCAGTGGTTCTCAAACTTTTTCATGTCAAGGACCCCCGAAATTATATTCATTTTGGCCGCGGACCCCCAACTCAAAATATTTTGTTCCAGCGACCCCACAGAAGTTGTAACAGAGTTAAAAATGTGCGCTACAGAAAAAAAAGATATTCAAAGATTTGCACACATTTTCACGATTTTTCCAAAAATAGCAGATCTACAAGCTCATAGCGCGGCACTCGGTGTCGCGCTATGAGCTTGTAGATCTGCTTGTAGCTTGTATACTGTATAACTCTTTGTGTGTTTGCGAACGCAGCGCAAGGAGGCGCGCCGAAGGCGCGCCTCCGCGCAAGTGGAGCTTACTATGAAACCGTGCTCGGGTTGTGTCTCTCTCTCTCTGTGTCTCTGTGTCTCTGTGTGCACTGCCTGTGTGCAGCTCCTCTGAGATAAGTAAATGTCCAATTTAGACGTACCATACATCAAATGAAAGGTCTTTGAAAACTGAACACACCTGTCAAGGTTGCGTTTAAGCCCGCCCCTTCCCCCGGAAGCCACGCCCCGGAGAAGGCTCCTAAAAACTCCCCATTGAAACCCCATGTTAAATGAAAAGTGCCCGAATCGCTCCGAAACTTTTTCTACCCCCCCTAAGTGGGGGTCTACGAACAAATACTTCGGGCTCGGATTTTGGCTCCGCCCCCCGGAAGTGGGTGAAACAGGCACTTCAAACACTTTGTTGAATTGTTCAAAAACATTCAAAGTTTTTTTTTTGTCAATTTGTATTTTTCTAAGATGCTCCTTTTAACGCAGATTTTTATTGTATTTTTTTTTTTTTTTTTTATTGGTTACTTTTTTTTTAATTTTTTTTTTTCATATTTATTTTACTTTTTTTGCGTTCGCTTCCCGCGTTCGCGCGTCTTACTTGTTGTTAGAAGTCTATCAACAGAGAATACTGACCCGCTGGCCCTATAGATAAATCTGCACCGGATTTCTGAATGAGTAAATGAGTGAACATACATACTGTACAGTGACAGTCTATCAATAAATATAATAGTACAGTGAATAAATGAATGAATCTACATCTATTGCTATACAGTACATCTATCACCAGTGAATACGAATACATAATACAAGTAAGACGCGCGAACGCGGGAAGCGAACGCAGCTCGAAAATATTGTGTATTTACGGACTTGTAATCCGTGTTATTTCACCGTGATGGGGAGAGAACATTGTGTGTGTGTGTGTGTGTGTGTGTGTGTGTGTGTGTGTGTGTGTGTGTGTGTGTGTGTGTGTGTGTGTGTGTGTGTGTGTGTGTGTGTGTGAGGCTGTTGTGCATTGTAATCAGAGCATTGTCTAAATTCCTGCACTCTGGCGCACTCGGGTGGCTGCTTACAGGCAGTGCACGCATGTGAGTCACATGGGTGCATGCAGCCAATGAGAGCGTGAACACAGAGAGACACACACACAAGCCGAGCACGGTTTCATAGTAAGCTCCACTTGCGCGGAGGCGCGCCTTCGGCGCGCCTCCTTCCGCTGCGTTCGCAATGAATAGTCTATCAGCACTGAGTAAATGAATGAATATATGTACAGTACATCAACAATACATATGATAATGTATATACAGTATATTAACCCTAACTAGCCTTATAGAGTAAATTTCAACAGACCTTCAACACTATCTGGATGAATATAAGTAAGTATAATCTTTAACCCATTAAGACCGGGTACGCATCTGTGTAATTTTAGATTTCTTTGGGCTATTCAAAAATATTTTTGAAATATCCTGAAAAAATATTTTTAATTTTTTTTTCTCCCAAAAAACTGTTAGATTTAGATTTTAAGAATCGGCCTCAGGCCTTAATGGGTTAACTAGTCTTGCCGCTAGCCAGACAACTATTCCACAATCTCTGTATGCTATATAGAGTCTGGGACTGCACACCCAGAAAGCCGAGAACTAAAATACATGTTATTGCATTTTATTTTAGAATTTCCGTTTCTGATAAGCAGCCAGCTATATACTGTAACGGTGCGTTTTAACAGCGGGCGATCAGGATAGTATTTTCCGGAAGTGCATTATATGTCTATGAGAGCCGGGGACTACTGGCGATAGGGCGAAGTGGGTGGGGGGGCGATGAAAGATGGATTTTCTTTATCTTTTGGACGATGTCGCCCGGGGATCGCCCGAGAGTCGCCCGCTGTTAAAACGTACTGTAAGTGTCTCTCTAAAGTAACACAGCGCTACCCAGTACCTTAACCGGACGGAGAGCTGTCCTATCAATCGATGCCATACTAACAGATTGTTCCATGCAACTTCCTTATAAGTACATGCTCACTAATGCAGTTTGGCTGAAACAAGTGGGATTGTACTCGGCCCATCAATAAAATAATGCTGAAAATGAACAAGCTTTAAGCGCTGTTGGTAACTGTGACTACACTACACTATCTATATCGTGTAGGCTATAATATGAAGATTGACAGTGGTGTACTCTGAATGTTTTAACTAGTGGGGTGCAACGCCAGGTGCACGAGGACACGTTCGCGCATACACATGCACATAAGAAATCGCCAATTGAAAACAACTATTTAATATGTGGAGCTATTTATTAACCCACAATCAAATATTATTGTCTCCGCCAGGCCGAAAGGCATGACGAGAGAGTATGTTTTACCCTCTGTCCGTCTGTCCGTCCGTCCGTCTGTGGACAGCTAATCTCCCGCACCGTTGGCTTGATCGCAGCGAAACTGTGCACACACACTCCCTGGATGCCAATTCAGAACCTCTGCCCCATTGTGTTCACATGGCCCTGTTATAGCGCCACCAGGAGGTGGCTTTTTGCAAAACAATCCTACAGATTTTGTCCAAACATCACACAAATGGATACACAGTATCTCTATAGTCATTAAACGAAACATGTCTTTCAGATTTTTCATATTCCATCCTGATCGACTAAAAATGGCTTCCAAAGTTTGCAGGACTGCTCCGTTTTGAACAAAATGTCTCAAATGATGAACACAGCATGCGATTTCCGTGAAACTTTGCACGCACATTCCCACTATGCCGAGGAATAAATGCCACTTGAGATTTTTCTAATTAATGATATTGATTTATTTGTGTAGCGCTTTTCTAAACAATGTTCCAAAGTGCTTTACAGACATGTCAAAACAAGTGACATGCCTCATGGTGGCGCTATAACATCCCGATTCGTGTTATTACCTATAACTACACCAATCTGTGTATAACTTTGTATGCGCACTCCCTAGAGGTCAAGGAAAAACCTTTGCCCTGCGTTTTTCACATCTGCCTTTTATAGCACCACCAGGAGGCCGACTTATGTAAAACATATTTCTTTATATCACTCCTTCCGATTTTATCAAAATGTCACACAAATTCGGTACACATGATCTCTATAGTCATCTGATTGAGACGGATCTGTTTAATTTTTCATATTCCATCCAGATTGGCTAAGATTCACATCTGTAGTTTGCAGGAGTGGCCCGTTTTGAACAAAATGCCGCAAATCATGAACACAGCATCCGATTGCGGTCAAACTTTGCACGCACATTCAAACTATGTTGAGGAACAAATGCTACCCTTTTAATATTGGCCTGGTATAGCGCCACCAGCAGGTCTAATTTAGCAAAACAATTTCTTTGAACAAAATACCTCAAATCATTAATAGAGTGTCCGATTGCCGTGCAAGGCCTAAGAAGAAATGGCAACCTTTTCACATTGGTCTATTATAGCACCAACAGGAGGCCACAATAACAAATGGGGACATTTAGTGTTTTCATATGTGTGTGTAAACATGACAAGTGTGTGGGGAACTTCAAAATTAAACAAACATGTTTAGCTCAGCATCATCTAACTTTAGTTAACTTGGCATATGCTTCATATTTTTTTATAAGATGATCCGTGATAGTACATTTTGTAAACATCAGGTTCATGTTGCGCTGCTGTCTCCGTCGTGCCTCTATGTGCCCAAAGGAACAGATCTTGAACCCACTTGAAAATGTATTTGCTGTTCATTAAAGAGCTGGAGAGACGGGGAGACCCCTGTGACTGAATAAACACTATAGCAATACTAGACAATACATAGTCTATGGCCTTGTTTCGCAACATCAGGTCCGGGTTCCATTTTTCAGTGTAGATTGTGGTCCCAGAGATGGAAAATAGAAATGGTATCAAATGGAGGTCCATGTGATTCATGCATATTAAACTGAGGATCCTTCAGTTTGAGATCACTTAAAGGGGAAATCCACCCATTTTCAATATTTAACTATGTCATTAATATAGCATAAAGGAGTTGTGTGGAAATAAGAAAAAAAAAAAAAAAAATTAACATTGCAAAAAAATGTAACATTGCAAAAAAATTAACATTGCAAATTACACCATGATGAGTCATCACAGTGTAATTTGCAATGTTAATTTTTTTGCAATGTTACATTTTTTTGCAATGTTAATTTTTTTTTATTTTTTTTCTTATTTCCACACAACTCCTTTATGCTATATTAATGACATAGTTAAATATTGAAAATGGGTGGATTTCCCCTTTAACTAAACTGTACTGGAAACCCAATCTAAACTTTAAAATGCTTATTGTGGGATCGATTAAAAGTACTCAAAATGAGTAAAAATACTTAAAAGTTGAAAAAAATAGTAAAAATACTTAAAAGTTGATAAAAAGAGTAAAAATACTTAAAAGTTGTAAAAATTAGTAAAAGCTACTTTAAAGTAAATAAAGTGACTAAAAATAATTTAAAGTAAGTACCTTGATTAAACATACTTAAGAGTACTTATACTGAGTAAAAATACTTAAAAGTACTCAACATGAGTAAAAATACTTAAAAGTTGAAAAAAATAGTAAAAATACTTAAAAGTTGTAAAAATTAGTAAAAAATACTTTAAAGTAAATAAAGTGACTAAAAATAATTTAAAGTAAATACCCTTTAGAACCTTTCAAACCTTTAGAACCTCTTAAACCTTTAGAACCTCTTAAACCTTTCAAACCTTTCAAACCTTTCAAACCTTTCAAACCTTTCAAACCTTTAGAACCTTTAGAACCTTTCAAACCTTTCAAACCTTTCAAACCTTTCAAACCTTTAGAACCTCTTAAACCTTTCAAACCTTTAGAACCTCTTACACCTTTCAAACCTTTCAAACCTTTAGAACCATTCAAAGCTTTAGAACCTTTAGAACCTTTCAAACCTTTAGAACCTCTTAAACCTTTCAAACCTTTCAAACCTTTCAAACCTCTTAAACCTTTCAAACCTTTCAAACCTTTAGAACCTTTCAAAACTTTAGAACCTTTAAAACCTTTAAAACCTTTAAAACCTTTAAACCTTTCAAACCTTTAACTCTACTAACACTATCAATACTCAATACCATCAACATTCTTAGCGATCCCACACTGTTTCTTCAGGAACAGTACCTTCTAGTTTAACTCTGAGAGTGTACAAAAATGGACCCGTAATGGTCAATTTCTGGGCTGAAACCTTTCCCAAATATGGAGATTCTATGACGTCACCCTACTGACATCATAGTACTGACGTCATAGACTGGCCTCCAATATAAGTGTTAGGCGTGTGCAGTAAGACTGTTTTACAGAACATAACGGTGCAAATCTGATTTTATGCAGTGTGGTGCTGGTGTGTTAAAATGTTGCGCTGTACAGTGAAGCTGCGAGGATTCCCAGATTTATACCCTTATGTTGTTGCTGTCGCAGTTGGACCCAAAATGTACGTCTTTGGACGTTACTATAGTAACGCTAGGACAACTGAAGATCAGATCAATGTGTACGTATTCAACACAGTGTCTCTGAGATGGATTATGTTGCCCCCAGTGAAAACTACAAGAGAAGAACTTCCCCCTAAGGTTCCCCGTATTCTCTTCTTCCACACAGCTGTGCTCATTGAAGATATCGTCTACATCTGGGGAGGAGAGAATATGCGTGGACTTTATAACAACGTGTTTTATGCGTTTCATGTTGACACCCACAGATGGCTCAATTATGATGTCTCTGGGACCGTTCCAGAGGCGAGGAGGGGTCATTCAGCCTGTGCCTTGGGGAAGGTCATGTATGTCTATGGAGGAGAAACCAAGCTGACTTCATACACTAATGACATCTACAAGCTGGACACCACCACAATGGTCTGGTCTTTAATTAACACCGGAGGCAGTCCACCACCTGTTTCATCATGTCACTCTGCAACCATCATCGGGACAAAGATGTATGTATTTGGGGGCTTAGGGGACGAGGGGGACTGCAACAATGTCTGTGTGTTTGACGCAGAGACCAACTATTGGCTGAACACACCTTCTGCACCGCTTCCTCCAATAGGACGTGAGTCGCATTCAGCCTTTGCCTACAATGCAGAGTTGTACATATTTGGTGGTGAGAACCTCAGTTATGAAGCACCTGATCCAGACACCTGCACGGATATGTGGAGATTCAGTCCAGAGACCTTTTCCTGGAAGGAGGTTAAGCCCAAGGTGAATGACTCGTTTTGGATGAATGACGGTTGCTTTTGCATGGTGGGAAATCGGGTCATCATCTTTGGAGGATGTAAAGGAGACGACACACCCAACGATTACCTGTTCATCTTAGACTTGAGTCCTAGTCTTAAGACGTTATGCAAGCTAGCAGTTATTCAGTACGGTCTGGAGCAGTCAGAACTCCCACACGACATCAGGTGGGAACTGGCAGCCATGACTGATGGAGAATTGGCGGACTCAGCATAAAATACATGTTTTTTAATATATATTTTTGTTTTATGGAAGGACTCTATAAAGCATTGGTCTTCAATAGGGGTCCTCTACATCTACCAATTATTATGTTTTGTGTTTGAAAATAGGCATTAACATGAATTCAACACATAATTAACAAAGCTAATTTGTAAAGACAAAAAAAAAAAGCCAAATGCAATTCACACAACACTGATAGTGTTGTCAAACAAATCTCTGAAGCCATCAAAGCTAGGTTTACCACCCATGTGGTTTGTTGCGGGACAGCCCCTAAAACTATGACAAAAGAATGTTGTCGACTGCCTTTCTTCACTGATGAAAACTAAATAAAAACGTAATAAAAACTAAGCTATGATGACTAAAACTAAAGACTAAATATATTGACAATTTTGTCAAAAAATAAAAACTAAACGAAAGGGTGGGACTAATGATCCAGTAGAATTAAAAGAGGTCATTTTATGTTTGTTTGCGCTCTGAAAATAGGAAATCTAGAAGCTCGCGGCGCGTTGTGAGCTTGTAGAGTCTACAAGCTCACAACGAGCCGCGAGCTTCTAGATTTCCTACAATGTAGACTATATATTCAGCATGCAACCAAGTGTAAAATCAGCCATTACGACCCCATCAAGGCCTGCCAAAATATTTTTTTGTCGACAAAATCGACTGTATATTTAGTGTGCGACCCCCCAAAATAATAATGTGTTAACTGGGGGGACACCCCACCCTCCCACCCCACCCTGACAAGCACATGGAATTGTAGGAGTTGAGTCGTTTCATTTTCTCTAGCCTCGATCTCCGGGCTTTTATTTTCCTTTGCTTTTTGCTCAAAAATAAGAGCCTGGACCAGCCTGTTGACGTTCCTGGCATAGGAAGTGTTTCATTTCCGCGCCAGGGCAGCCGACATTTTGTCTGACTCGGTTCCAATTGTGAAAATAGCTACTGTATGCTTCGATTATTTGTATTCATATTTGGATACATTTGCGCGGCTGTAAAGACGAAACGGAAGCGAGGAGGAGGCGTCACATGACACATCCGCTGTGTCCTCCGATCATTTTCAGAGCTTCCGTTGCTCCAGACTCTGTATGACGGAAGCATTTGAAAATTGTGGGAGGCAACAGTCTGGCTCGCGAGACCATCTTTATGAGAGGAGATGAGATATACTTTATTGATCCCCGAAGGGAAATTGTGGCGTTACAGCAGCCGTGGTGGAAAAAGTACCCAAATGTTTTACTTAAGTAAAAGTATCAATACTGCAATGTAGAAGTATTCTGTTACAAGTAAAAGTCCGGAATTCAAAATATACTTGAGTAAAAGTACAAAAGTATTGGTATCCAAATGTACTTAAAGTACCAAAAGTAAAAAGTACTAAAATGTTTGAAAATAGCAGATCTACAAGCTTGTAGATCGGCTATTTTCAAATAGCCTAGGTATAAAATAGGGCTAAAGTGGTTAATGTATGTTTCATAATATCATAATTTGTATCTGCAAAGTAAATAGTAACTAAAGTTTTCAAATAATTGTAGTGGAGTAAAAGCACAATATTTGCCTCTGAGATGTAGTGGAGTAGAAGTACAAGTATTGGAAATTGGATATACTCAAGTAAAGCACATAATGTGACAAAATAAATAAAGAATCTACCAGACAAACAGAAACGCATCAGACATAGATGGACATAATCACAACACAACACCAGGGCCGACACAGGACCATACGCATTGAGGGAGAGAGTTCTTATGCATTATATGCAGTCTGATGGCAGTTGGCATGAAAGAGAGTCTGTACCGCTCCGTATGCATGTTTTTGGGGGGAGAGTGAGCCTCTGGCTGAAGGTGCTCACCCTATCCTGCAGCTCGCCATAGAGTGGATGGGAGGGGTTAACCAGGATGGAGTTATGTTTGTCCCTAATCCTCCTCTCTGCGGCTGACTGCAGCCCTTCCATTCAGAGGCCAACCACAGAGCTGGCCTTTTTTATGATTTTATTGAGCTTGAACAGCTCCCAGGCCTTGCTCCCAACATACCACTGCATAGAACAGAATGGTGGCTACAACAGACTGGTGGTCAAACATTATCAATAGCCTGCTACACACATTAAAGGGACTACACCGTGATTCTTTTGGTGTGTTTTTGGTCTCCCCTACCTCTCTTCTATCCCAAAAAACACCCCAGTTTGAACACTCAGGCTTTCACAGCATATCTGGGGTTTTCTGTAAATTGGTCTCAAAACAGACCAAACTGATTTTCACCCGAACGTGACGTCACGTTTTTCACACAGAACCAGGAGATAACATGCATTCAAACTGGCTCAATAACGCCCGTGCAAAACAGGACAATGTGGTATTGCAGGTGAAAGTGCTTTATAAGCCAGAGAGAAGTTAGTTGGAATGAGTATATCTGAGGCTTGATTTAGGCTCAAACCTTTTGAAAGACGTTTGAGGGACATAAACAATATGATATTAAACATTTTTTTTAAATTCATGGTGTAGATCCTTTAAAGGACTTGAGCCTCCTCAGGAGGTCCAGTCTGCTCTGCTCTCAGTAAAGTTGTGGAGCCTGGTGGTGGCTACTGGCACAAAGGTCACTTTGTGGTGTGCTGAGGAGTGATGAGTCTTGGGTGAACATGATCTTCATCTTTACTATAGCTCATACATGGGCAACATGCAGCCCTCACCTTCACTTAATGTGGCCCGCAGGTTCATATCGGAATACTGATATATTATTGATTTCAGCTGTTACAATTCCAAACATGCAAACATGACCCGCTTTAATTACTTCAGTCTATATTAGTAGCTTAATGAGTAGTATTGCAATTCTATTGTCTTTTTTATGTCCAATGTATTTGTATTTAAGTTCATAAAGTTAACATAAGTATAACTAAATGCATTTGAAATAAAATTAAAATGTTACTTTTCAGGATTCCAATTCAAAAATAGCAAAAAAAAAAAAACAGGATTCCAATTCTGATAGGTTCTTGATCGTTATCTTAAACCCCCTTGCTGTTTGATCACACACAGATAAAGAAAGACACGTGACACACGAGATCTCTTTTACTCGTACGAGGATTGTAAACGACCATGTATCTCACTGGACACGATCCCAACTTACAATGGCGCATCCTCCCCTCTGCCAAGCACTTTATTATCAAAAGACAGGAGAAAGGAGGAGACAGTGGAGTGGAATTCTACTAGCTGATAAGGACTGTCAGACATATTACACATTGGATTAATACATTGCAGGAATTCAATTAGATGAATACAAATCAAAGAAAGAACTTATATACACACATTATAATATATATCTCTGTACACAGATATTATAAACTGGTCCTAACATTCCCTCCTGTTGTTCATTTAATTAATACTTCTGAACATCAATCACATTTTTCTTGCCTTCAAATTTCAAAATGAACATCATAACAGGATTTTTATTAATCAACCCAACAACTCAAACATTTGCCTCTTCGCTTCCAGTGGCCTTGGGACTAACTTTCTATGTCACTCTCAAATAAAAAAACACCACATGTCCTTTTTATCAGAAACGCAGACCCCTCCACTCGCAGCAGTCAAAAGGTCAAGAGTCCATCTATTCTGGACGGCCATTAACGACGCTGACTCAAACTCACGGTTTTGGGCCTCTTCAATTGTCATTGTAGCATTGAGGAACAGGCTACGTCTATAGTTAATTGTCTCTACACGTAACATAAGCTTTCCCACTCCAAGATGGGGAAAGAGAGACAAACCAACCTTATTGGCACGGGATTACCAGTGAGATTGTATTTTTCTTACAACCTCCAATTCTTAGTTGATCTAAACAAACACGGGGGAGTCAGCATTAATGTCTGTTGACAATTGTGTTCGTTGATCTGACCCTTCTTCACAGAGCCAGCGTGGACATAACAAAGGTTAGGCTTCCGAGTGACATACAGGCTTAACAGTGCTATTTAGGGCGTATTTCAACTGATGGTACGGTTTACACGGCAAATAGCTGCTGTTATTTCAAAGTCATTTTCTCCCAAGGCTCACCAGCGATATTGGATTTCGAGGCATGTCACTTCTCATGACCAGTTGTGTGAAGCAGATATATTTATATGTGTGCAAACATAAACATTCACATTTTAGTCTTAGCGATTTGATTAGCGTAAAAATATACCCAGCATTTAGATTTAGACGGTGAGAAACATTTTCGTCAACACTCCTCGATTTACGAGTAACTTTAATAATACAAATATATAATACACTCATAGAAATTATAAAACTCACAAAAATACCAGGGGTGCAATTCTAAGTGTAATAGGAATGGGGATGGGGAATATTCTAATGGGAGTCTTCTCCAGGTTTGGGTCTGACCTGAGCGCTATCAGCTCGGCCCCACCCGCTGCTGGCTTTTTCACTCCTATTACTTAAATATCTGATAATGTTCGCACCAATTTACAGTGGCCTTTTGTGGATCCAAATAACACGTTTCACAGCAATTGTGTTGGTGACCAGGACTCGGAACGGACCCTCTCAGCGCAGAGTTGGTCCTGGTCCTTTCGCTTGATGATCTTTATCACGGCATGCAGATCACCAGTGCTTCAGTCCCTGTAGGGAGAGAGAAAAGACTAGACAGATAATTTGCACTTTGGACTTTATTCGCTTTTAAATAAAGTAAACATCGTTACCTTTTCATTGTCTAAAAACATGTACAAAACTGTTTAGCATAATTTTGAAAATTATAAGTGTGAAAATGCTGCTTAATTATATATTATATGTGTACCATCCCTCCTGTTTGAGATATGACCTATGGTCATGACTCAACTTCAGATCCTAAGTGTGAAATGGTCTGTGTCACTGGTGGCAGACATAACAAATAAAAACTCCCAATGTGAAGCGCGACTAGGTTCCTTTGCTATCTTATCTACATAAGCGTTTCCCAGGCGTAAAAGTGCCTCTGCTAGTCTACTGTGCAGCAAAAAAATAAACAAAGTAGAAAATGCATCTTGGCAACGAACTTTAGTGAGATGAGGTTCAGTACATATCAATTAAATGTACACAGGTTCCAGGTCTTAATGGGTTAGTTAAGAGACATTTGGAGTAAAAACCTAGAGGCCTTAACATCTTTCAGTTTGGACAAAGGGATTAGTATGGTCAGGCAAGGCCTACACAGAGGAGCTCGTCTAATCTTTTTTTTTTTATCTTAACAAACCAGTTAAACCCATAATTTTGCATCATGTCATGCTTAGTGAGTGGCCTAGGAAGCTAGATGCTTTATTGCCCGTGACCTTCAAGTGCTTTAAGAGCTTACTTGTGGTTTTCCACACATACCTCACGTGTGTGGGAGATTCTCCCAAAAATAAATCAACACAAGAGATAGCGTGAGACAACTGAAAAACGTGGCCTCAAAATTTGCTATTTCCCTTGAGAAATTGGCTGGACTTAACAAGCCCTTGTGGAATACTCAAATGAGTAGAAATACTTAAAAAATTTGTACAGATACTTTAAAGTTCCCAAACTGAGTAAAAATACTCTAAACTGAAAATGATTTGGGCTTCTCCTGTTCTTTCTTGGCTGGACTTCACACGCACACGCACACACTCACGCACAGGCAGGCTCACTGGAGCGCACACACACACTCCAGTAATCAGTCTCTGTCTCTCTGTCTCTCTCTCTCTCACGCACACATGTGAACACACACACACATGCAGACAGTCAGACAGACACACATACAATCTGCACATTACAGATTTGGTTCAGACTCATGCATCACTTCTATAATTTTTCTCACTCCTCTCACACACACAGTACCTGACACTCTCCAACGTAAGTGACGTCATTCCACATGCTTCAAACACACACAGTCTTTTCGGTACATGAAACTACACACATGCACGTATACAAGCACACACGCACGTCATAACCAATTTGTTCACACTACTGTTGCTACCCTTCACACTTTACATATAGTACATATGTATTACACCCAAACACCACATTCACTTACAATTCATGTACACTAACACCTGAACACACATGCACACTCTCTCTCTTCCTCCTTTCATGCAGAAAAATAACTTCTAGGTGGACTGCACTGCCATGTACTGTGATTCTCATGTTGTTACTAAAAAAAATACATTCATCCACACACATACATACACTCTTACTCTCATTTAAACATCACTCCTTCCATGTCGTTGTGCACCACGACATGGAATTTTGAAATGTCTAAATGATTACTGCATCTATGTGGGGCAATTCATACAGATCACGAAAAATGCACAATCCACTCTCTCATTTACACATCTTTTAGACAAAACAAAACATGTTCTTCTTACTACAAAACTCTCTCTCTCTCGCTGTCGCTCTAATGCGCACAGCCTCCTACCTTCTTCTCTTTCTTTCTTCTCTAATCTCTCTCATCATTCCAACCATCCACTGTTGTGTTTGATCTACAATCAGCCACAAAGTGGCCCATACAACCACACCTAAAACATGAGTTGGGGGCCCTTGGTTGGCCTTTCTCTTTCCTCGTATCATCCCATCCATGTACTGTTGTGCTTGATCTACAATCAGCCACAAAGTGGCCCATACAACCACACCTAAAACATGAGTTGGGGGCCCTTTGCTGGCCTCTCTTCTTGCCCTGCTTTGGCTTATCTCCTTCGTTGGTAACATCGACTACAATCACTTGTTTCACAGGAGCACCTGTATCTTCTTTTTCCTTCTCCATATTAGCAGTCAATTACTATTATGTGGGTGAACTTAAATATGTGTGGTTATTATAATGTTCTGTTCAATGTGTAGAAATTATTTTATTCACTGTAAAGATCTTGTTCTTATCCTAACTAAGTGTACAGTATTTCAAACTTTATCTAGGCACTGCTGTATACTGGCCAAAAACTGTATCACACCCAAATTCACCACGTCCACCACGTGTAGACGTGCCCCAGGGAATCACGCACTTATCACTCACTTATCACATCCAAACCATACACCGTACACCCCTGAGATTGTTATGGGGGTTATACTAGATATATAGAATAAATATAGACAAAGCAGTTTACACGACTAGATTTCCCCGGAGGGGGCTGTCAGACCCACTGGCTTTCAACCACCGTGACAAACACACACTCAACTTGTACCAGTATACTCTTGCAGCTAATAAAATGCAGTGGCTTTCGCCACTACAACACAACTATAACTGTAGTTGCTTATCTATGCACAACTACAACACACTTGTCAATATTACACCTTAGTAATAACAACAATATGTCCACACAAGGACCACACTTGTCAATATTACACCTTAGTAATAACAACAATATGTCCACACAAGGACCACACTTGTCAATATTACACCTTAGTAATAACAACAATATGTCCACACAAGGACCACACTTGTCAATATTACACCTTAGTAATAACAACAATATGTCCACACCAGGACCACTTACATGTTTCTTATAGGCGTGTGATCACGTTCAGATTTCGGCAGTCGTTCGTCGAAGAGAAGATTTCGGACTGGTGAACACCGGCCTGGTGCGACTTTACACCCCAGGGCTTGCAGGACCCTCTTGGATCTCTGGCTATCGATAGACTTGCGATGCGTCCTCTTCTCCTCTTCCAAAAACGACGTAGAAATCCGACACGAAGGACCAGTGAAATGATAGGTTCTTGATCGTTATCTTAAACCCCCTTGCTGTTTGATCACACACAGATAAAGAAAGACACGTGACACACGAGATCTCTTTTACTCGTACGAGGATTGTAAACGACCATGTATCTCACTGGACACGATCCCAACTTACAATGGCGCATCCTCCCCTCTGCCAAGCACTTTATTATCAAAAGACAGGAGAAAGGAGGAGACAGTGGAGTGGAATTCTACTAGCTGATAAGGACTGTCAGACATATTACACATTGGATTAATACATTGCAGGAATTCAATTAAATGAATACAAATCAAAGAAAGAACTTATATACACACATTATAATATATATCTCTGTACACAGATATTATAAACTGGTCCTAACAAATTCAAAGTAGAAAAAATAGCCGATCTACAAGCTCATAACGCGTTGCGCTGCGACGCGTTTTGAGCTTGTAGATCGGCTATTTTTGCTACTTTGGTGTGACATGGCGAGGTACAGCATTCATTTACGAAAAAAAGTTAAAATATGGAGATAAGAGGTGTCTGCCAAACAAAATGATGCAATGTGTCCCTCTGGAGTGAGTGTGGAAATATAGTGGCCCTCTCCATCATCAAAGTTGCATCACCCCGGATATAGCTCATCATTGAGGGGATGGGAAGGGTTCTCCACCATAGAGCTATAGTCTTCCTCACCAACTTGTTCAATTTGTCCCCTCAGCGTCATTCTGATGTTGAGCTGGAGGTGATTATTGTCACATCGTCCTATGAAGCTTTCCACCAAAAACTAAACTAAATAAAAACTAAGCTATGATGACTAAAACTAAGACTAAATGTATTGACAATTTCGTCAACAAATAAAAACTAGACTAAAATGTTAGTGAGGGACGAGTGGAGAAGAGATCAGTGTTGCGCCGGGGTGTTGCACTCTGAAAATAGCAGATCTACAAGCTCACAACGCGTTGCGCTGCGACGCGTTGTGAGCTTGTAGTTCGGCTATTTTCAGCATGCAGCCAAGTGTAAAATAAGCCATTACGACGCCATCAAGGCACCGCCAACAAACATTTTAGTCGACTAAATCAACTGTAGATTTAGTCGACTATAATCTTATGATATTTAGTCGACTAAAACTAGACAAAAACTAAAACATTTCAGATTACTAAAATATGACTAAAACTAAATGGAATTTTATTCAAAAGACTATGACTAAAACTACATCAAAATTTGCTGTCAAACTCGAAACTGGAATGGAGGAGTCATCGGAGAACTGCTTACAGCAACTATTGGTATACATAATGCATGTGACTTCAGGGTTTATTCTGTGACACAAAAGGCATGCATTATACATGAAATTGCATTACAATAAAACGCAGTGTAACTTCTATAGTAAGCACTAAGCACCCCAGACAGTTATCTAAAATTACAAAATAAGTCTGCATGCTTTTTTATATCCTCCCAAAACGGCTATTTGAATCTTTGATAATCCTTTGTTTTTACCTGCAGTCACTTACTTTCCACCCCTCCTCTACAGCAGGGGTGGAAAGTAAGTAATAAGTACATTTATCCAAGTACTGTACTTGAGTAAATGGTACTATGGTATTTTAACTTTATTTGAGTATTTCCATATTTGATACTTTATACTTCTCTCTCTCTACATCTGAGAGGCAAATATTGTACTTTTTACTTTATTATTTGACAGCTTTAGTTACTAGTTACTTTGCAGATGTAGATTATTAATACAAAACACACTGTACATTAACCACTTAAGCACTATTTTATACTTCTACTATTCAAAATTTGTCAATCTACAAGCTAACCCTTAACTCTTGTGAGCTTGTACATTTCTGAAACATTTTGACACGTTAAAAAAATAAGTTGAGAACTTTTACTTTCGTACTATATGTATATTTTAATGGCAATTTATACTTTTGTACTTTTACTCAAGTAAATATAGTAAATATTTGAATACCGGACTTTTGCTTGTAACTTTTACTTTTTTACTACTTAAGTAAAGAAATCTGAGTACTTCTTCCATCACTGCTCTACAGTGCCGCCCCTCCATAGACCCACATATGTTAGACCCTCCAGAAAAATGCGATCGCATTTTTACCGCATAATCAGCATAATTGCGCATAATTATGCGGTGGTAACGTTACATCGCATCGCATAATATGCTCTTCACATTGCATATTTTCGCATATTTCGCAACTTTTCACATATTTCGAATTTCTGCATATTTCAATATTTCGCATATTGCCGCATATTTCGCAACTTCCCGCAATTTCACCGCATAAAATTGCAAAAGAAAACTGCATATTTCATTGCAAAATCAAGGATTTTAGCCCGCATAATCAAGAGTTTTAGCCCGCATAATCAAGAGTTTTAGCCCGCATAATCAAGAGTTTTAGCCCACATAATCAAGGATTTTTGCCCGCGTTTTTTCTGGAGGGTCTAATATGTGTTCTTCTTCTGGAATAAGTTCACATAAATCTAGCATATCAACCGGATATGCTTCAAGTGCTCCATTCATGAGCTTTTGACATTAATAGCCAGCTGGGTCTGGTAACCTGCATGGACCATGGCTTCTTTCCCACAAGCTGCCCACATAATTGACTTCCCCATATCTTATATGCCGCACTTAACCGCTCCCGTCGTTTTTCCAAGGATTTTAACCCATTAAGACCGGGAACGCATCCGTGTAATTTTTTTGATTTCTTTGGCTATTAAAAAATAGCAGATATACAAGGTCATAGCGCGGCACCGAGTGCAACGCTACGAGCTTGTAGATCTGCTATTTTTTTGTTAAAAAAAAAAACATCTGCTAAAATGTGTGTAAAATCTTTGAATATATTGATATTTTTTTTAAGCGAAAATGTTTCACTCAAATATTTGCTTCTGGGGATTCTACAAATGTCTTCTAAATCCTAACAGTTTTTTGAAAAAAACATATGTTTCTATATCAGTGGTTCTCAAACTTTTTCATGTCAAGGACCCCCAAAATGATATGTATCTCAAAATATGTTGTTCCAGGGACCCCAGAAGCAAAGATTTGAGTTAAAAATGTTCGCTTTAAAAAATTAATATATATATTCAATGATTTGCACAAATGTTCACGTTTTTTTTTTTATCGCAGATCTACAAGCTCATAGCGCGGCACCGAGTGCCGCGCTATGAGCTTCTTAATAGCCCAAAGTATAACATAATGGTTAAAAGTGGTTTCACTAGATGCGTTCCCGGTTCCAATGGATTAATACACCCACTGTCGTGCCTCTTCTCAGAAGTCTCGGTAAATCCAATTAAACATGCTATACAGAGCCATCTACAAGCCTGGCCTGTCAATCAAATCAAATGCGGCACAACTGCAAAAATAAGCAACTCTGTAATTTTCTGTAGCTTGGTGGCATTGTTAACCCTTTAAGACCGGGAACGCATCTGTCTGTCATTTTTAGATTTCTTTGGGCTATTAAAAAATAGCAGATATACAAGCTTATAGCTGAACTTGTATATCTGCTATTTAAAAAAAATCACACCCTGTGTGAAGTGGGCGGTGTCTTGCTAGCTAATCACAATACTGAATGGAGTCAACCAATCATGTACAAAAGATAAATACATTTATTGAAACACTCTTTATGATGGACGAAACCATAACTTTAAAAAAACAAAGTTATGTTTTTTTTAAAGTTATGGTTTCTTATATAGGGCTATGCACATGTGTCATGTGACACTGGCCAATCACAGTCCTGAATAGATTGTGATTGGCCAATCACAGCGCAGGATAATTGTACAAATTTCCAAACCTCACTTATAGGGGCGGTTTCACTGCCCAAGATAATTGTACAAATTTCCAAACCTCACTTATAGGTTTCACCGCCCAAAAAATCATGGAATTTTTTTAAAGCAATTTTTAAAGCAGAAATGTTTTATTCAAATCTTTGCTTCTACAAATGTCTACAAAAATCCTAAGAAAAAACGTATGTTTTGCTATAATATCAGTGGTTTTCAAACCGTTTCATGTCAAGGACCCCCAAAATTATATATTTGACCGCGGACCCCCATCTCAAAATATGTAGTTCCAGGGACCCCCCAGAAGCTGAGATTTCAGTTACAAATGTTCGCTTTAAAAAAAAATATATATATTCAAAGATTTGCTAAAATGTTCACGATTTTTCAAAAGTAGCAGATCTACAAGCTCGTAGCGCGGCACTCGGTGCCGCGCTATGAGCTTGTATATCTGCTATTTCCCGGTCTTAATGGGTTAAAACTGACTTCAGACACGGCCTGAAGTGCCAGTATGAAAGCGCTCATAACTGCCGTTGTCACCGCACATCAGACGAGTCAATCACTTTGTCCTGACAACCGCTTCTCACAGAAGTGTCTATGTCTGGCTATACTGCTGACAGTTCACAGAGCAAAAATGGAGTGGCTTATGTTTTTTTTCTATGCCGAGACAGAATATAATATAATATTCCAAATAAAGAGCCTTCATTCATATTTATAGATCTGGACTGGCGTGTACATTACCTACCTACCCAGTAATCTTTACCAATCTTTAACTTTAGCTGGATTCAACAACCAAATATCAGAGTCACACTCACTGAACGGGAGCGTGTTGGAATCTGTTGTTCCAAAGTTACATCTGCAACCTCCAAGTCAAGGTCAAATCAAAGAATGTCTTTCTTGATATACAGTACTATAAAAATAAAGAAATACTTAGAAACATAAATACAATCCAGAAAGGTGCACTTCAGCGTGTGTTCCCCGTTTATAGCAGTGTTTCCCAAACCGTGGGTCGGGACCCATTTTTATTAGCCTGGCCAGACTGGCCAACGTGAGAGTGGATTCACTCTCACGTCTCACACCCTCCCCGGTGTCAGTCTGGACTTCGGCCCATAGGGAGCGAGTATGAGAAATCAGAAAATGATTTTGATGCTTTTCACTGTTGTGGCCCGATCATTTTCAGATTTTTCCAATTGAAACAAGTCTTGGATTTAAAATTATCTTAGCATCGTATTGAACTGTACTTTCCTGTGTTTTTTTTTTGCAAACTGCTAATAAAGTATTCAATCAATCAAAGGGGAAAAAAGTGCGTTCGTCGCAACCACCGTGACGCGACCACGACACTCATACACGCACACGCACAGAAAATCCCTCAAAATATGGGGTCGTGGTATTCTAATTAGGCTTATACATTTTGTCACCATAGCGACAATATGTGGTTAGTCGGCTTCATATTCCGACAGTGGATGTCGGGGGTGCCCTTCTGCCACTGTAAGAAGTTAACTTTAAACCTAAAATATAAAATAAGCTACGTAGCACCAGCATTTTGTTTTCAAAGGTCAATATTGGAGGTCATGGTGCGGTTTATAATAATAACTAGAAGGTACTGTTCCTGAAGAAACAGTGTGGGATCGCTAAGAATGTTGCTGGTATTGAGTATTGATAGTGTTAGTAGTGTTGAAGGTTTGAAAGGTTCTAAAGGTTTGAAAGGTTCTAAAGGTTTGAAAGGTTCTAAAGGGTTGAAAGGTTCTAAAGGTTTGAAAAGTTTGAAAGGTTTGAAAGGTTTGAAAGGTTTGAAAGGTTTGAAAGGTTTGAAAGGTTTTAAAGGTTTTAAAGGTTCTAAAGGTTTGAAAGGTTCTAAAGGTTTGAAAGGTTTGAAAGGTTTGAAAGGTTTAAGAGGTTCTAAAGGTTTGAAAGGTTCTAAAGGTTTGAAAGGTTTGAAAGGTTTGAAAGGTTTAAGAGGTTCTAAAGGTTTAAGAGGTTCTAAAGGTTTGAATGGTTCTAAAGGGTATTTACTTTAAATTATTTTAGTCACTTTATTTACTTTAAAGTATTTTTTTCTAATTTTTACAACTTTTAAGTATTTTTACTATTTTTTTCAACTTTTAAGTATTTTTACTCATTTTGAGTACTTTTAAGTATTTTTACTCAATATAAGTACTCTTAAGTATTTTTACTCAAGGTATTTACTTTAAAGTATTTTAGTCACTTTATTTACTTTAAAGTAGCTTTTACTAATTTTTACAACTTTTAAGTATTTGTACTTTTTTTTATCAACTTTTAAGTATTTTTACTATTTAAAAAGTGAAATATCTCTAAAAGTACAAATTATTTCAAAAATTCAAATGGTAGCCAATATGTCCTAAGTAGGCTGAACGTTATAGAGTTGGAACGGAGTTTCTATCTAAAAGTATGAATTTCTCCATTGAAATGAATGGGAGTTTTTTAGAAGTAAAAAGTGAAATATCTCTAAAAGTACAAATGATTTCAAAAATTCAAATGGTAGCCGATATGTCCTAAGTAGGCCGAACGTTGTAGAGTTGGAATGGAGTTTGTAGCTAAAAGTATGAAGGACTAGTTAGCCATCAAAAAACGGTGGGAATATAGTATATAATAACTAGAAGGTACTGTTCCTGAAGAAACAGTGTGGGATCGCTAAGAATGTTGCTGGTATTGAGTATTGATAGTGTTAGTAGTGTTATAGGTTTGAAAGGTTTGAAAGGTTTGAACGGTTTGAAGGGTTTGAAAGGTTCGAAAGGTTTGAAAGGTTTGAAAGGTTCTAAAGGTTCTAAAGGTTCTAAAGGTTCTAAAGGTTTGAATGGTTTGAAAGGTTCTAAAGGTTTGAAAGGTTCTAAAGGTTCTAAAAGTTCTAAAGGTTTGAAAGGTTCTAAAGTTTCTAAAGGTTTGAATGGTTTGAAAGGTTTGAAAGGTTCTAAAGGTTTGAAAGGTTCTAAAGGTTCTAAAGGTTTGAAAGGTTTGAAAGGTTCTAAAGGTTCTAAAGGTTCTAAAGGTTCTAAAGGTTCTAAAGGTTTGAAAGGTTTGAAAGGTGTTAAAGTATTTGTATTGTTATTTTGAGTACTTTTAAGTATTTTTACTCAATATAAGTACTCTTAAGTATTTTTACTCAATGTATTTATTTTAAATTATTTTTAGTCACTTTATTTACTTTAAAGTATTTTTTACTAATTTTTACAACTTTTAAGTATTTTTACTCTTTTTATCAACTTTTAAGTATTTTTACTATTTTTTTCAACTTTTAAGTATTTTTACTCATTTTGAGTACTTTTAAGTATTTTTACTCAATATAAGTACTCTTAAGTATTTTTACTCAAGGTATTTACTTTAAAGTATTTTTAGTCACTTTATTTACTTTAAAGTAGCTTTTACTAATTTTTACAACTTTTAAGTATTTTTACTCTTTTTATCAACTTTTAAGTATTTTTACTATTTAAAAAGTGAAATATCTCTAAAAGTACAAATTATTTCAAAAATTCTAATGGTAGCCAATATGTCCTAAGTAGGCTGAACGTTATAGAGTTGGAACGGAGTTTCTAGCTAAAAGTATGAATTTCTCCATTGAAATGAATGGGAGTTTTTTAGAAGTAAAAAGTGAAATATCTCTAAAAGTACAAATGATTTCAAAAATTCAAATGGTAGCCGATATGTCCTGAGTAGGCCGAACGTTGAAGAGTTGGAACGGAGTTTGTAGCTAAAAGTATGAAGGACTAGTTAGCCGTCAAAAAACGGGCGGAATATAGTATATAAATAGTGGCAATAACATTAGTGTGATCGCTTTAGCGATCCCACAATAATAAATAGTGGCAATAACATTAGTGTGATCGCTTTAGCGATCCCACAATAATAATAAAGACCTTAAATGATTCCAACAGAGGAAACCACTTTTCAGCTTGACCCAGCTGAGGTGGTCATATTTAGCAGTCAGGGGAGCAATTAAAAACCCCACTCATGGACACCTCAACCAGTCGCCAGGAACAGGAATCGAACCCTTGACCTTCGGACTCACAGGCTGCCGCACTACAAATTGAGCTAAAACTCTGGCCGCCATCATGGTGTCTGTTGAAACTCTTGGCTTCTGTCATGAACCAAAATAATACCTACAGTAAAAGTAGCATTTCATGTTATCTTTAAAAAGTGTGCATGCATTAATTAATACGGTCATGATTTGTGTGCGGCAATTTAAATCCGGGGAACTTGTGACCTACAGACAGTGACGTTACCACCTGAAATATGAGAAAATTTGAAAAGGAAGCTATGCAGCTACCAAATATCTGTTAAAAAAGGAGTCATCAAGACAAAAGTTTGCCAAATCTTTCACTTCATCTACACAACATCTACGGATCCTAGTATTCTAATTAGGTTATAGTTTTTCATCACAACTCCTTGCCGGTCGGTTTAGCCGTGGCCTGGATTCAAACCTGTGACCCTCTGTTTCCTTTTGGCCAATTGGAGTAAGATTGGTTTCAGTGATATTTGGAATGACCCTCTACCATACTGCAAAGTTTCATAAAAATATTACTCTGCTGTTGGGGCAGATTTTTTTCTTCATAAAACTGCAAATTTCATTGGCTCATAAAAGCTTCTTTGGATATTGGTCCAAAGTTCATGTGTAGAAAGTTTCGTGCAAATTGCTCAAAAATCCCAGGAGTAGATCGATTTAAACAGTTTTTCATATCATTCAAAATGGTGGGAGATCAAAAGGTCAGAGGTCAAAGAGACATCAAATTTGATTTCTCTTTTGGGGCCCCTAACTAAAAGGTTTGGGAACCACTGGTTTATAGCAGTGGTTTTCAACCTTTTTCATGCCAGGGACCCCTAAATTGCTATACATTTGGCCACGGACCCCCATCTGAAAAGGTTGTGCCAGGGACCCCCCAAAAGCAAAGATTTGAGTTAAAAATGTTCGCTTTAAAAAAAAATATATATATTCAAGGATATGCACACATTTTTACGATTTTTCAAAAATAGCAGATCTACAAGCTCATAGCGCGGCACTCGGTGCCGCGCTATGAGCTTGTATATCTGCTATTTTTTAATAGCCAAAGCTAAAAGTGGTTAAAATGATTGTAACGCTATGTTAACTAATTTCGCTGGGGACGCCCTGGTACCCCCTCAAGGACCACTGGTGGTCCCCGGACCACTGGTTGAGAACCACTGGTTTATATAGGATGACTCGTAAGTTCGCAAACAATTATTGTGGAGCCTCTCTGTCCTATGTCACCCATGACCTATTGAGATTAGTTGTTCTCTACTGGTTGGCCATTGCTAAACCACCAACAGCAATTCCACTGGCTGACCTTCATCTATAAGTCCACCAACCCCCCCCCCCCCCCCCCCATGTACCTCAGCCACCCAACTCTGATGCCCAAGTAATTAAATTTAACAGGAGGTCCAGCAATAATCTGGCCAATTTCTATGGTCCAATTGACATTTGGAGAAAATGCCCTCCATGTCTGTCCTCTGAGGGCATGAACTCCTCATCAAAGTTACCCAGGGGTATAGACAATATATGAAGTATGGAGGTGTTCTTTTTTCTTCTGTCTTTTAGTAATTATACATTTTTCGGATTTTTTTTGCAACAAATGTTGGGATAGACAAGATACCAAAAAAAAAAAAAAAAAAAAAAAATACATAAATGGAAAAGAATGAAGCACAACACAACAGGTGATGGGGCCGGTTAGTTTGACTCGAGCTATTTTTAGAATTGAGGAATGCACACACCCAACATGAAAATATATGCACGCGCAATATAAAAACATTATGCACCATGACAAATATGACAACATTGCATCATTGCGAACGCGGAAGGAGGCACGCCGAAGTGGAGCTTACTATGAAACCCTGCTCGGGTTGTGTGTGTGTGTGTGTGTGTGTGTGTGTGTGTGTCTGTGTGCAGTGCACTGCCTGTGTGCAGCCGCCAGAGTGCGCCAGAGTGCACTACAGTGTGGCTGAAATCCGCCTGCAGTCAAAAATAACAAGGGCCATGAAGAACGCAGGAATGTAGACAATGCTCTGATTAAAATGCACAACAGTCTGCAACATGCCTAAACCAAACACATTTCAAAAACTACAAAGACAAAAAACATTTACACAAAAAAAAAAAAACAACAAACAAACATAACAATTTAAATAAGACAAAACAAAACAATTATTGGGGCTAGCGGTATGGAGTCTTCTTGTGGCGGCCCAGTTCTCACTAATTTCACTGTACCACCCACTTCTCTACAATTGCTCATTCCTTTCGATTCTTCATATTGTTATTTTCGAGCTGCGTTCGCTTCCCGCGTTATTATGTTGTACTCTTAACATAATGAGCTAAGATTAGTCATATTTGAACTGGGGTCCCCCCAAAATAACCTTTTTTCACAAGATTACTGCTGTGAATTGGTTTTAACTGGAGTGTGTGTGTGTGTGTGTGCGCGCGCGCGTGCGTGCGTGCGTGCGTGCGTGCGTGCGTGCGTGCGTGCGTGCGTGCGTGCGTGCGTGCGTGCGTGCGTGCGTGCGTGCGTGCGTGCGTCTCTCTCTCTCTCTACCTGTGTGCCTGGCTTCTGTGTCTTGGAGGCCAGTGAGACAACACATTGATTGCCTAGAACGAGTTAACTCGTTTTTAGAATCCATCACTTGATTGCCAAGATCGAGTTAACTCGTTTTTTAAATTTGACCCAAAGACGACGATTTTTTGAAGATCTAGACTCCTATCCACTTCCTTGTTAACTTAAAACTTAAAAATTCTGTATCTCGGCTCCTGAGTACTTTTTTTTTTTCAATGTAAAAACCCCTGGCATAAAACTGCAAAAAATCTGAAATAATTCTGGCAGTCTTAAGTCTCAGGACAGTGGACTGCGATGGCTGGGTGGGTGGGTTGTCTGCAGCCTGAATGAGATAGTAAAATCATAGATGAGTACAACCAGTTAACTGAACAAAATAAGCCCCCCCCCCCCCCACCCTGACAGGGCACTTGGAATTGTAGGAGTTGAGGCGTTACATTTAGTTTGACTGGGTTCCACAGATAAATAGTGAAAATAGCCGATCTACAAGCTCACAACGCCTCAACGCCTCGTGTTGTGTGGCGTTGTGAGATTGTAGATCAGCTATTTTCAAAATGTTTGCCTCTTTCTTATATTATTTGACAATTTGGCCAATGTTTGACCAGTTTTTATAGTATAGTTTTTGATTACATTTGTAATGGTCTTTTTTAATTCCATTCCTTTATTTCTTTGTGGGACCCCGACACACAGGTTGAGAACCCGTGTGTTAGAGTACCCAGTGCAGTACCCGTGGGCACCGGCCTACTCCGGAACGATGCAGGTCAGGAACAATGCAAGTACAGTATAGGGAATGCATGCCCTGCCCATTGATGCATTATACAGAGCCTTTCAGTCTGTAGCTCCCAGACTCTGGAACGCTCTTCCTCGGGTCTTGAGAGTCGCTAAGCCTCTGTGGACATTTTTAAGAACCGCCTAAAAACACTAGTTTAAACAATTATGCGTGGAATGTCTTCGATTTTTCCTCCAGGTGTGAAATGTGTCTGCTGTCTGCTGTTTTGTTTCCTGAGATTAATTGTACAGCCTGTGTTTTTGTTATTTTTAATCACTTGAATGCTTCCGCTGTGCTTCTATTTCTTTTGTATGTAAAGCTCTTTGTGAGTTCCCTCTGTGAGAAGTGCTACAAATAAAATGTACTTTCACACACGCACGCGCATACACACACACGTTTTGTGAATTCATAGATAGACACTTGTTTATGTGCTGCTTGCGTTTTTGCATGTATTGTCTTGTTCCTAGATTTATGCCTGCTTTTTCATGAAATTATTCAAGAAGGAAGGGACTCTGAATAAGCCTACGGGCGTCCTTTCTTTCCTGCAATGCAACTACTCTCAAGTCTTAATTTCTTAATTATTCTACAATTATAGCGTTAAAGAAACTAAAAAAGTCCAAACGTCTATGATAGGGTGGTGATTCTGTTCTATCAACTACATTGTATTTAGAAGTCCCCAGACATATCGCTAGGTAGAGATCTCGGATCGTCTGTCTGGTAACACGAGACTAAGGGTAACACATTATGTGAGTAATCCACATATTGCTCAGTAGGAATGACATCAGTGTTCCATAAAATAAAAATGGGATTATGTTAGGATTTTTCTTTTCTTTTTTTTTTTAAGTCCACAGATTCAGAAACTTCTTGCAGATCCTCTAGCAGGCTGTTCCTGCTTCTCCATTCCTTTTTGTTGTAGCTTTTAGAACAGTCAACATAGACCAGTGTTAGAGGATCTAAGAGTTCTGCAGGTTAGCTATTAAACTGCGAAACAGCATTACATTTAAATAATTGCCAATGTGTGGGTTTGCTTGCTTAAGGGAAGGGTGACATTTGATGTCATGGTGACAAGATATTTTCCTCATCTCCTACGTGGGTGAATTAAGCATGTTTTGAACTATTATTGCAAGTATTATGTCACTACAGCACAGGCCTTATTATTATTATGCCCATATGACACTTGAGGGAATAGAATTTATTTTTAATTAAAAGCTAATAAAACAAATCTAATCACCCTTTGCAAAGGTCAAGTGTGGTTTTCCAAAATTAAACCTAATAACATGAATAATCTGAGAACCCCTCCTGTGAGGATTACCTCAATCTATAATGTCAATGAGCCATAGCAGATAAGAAGCGGGGAGGCGGTCAAAATAGGCGTAAATGAAGCATGTAACAGTGTATGCTTATGGCATTCGATACCTCCACCTCTTCCAGTAATTACTGTACCACTTGTGCGTGGCGTTTGAAATTTGATCATTTCCTGTCAGGGATAACAAGCCATGCCAGATGGTTTATGTAGTGCGGCCCCGGCTCCGCCACACTTCATTAGGGAGGAGTGAGGGCTATAGGCCCAGCGCAAAGCGCAAAGGTGGAGGATTAAAAGTGAACTGGGGGAGCCTCTCGCGCTTTGCTCTCACTCCCCCCCCGTCCCCCCGCTACCCCACAGACCTCTCTCGCCTCTCGGCTGCTGCAGCTGTAAAGTGATGGGGGTCAGGTGGGCGGGGAGGCAGAGATTCACCTGCCTGTGTAGCCTTTCCAGAGAGTGTGGAAATCTAATGACGATGAAGTCCGAATGTATACCTAATTTATTTCCTTATACTCGTATAAGGAAATTACACATTTTCAACTGGAAAACTTGATGCATTGTGTGTCAATCAGTTATTTTTTATCAAGCAACACTGCCATGTGACAAAGTATAACTTTGAGAGATTGAAAACCAAATAGATCAAAAACCATATATTGAACATCAAAAATATTTAAAAAACCCACTGCGATGCAACGCGTTAAACGGCATTTTTTTTGTTATAGGGCTTAAGAGGTTGAGTTTAGAAACGTTAGGAAAGAGAGTAATGACTAGGAATGGTCAGGGAAAATAATCAATATTTAAAAAACGCACTGCGATGCAACGCGTTAAACGGCATTTTTTTGTTATAGGGCTTAAGAGGTTCAGTTTGGAAACGTTGGGAAAGAGAGTAATGACTAGGAATGGTCAGGGAAAATAATAATTTAGGGTCGGCAAAACCAAAACTTAGCATAAGGGGGTAACGTTATTATGTAGACCATTGGTTTTCAACCTTTTTCATGCCAAGGACCCCTAAATTGATATACGCTTTGGCCACGGACCCCCATCTGAAAATGTGTTGTGCCAGGGCCCCCCAGAAGCATTTTTTGGGCTATTTTTGAATAGCCAAAGCTAAGTGGTTAAAATGATTGTGACGCTATGTTAACTCATTTTGCTGGGGACCCCCTGGTACCCCCCCAAAGGACCACTGGTGGTCCCCGGACCACTGGTTGAGAACCATTGGTGTGTAGACCCCATTGTCTTGACTGAAGAAGCGTGTACCGTGAATGAATGCGGTGCAGTTAACATGAGGAGGCCTTTGCTAACACACTCTTCTTTCCTCGTTCCAGGATGAGTGAACGACACACGCAGAACAGAAGCAAAGGGGCTCTACTTCTTATGGTGTGTCTGATCACTCTCTGGGAGATGTCCATACCAACAGAAGGCTCCAGAGGTGAGCGCCACCATCACACCCCTCCTCCCGCATTACCCGTCTCTAGGTGTCAAATTACAATTTAGGCATTGAACAGATGCTCTTATTATCCAGACAGAGTGATCAGAGTGCAGAGCAAAGGAAAACGATTTAGTGCTTCAAAGTAACTAGGATACCAGGTAAAAATCAAACCTAGCATCTGTCTAAACCGCCCAGGGGTCCTTGGGGGGGGTTCCAGGGGGTCCCCAGCAAAATGTGTTAATATAGCATCACAATCATTTTAACCACTTCAACCTTTTATATTTTGGCTATTCAAAAATAGCAGATCTCTCGTAGATCTGCTATTTTTGAACATTTTGTGCAAATCTTTGAATATAATATTTTTTAAAGCAAACATTTGTAACTCAAATCTTTGCTTCTGGGGGTCCCTGGAACAAAACATTTTCACATGGGGGTCCGCGGCCAAATACATATCATTTTGGGGTTCCTGGACATGAAAAGGTTTGAGAACCACTGGTCTAAACAACATGTGATCTAATAAAAAGCATTTGTTGTCAAGCAACCAATACCTACTGTATGTCTATCTAAATACCATAACGTGTGAATAAGTAACCAACATAATCTGACTACATGGTATAAATAGCATCTATCAAAAATAGGCAGCAAGTAGCGATACTAAGAATAGGGAGTGCTAGGGGGGTGGGGTGGAGTCTGAAGAGTTTTCAGATGGTGGTGGAAAACGGGGAGTCAGTCTGTAGTCTTTGTTCTTAACCTTTGTTCTTTCTCCAAAGTTGGCACAATCCTATGAACTCTTTCCCCTTTTCACGTTGCTAAATAAACCGTGACGACGAGCCGTTTACATCAGAGCCCCACACTTCTGCTACATGGAATCACATTAACGATGTTACAGTGGTATATACATACTGTATGTGCGTGTGTGTGATTGGTTTGAAGCTGCTATTTTGAGGTAGAAGTCAGTGTTGATTTCGTCGACTAAAACTATGACGAAAAATGTTCTTCGACTACCTTTTTCCACTGACGAAAACTAAATAAAAACTAAATAAAAAACTAAGCTATGATGACTAAAACTAAGACTAAATATATTTTGTCAACAAATAAAAACTAAACTAAAATGTTAGTGAGGGATCTAGTGGAGAAGAGATCCAGTAGAACTAAAAGACAAGTCATTTTATGTTTGGTTGGGCTCGGGTGTTGCGCTCTGAAAATAGCAGATCTACAAAGCGCGAGGCGTTGTGAGCTTGTAGATCTGCTATTTTCAGCACGCAACCAAGAGTTAAATCTGCCATTACGACACCATCAAGGCACCGCCTAAATACATTTTAGTCGACTAAATCAACTGTAGATTTAGTCGACAAAAATCTTATGATATTTAGTCGACTAAAACTAGACTAACAGTAAAACATTTCAGATGACTAAAATATAACAAAAACTAAATGGAATTTTATTCAAAAGACTACGACTAAAACTGAATCAAAATTTGCTGTCAAAGTCAACACTGCTACATGGAATCACATTCACAATGTGTCAGTGGTATTATATACTGTATGAGCGTATGTGTGATTGGTTTGAAGCTGCTATTTTGAGGTAGAAGTCAAACTCCCGCTACCTCTCATTACGAGTGTTGTCAGGGCCATCACTAGTCGACCCAGGGAGATCAATTATGGCAACTCAGCAACATTACAAGTGTGTGTGAGGGGGGAGGGGGGGCTCCACTGACAATACACAGCCTCAGGTAATTGGTATACCGTACATTGGTTCATCTCGCAGTTGAGCAGGACGGCCATTTACGGACATGATAGAAAACACGGAGCTCTCCTTGTGTTGTCGACCAATTAGGTGAGAAGTGGGTGCTTTGACATGTGCTTTTTTGATTGGCAGCGATTCCTCACTCAAGGCGCTCATCCTTTTGGCAGGGAACTGGATCAGAATAATCTCAACACACGCATTCAATTTCTATCTGATGGCCGCGGCAGCCCCTAATTTCCCCTGGGTGTTATTTCTGTTGCTGTAAAAACCTGTTATAATTCAAGGGATGAGATGAACGCGGAACACGTCTAAAATTGAGAAAATCTCAATCTTTCCAGAGAACACTACATGGCAAAAAGAAAACTGTACGTATACGCTTTGGAAAAGTGTGGGGCAAATCTAGCTAGCTCCAGCAAAGTGGAGAAATGGATTTCCGGATGCCCACATCACTTTTTTCACTTATTTACATTTGTGGTTTCTGTCAGTAAAAGGCAGCAGAGTTTTTAAATCATCAAGCACTCTTTTCCTTCTCTTTGACAATTGCGTGGACGTGCCTCATTTGTTTTTGCTGAGTTATAGAGGGATTTCCCTTGTTGGTTAATGACGCTGCAAGCATGTGTCACACCTCTTAAACATTTTTTTTTAAGACGGGGTATCCTACTTGCTTTTTGCTGTATTCCAGTGTTATTAGTGGCTAGAATAAAAACAAAGTCAATGTTTGCTCTCACCTTGAGACAGTGTTGATTTCGTCGACTAAAACTATGACGAAAAATGTTGGTCGACTACCTTTTATAATACTTACCTAATACATTGACAATTTCGTCAACAAATAAAAACTAGACTGTTAAAAACTAAATGTTATGTTAATGTGACTAGTGGAGAAGAGATCCGATAGAACTATAAGTCATTTTATGTTTGGTTGCACTCGGGTGTTGTGCTCTGAAAATAGCTGATCTACAAGGCCCGCCAAAATATATCTTAGTCGACTAAATCAACTGTAGATTTAGTCGACTATAATCTTATGATATTTAGTCGACTAAAACTAGACAAAAACTAAAACATTTCAGACGACTAAAATATGACTAAAACTAAATGGAATTTTATTCAAAAGACTATGACTAAAACTACATCAAAAATTGCTGTCAAAATCAACACTGCCCTGAGAGCACAGCGCCTTATCATCTGGGATTCTGCATTATCCCCTCATTAAAGTTGACAATCATACTTACATGGTCACGTATCTAGAGCTATTGCTTATAGTTTTTACACTACTGTATGTCAGTGCTTCCTCCTCCTCCTCATCATCATTCTGTGTACAGGGTTTTTCCTGCTTGAAGGAATTTCTGCTGCCCCCAAAGAGGCTTAAGCCACCCTCCCCCCAAAGGAATATCACCAGCACCAAAATGATAAGAATTCAATTCAATTTTTATTAAAGTGTCAAATCACAACAAGTTGTCTCAATCACTAGGATTGCAGCCAATCCCTTTGCCCTTTGAATGGTTTATGGCATTCCACTCCCCTATCTCTCAAACTCACTCACCTGTTCTATTAAAATGATGATTACTTTTTGAACCGTTTTGTTAATTGAGGGTTTAATTTACTCAAGCGTAATAGACATTTTTGTTTATCAAATGGTCATAAATAATATAAATATTTATAGATTCATGTCAAATAAGGTAACAGAGACTCAGTAGCAATGTGGACAGACCATGCCCCCCCCCCCTAAAAAGGCTCATTCTAAGCCAGGAAAAAGCCTGGTATACCAAGGATGACTAATCATATAATTTGACGGGAAAATGGGTTCACACCGTTTTCACTACCCAATTCTAAACGTTGCATACAGGAAAGAATATTACATTTTCTTGTGACCGTCTTTCTGTAAAAAAACTAGAATGAAATTGGTCACAAAATGTGTTAAATGTCAAAGTGACACTGCCATGAAGTTCTTGCTTTGGGCGCATTCAACGATGCTGACCAAAGACCAAAGTGCCATCAACCACACTCATGGCAGATACTGTAATGTTATCAATAATTACAATTTACAAAAGCAATGAATAAAATAAATGTTACATTATTAGACTATTACAGCTATTTACACATCCACAATATGTCTCCAGAGACAGGATTACAAAAGCCTTTCCGACAGAATAATTTTAGGACGACAGTATGTGCTGAAAAAAGTCCCCCTTTTCTCACTGGAAGTAACTTTGATTAACCACTTTTGCCCTGATGTCCCTATTTTGGGCATGTCACAGTGTTGATTTCGTCGACTAAAACTATGACGAAAAATGCCTGTCGACTACCTTTTTTCACTGACGAAAACTAAATAAGACCTAAATAAAAAACTAAGACTAAATATATTGACAATTTCGTCAACAAATAAAAAACTAGATTAAAATGTTAGGGAGTGGATTAGTGGAGAAGAGATCCAGTAGAACTAAAAGACTATGCTTTATGCTCAGGTGCTGCGCTCTGAAAATAGCAGATCTACAAGCTCACAACGCATCGCGCTGTGACGCGTTGTGACGCGTTGTGAGCTTGTAGATTGGCTATTTTCAGCATTCAACCATGTGTAAAATCAGCCATTATGACGCCATCAAGGCACCGCCAAAATACATTTTAGTCGACTAAATCAACTGTAGATTTAGTCGACATAATCTTATGATATTTAGTCGACTAAAACTAGACTAAAACTAAAACATTTAAGATGACCAAAATATGACTAAAACTAAATGGAATTTGATTCAAAAGACTATGACTAAGACTGAATCAAAATTTGGTGTCAAAATCAACAATAGCATGTCATAGGTTAATTATTGTCTCCGCCAGGCCGAAAGGCATGGCCCGGTCGCTGTGAAACTGTGCACACACACTCCCTGGATGCCAATTCAGAACCTCTGCCCCAAATTTTTCACATGGGCCTGTTATAGCGCCACCAGGAGGCCGATTTGTGCAAAACCCTTTTACTCCTACAGATTTTATCCAAACGTCATGCAAATCGGTACACAGTATCTCTATAGTCATGTGATCAACACGGATCTGTCCGATTGTCCATATTCCATCCTCATTGGCTAAGGTTGGCTTCCAAAATTTGCAGGATTGGTCCGTTTTTAACAAAATGCCTCAAATCATGAACGCAGCTTGCGCTTTCCGTGCAATTTCACACGCAAATTCCCATTAGGCCGAGGAAGAAATGCCAGCCTTTTCACATTGGCCTGTTATAGCGCCACCAGCAGGTCTAATTTAGCAAAACACATTTTTGGAACAAAATGCCTGAAATCATGAATGCAAGGTCCGATTGCCGTGAAAGGCCTAAGAATAAATGGCACCCTTTTCACATTGGCCTATTATAACGCCACCAGGAGGCCACAATAACCTACCTAACCTGGCGGAGACCTGTGCTCCGAGGAGCACTTTTTCTAGTTTTAATTGTTTTGATAGCAAAATCTACAAGCTCCCCAAGCATCATGATGTTTTATTTTGATTTAGAATTTTTTAACTCAATCTGATGGCTCAAGTGGTTAAAAAACATCTGTAAAATGGAAAACATGTTTGTCATAACACCAGCTCAAAGTTATACAGCATCGTGCATGTTGATAACATCCAGGTGAAGTGTTTGGAAACACATTTCGCTGAAGCATCGTTTGTGACACACGGGATGCTTGAATATTACACTTTAGCTGCAGGGGATTTGTTTCAACCTAGATAGTTAGATAGAACGTTTGGGGTCAGCACCCCCGAGACCGGAGGTCAAATCCTCTCTGTTACACAAAGCAGTGATATGGATCGTCTCAGAGACGTTCAGCTTGCTACTGTATGTGCAGCAAGTAAACATCTTTTGAACAAGACTAAAGGCCATACACAACGGGGGTGTTTTTTTTTTCTTCATGCAATTAATTCGCCTGAAAATACATATTTTTGAATTGTTTTGTGTGTGATGAATACATCCACACAGATTCAGAACATTAACAATATGCGGCAATAAAGCAACACAACGGAACAGGGTAGAGTTTTCACCGTTGAATAAAGGCATCAAACCTGTATCAATGAGGCATCAGCTACTGTATATAAAAAGATGTGAAATACTCGCTGGTATTGTTTATTCCCTGGTCACTAACGACCTGAGTCCACAGAGTCAGACCCCACTAGTGCTGCTTGGTGGTGGAAAAACTACTCAAATGTTTTACTTAAGTAAAAGTATCGATACTACAATGTAGAAGTACTCTGTTACAGGTAAAAGTCCGGAATTAAACATTTACTTGAGTAAAAGTACAAAAGTATTGGTATCAAAATATACTTAAAGTACTAAAAGTAAAAGTACTAAAATGTTTGAAAATAGCAGATCTCGCGACGCGTTGTGAGCTTGTAGATCGGCTATTTTCAAATAGCCTAGGCATAAGATAGGGCTAAAGTGGTTCATATATATTTTATAACGTAATAATGTATATCTGCAAAGTAACTAGTAACTAAAGTTTTCAAATAATTGTAGTGGAGTAAAAGTACAATATTTGCCTCTGAGATAGTAGTGGAGTAGAAGTAAAAGTAAAAGTATTGGAAATTGGAAATACTCAAGTAAAGTACAAAAAACCTCAAAAATGTACTTAAGTACAGTACTTGAGTAAATGTACTTAGTTACTTTACACCACTGGTGCTGCTCCGTACACAGTCAGACCCATAGACATATATAGGTAGACGCCTCCTTCGGCTCTGAGGCATGTGTATCTTGGGCGCCATTTTAGCGTAGGAGAAGCTTCCCTGAAGCTTCCGCGTGTGTCACAGAAGGGGGCGTTCGGTAGGCCAATCAGAGGCAGGTGGGGGCGGGACAACTAGATTCTGACAGGTCTTAGAAAAGACGCACTGTGATTGGCCTGTAGTCAACGCGCTGTGAGCGCTGTGATTGGCCAGTAGTCACTTTGAGTGTCCGTTTGCCTACGCGAAAATGGCGGCCGCGATACAAGTTGCTCCAACGAACTGCAGAGGCCAATGAGGTATCTAGGTTTCTATATCTATGGTCAGACCACAGTGCTTTGAAGTGACCAAAGTGGTTTGAACTGGTGACATCACCGCCGTTCTAGCTCTCACTAATGGAGCTAAATAATTCTAAATTATTATAGGGACAGAAATGGGGTGGGCATATATTGACTAAACGAGGCACTAGAGAACAGGCTTTGGAGTCACCAAAATCAGCAGGGGTCATCCTTTTAATCTGCCTATTAGATGAGATATCTTTTGTGCAAAATTGACCTTTTAGCTGAGGGTGGCACATAAATGGCGACACAGCCACCAGAATAAAATGTTGCTGTCGTGCATTTATGAAAAACCACAGATTTAACTTAAAAAGGAACTGGCTACTTCCTAGTGCATGAAATGAAAAATAATCTACTTAAAGCTGTATGTTTAAAGCTGTATGTTTAAGTATGTTTACTTTGACTTTGATATCTTTATTGACAATGAATACATATGTACAGTATGCACAATATACAAACATAGGTCCCACCATTATCAAAATTACACAATATAACTACCGGTAATACATCTGCAGTTGTTGGATGTGGTCTCCCTAATCCTCCATTGAGAAATGTTGACCCTGGTGTTGGGTATAGGACATCTACTGGTTGTCAATGAAGGCGTTTAGAGCAGACAAAGAACCAGACTGGAGAGGGAGACAACAGACATAAAACTTAAGAAAAGTAGCATTTTCTTTCAAGGCTTTGCTTTGTTTCACAGAACAGCCTGCCAGATTGTGTGTTTTTGTTCCTGTTGGCTGTATGCCAACACAAACTGGGTCTTATATCCCAAGTGCAGACAATTAGACTGTTTTAGGTTGAATTACGTACGATTTAAGTAGGTTCTCGGTCAGCCCAAATAGGCCTTTGAAATTGACCTGCTTGAGCAAGATGTGATTTAAAATCCCATTACTTTTCTCCATAGATGTTTCCAGAATCCTTACGAATCCTTACATTAACAGTTTTAACAGTGTTAAGCCTGGAATCAAGCCAACCAGCATGCTGATGAATCATGACCATAAAACATTTGATTCTGTTCAGAAAAAGAATTGCAAAACGCTAAAAAGGCGAAGGAACAAGACTGTACCTGCACTGTAGCCTACATATGTTAAGATTGAAGGAACCACTTCTGCCATCATCAACCATTGCGCATAGCTTCCAAGTTCCGACCAAAACAATTGTTTTACAAACAGAACGCTTGTGTTAAAGTAATACTAGGTAACGTTTTCAACAAAACTAAAGTTAAATTGTATATCTTTTGTGAGTGGCAAAAGTTTCACAACACCCACTCCATGAATTTCACCCCCGGAAGCCTTTTATTTATATATTTTCTATTGAACGTTGTCGGTGGGGACTTTCCCGGGAAAATGACGTCATCTGGCCGGAAAACGGAGGCGGAAATGCACTGGTTTCCTGTTTGGCCAGGAACTACCGCAACGGTTTCCTGTTTGGCCAGGAACTACCGCGCTAATAACAAAAAGGAACCTCACGCTGATTTTAAGAGAATGTAGGATTGGAAGATCGAAAAAGAACAGAAAAAGAAAGCACAGCTCATGGTAACTAATGCTCCACTGGCTAAGAGAAACGATCCGCAGATAGTATAAAACAATTAAAATAACGCTTTTTGAAACGCTTCCGGCTTCCGGTGAAACAAATGGAATTCTGGGTAATCGAGGACTACGGAAATTGTATGCAGTGACGGTAGTGACCAGCAGAGGTTGCTAAAAATCGTTATTTGTGAATCTGCATTGTACAACTTTAAGTCTAGGATTGTTACGACATTATAGCTAATAATAACATTTTCTATGGAGAAAATGAATGGGATTTTTCTTCCAAGTCTATCCACAAGTTTCCTAGAGCATGGTGGGTATCACTTCCTGTCCATTTGATCAGGGATCAGGGATCAAATCAACAGGAAGTGAGCCCACCATGCCCACCATGCCCTATAGGAAGCTTGTGGATACTGTTCAAGCTCTATCTTTAGTGCCTATTCTGTTGTTAAGCCGTGACCTCCTGAAAAAGGAGGTTATTGTAATATATATATTTTTTTTTGCAAAAACAAATGGCAAAAAAGGCAGATCTGCAAGGTAGATTGACTTGTAGATCAGCTATTTCAACCGTGTGACACTGTTATACAACAAAGTATTTAATAGGGCTTAAGTGGTTGACGATGTGCACATGAAGGCTTCATCATCACAGCATGCAAAACACTTCTGTGGCTGCAGGTACATAGTGACTTACTGAGGGTAAATCCAGGCCACTGATATAATGCTACAAGGATTCTGCAGACAAGCAGCGCAAAATACAAGTTGCATTATTAGCATCGACCGGGCTTCTCTTTCTGTCTCTCCAGCGACAGCGTAGCATGTTTACGGAACCAGGATAGGACTCATTCTTGAGTAAAATACATCACATCTCTCTAGCAGAGGGTAGCATTATAGTGGGCATATGAATAGAACTCCAGACTCCAGTCAAACAAATCCCACTGTCTCTCTCAGTCTGAAACAGGCTCAGGTGCCAATATATCGGTAGCACTAGTCACATAGATCTCTCACTATACTGTAGACAGCGCGGTACGCATTTGTCTTTCATATATTTCTCGTTTTGGGGCTGAATATGAGTCAGCCTACTGCTACTTTTAGGTGAATGCAATGCAGGAGGAAGGACAGGGGAGGAGGGGGGTGAGGGGTTGTTAGAATAGAAATGCCATCTATGTGTGCTGTGCATAATCAAAATGGGACCCCCCATCCTCCCTGCTCCTTTTTGGTAACAATATTATTCTTTGTGTTGTGATCATCAAAGGTTACAAAATACAATTGCCAGTCTAGGAATATATAACATTTTAATAAAGCAGGTATGACTTAATAAAGAATAAAGAAGGTACTGTATGACTTGACTTACACTTAATTAAATGCTCAAAATACTGCTTCATTCCATCACATGTTAACTGTGCTGGAATGTTGGAGCATTTAATTAAATGTGCGATTTCCTATATCTTCCAATATGCTTGTTAGCTTTGTCTCTGCGCCATACAACGTTTTTTGGTGTGCATGCGTTCTTTTTTGACACTTACTAATAATAAAGCTATTCTTCCCATCAGTGATACAGTGGGTGATAACTAAGCTGTTTTAGTACAGCTTCTTCCTCAAAAACATGCTGTTTGAAAATGCAGTTGATTCCACAAAAGATAATTTGACATGAAAACAAAAAAATAGAACCATAACTTTTGCACTCGTCAACAGCAATTAACCCTTTCAGGCCGAGAACGCATCTATGTCATTTTAAGATTTATTTGGGCTATTAAAAAATAGCAGATATACAAGCGCGCTATGAGCTTGTAGATCTGCATTTTTTTTTTTTTTCGTGAAAATTTGTGCAAATCTTTGAATATCTGTTTTTCCGTAGCGAATTTTTTTTAACTGTTACAACTTCTGGGGGGTCCCTGGAACAAAATATTTTGAAATGGGGGTCCGCGGCCAAAATACATATAATTGTGGGGGTCCTTGACATGAAAAAGTTTGAGAACCACTGATTATAGCAACATATATATATATATTTTTTTAAACTAGGATTTAGAAGACAATTGTAGAATCCCCCCAGAAGCAAAGATTTGAGTTAAAAAAAATAGCTTTTGAATATCCAAAGAAATCTTAAAATGACACAGATGCGTTCTCGGTCTTAAAGGGTTAAGTTGAATTAGTTGAAATGCTACAGGGTAGACAGTTTGGAAGTAGCTACACACACAGACACACACACAGTACTTTTAATTTGTTGTTTACTGCTCTGGCAATAACTGGCGAGGCACAAGAACACCTCATGAAAATGTCACGTGCAATTAAGAGCACGGAGCAAGCACAGTCCCTAAATAACTCAGACAATAGTGCGTGATCTGGAAATTAGCTCCCAATACTGCAGCGCCAGCACCACCATTTATTTCTTTATATCTCAACTTTCTTGGAAGCCGATGATTGCATGAAATCTGTTAGTGGTCACAGTTTGGCTAAAATACTGTCACCAATACACTGCAAAATCCTGATTATTGATTCAACTCTGAAAGTGTAAAAATGTACTGTACCCTGTGGACAGTTCAAGAGTTAGATCAGTGGTTTTCAACTCTTTTCATATCAAGGTCCATTATTCCACACGCTACGTCTAACCAGGGAAACTCCCCCCTGTCAGGTGTTAAGAAGCGGCTTGCTAGCTCTCAAGCATTGAAGGAGGCATGAGCTCGGCTCTAGGCTCTCCCTAGGCTGGCAGAGGGATTGTAGCGCCCAGGGTTACTTAGATAATTGGCACTGGGTGAAAAAATGGGTTACAAAAATCGTGGGATAAAAAATAAATAATACAAATTATTTATTCGGCAATTGAGCCACGGACCACCATTTGATGAGATTTAGACTCTCATAAGACTTTGAATATTTTGTTATCGTTGGATAATATTGTGTCCACAATTCCATGCCGTGTTGATGTTGGTACCTAGGAGAGACAATACAGGCAACACGTTGATCAAAACAACAATTCTTTAATTAAGTAATGCAGATGGTTTAATAATAATTTAACTCTCGAGAGCGTAAAATGAAACCAAATGGACCCGTGAGGGTCCATTTGGTTTCATTTTACGCTCTCAAGAGTTAAAGATCTATAAGGGTCCATTTGGTTACCAACTCTTCATCATTTAGCTGGGGACCACCTGTAACCCCCTCAAGGACCACTGGTGGTCACTAACCTTGGTGTCAAATTGGACAGCAATTTTAAGTTTGACAAACAGATTAACTCTGTTGTTAAATCCAGCTTTTATCAGCTGAGGCTCCTAGCCAAAGTCAAGTCTGCTGTAACCCTTTCTGATTTTGAACGTCTTATCCATGCTTTTATCTCAACCCGACTCGACTACTGTAATGCACTTTATGTTGGCATTAGCCAAGCCTGCTTGTCAAGACTACAGTTAGTCCAAAACGCGGCCGCTCGCCTCTTAACAGGGGCACGGAAATATGATCACATCTCCCCGATTCTTGCCTCCCTACACTGGCTCCCTGTTTGTTACAGGATTCAGTTTAAGACTTTAATGTTTGTCTTTAAGTCTTTAAATGGGCTGGCACCATTATATATATCCGAACTTCTACCTCCCAAAAACGCTACAAGGGTCTTGAGGTCTACTGACCAGTCACTCCTTAAGGTCCCAGCAACGAAGTTGAAAACACGGGGAGATAGATCATTTTCCTCCATAGCGCCCACACTGTGGAACGAGCTGCCACCCCATGTTAGAGTGTCTCAAACCCTGCCTGTGTTTAAATCACGTTTGAAAACTCACTTGTTCTCCTTGGCATTTGAAAATTCAGACTGAGAAGCTGCTGTTTCCTCCAGGCATTGTGTCAAATGTTGTCGTGTTTATTGTGTGTGTTCTCTTGTTTATTTTAGTATTTTACTGAGTGTACAGCACTTTGGTTCAGCACTGTTGTTTTTAAATGTGCTCTATAAATACAGTGGATTGGATTGCATTGGATTGGACCACTGGTTGAGAACCACTGAGTTAGATAAACACTAGGATTTCACTTGAGTAATGAATCACATGACTGACTTCACCTTTTTCTCGTCTGTAACAGTGCACCATGTCAGAACAGGCACCTGCGAGGTGGTGGCGTTGCATCGCTGCTGCAACAAGAACAAAATCGAAGAGCGCTCGCAAACGGTCAAGTGTTCCTGTTTTCCTGGACAAGTGGCCGGCACGACCAGAGCGGCCCCATCGTGTGTGGATGGTACGTTTCTAAATGAATATTTCATATTATGCCATCTCTACAGTTACAGTATATCATTTTTTTGCTGAGAGCCTACTTCACGAGTCTTAGTGGGTAATTTTGCTGAGCTCATCAATATGTCTTTAGGCACACACACTACTACATGACTTAAAGGATCTACACCATGAATTTAAAAAAAATATTTGATATTTAATATCATATGGTGTATGTCCCTCAAACCTTTTTCAAAAGGTTTGAGCCTAAATCATCACTCAGATATACTCATCCCAAGTCAATTGTCTCTGGCTTATACAGCACTTTCAGCTGCAATACCAAAACGTCCTCTTGGGCAGGGGGGGGCTACTGAGCAATTCTGTTAATAAAAAAATCTGTTAATAAAAAAATATATTTAAAAAAAAAAATGAAAAATTCTGCATAAAAAGAAGCATCTAAGAAAAATACAAAATCGAAAAAAAAACACTTTGAACATTTTTGAACAATTCCACCAAGTGTTTGAGGTGCCTGTTTCACCCACTTCCGGGGGGCGGAGCCAAAATCCGAGCCCGAAGTATTTGTTCGTAGACCCCCACTTAGGGGGGGTAGAAAAAGTTTCGGAGCGATTCGGGCACTTTTCATTTAACATTGGGTTTGCCATCAAAAATGTTTATGACATCATAAACATTGCCATTCTGAGATCGCCTGTTCAGACACGCCCATTCTGGAAATCCATGAAATGAGAAGGAATGACTGAATTTTAAAAAAAAAACATTTTTTTGGGTACAAGAGACACTGGGGACCCCAAAAAATACAAAAAAACAAGAAAAAAAAAAAAAAAAAAATTGATTTTCATGGTGTAGACCCTTTAAAGTGAGATGGCTTGAGTGAGATATTTTTGGGGCAATGGGCAGGCTTAAATCGGATCAAATCGGATTGTAATTGAACTAGTTACAACAATGAGATTAGGTTAAAATGTTGTTGTTACTATGACAATTATTTCTTCCTCTTTTCTGGTTTTCCACTTTTATGATGCCAGTGAAACAGTAGACTAAAATCAGTTTCAACTAACAATGATCAGATGCGTGTGAAGCCTATATTCCTTAAATAACATTTGCAAGGGGCAGAAGTTGAATGAAGCAAATTTGAAATGACTTACTTACTTACTTAGGCCCATCGCTCCCAGTGGAGCATAGGCCATCTACGACTCTTTTCCATCCAACACGGCTTTGGGCTGTCCTTTCTGCCTCCCCCCAGCTGGTTCCTTGTCTCTTGAGCTCCGTGTCCCGCCTCCAGGTGTTCTTAGTCCGCCCTCTCTTCCGCTTCCCCTGGGGATTCCAAATTTGAAATTAGGTGTAGTAGATTATTTCATGACAGGTACTACTTTGTATAGCACCTGCCATACAGGGTTGCAGTTCAAAGTGCTTCACAGGCAGGACATAATTCAAATACTTCACAATTAAGAGAGATAAGTCAGGTATAGAAATTCACATCATCATCAAACACCAGGCAAAAACACAGAACATGCACTTGAACATTATACTTAGCATGCTAATGCACCTGACCACCGGCTCAACATACGTCACTGCTTCTATTTGAAAGTTTTCACCTCGAGTCCAATCATGTTTGACCTATTCCTTGCCATTTTAGTATTGACATTCTCTGCAAATTAGAGCTGTGAGCCTATGGCCCTGGTTTAAAGCTCTCCACGGGAGCTCTCAAAAAAAGGTATCAGCACTTAACCTTTTAATTATTCTTTCCTCTACATGATGCAGGGATTACCTCGACTATCATCTCTATATGAGACTGCCCCCCCCCCTCTTCAAGGCATCATTGTGTTAAGTGAAATGTGGCCCATACAATGTTTTTGTTTGGCAATCAATACAACCATTTCATTTAACGAGAAGCCCTCGTGGCTTTTTTAACCCATTAAGACCGGGAAAGAATCGGTGTCATTTTTAGATTTCTTTGAATATAAAAAAATCGTGGACTTTCTGCAAATCTTTTGAATATATATATATATATATTTTTTAAAGCAATAATTTTTAACTCAAATCTTTGCTTCTGGGGGATTCTACAAATGTCTTCTAAATCCTACAATCTTTTTGAAAAACGAATGTTTCTATATCAGTGGTTCTCAAACTTTTTCATGTCAAGGACCCCCAAAATGATATTGTATTTGGCCGCGGACCCCCATCTCAAAATATTTTGTTCCAGGGACCCCCCAGAAGCAAAGACTTGAGTCAAAAATGTTCCCTTTAAAACATATATATATTCAAAGATTTGCAAAAGTTTTCACGATTAAAAAAACAATTGCAGATCTACAAGCTCATAGCGCGGCAATGAGCTTGTATATCTGCTATTTTTGAATAGCCCAAATAAATCTAAAAATGACACACAGATGCGTTCCCGGTCTTAATGGGTTAATAGCCAATGTTACACAACCACCATCTGGCTGTCATTGGACTGAAGTGCTCTTTACACAATAACATCAATGCTATAACCCCTATGTGATGCAGATTAATGGCCTTACGCGGCGCAACATCCATTCCATCCGATACGTTCTGCAGGAGTATTGGTGTTATTATACGCCGTTGGAGATGACCTCCCGCTCATTACAGAGAACGCTCATAATCACAGAGGAGGCCGATGTGTGTGTGAGATGTAGATAATGCACTTTATAACGTGCTCCCGTTTTTAATGATGTGTGGAAAACAGGCAACACGAGTGCCATTCTGCCTCTGATTGTGTCTCATCTACAGTAACTAAAAATACATTTATGACCAGGGTTAGATAGACGGGGGGGGGGGTACATTGTTTTCCACAAATTATAATGTGTTGTGACAAGTTGTGAGCTTGTAGATCAGCTATTTTAGCTATTTGTTTGTGCGACAAAGTGATATACTATTTATATATATATATATATGCTTAAGTGGTTTAGATCAGGGGTCTTCAACGTTTTCAGGCTAAGGACCCCTAGCTGAGAGAGAGATGAAGCAGGGACCCCCTCTATATTGTATAATTGTGTTTCAGATTAACTTCTTTTTTTTTTTTACTTGGTCTGCTCTCTTTTAGCCAAATAGCCGATCTACAAGCTCACAACGCCTCGCGCTGCGAGGCGTTGTGAGCTTGTAGATCTGCTATTTTTGGCTAAAGTTCTCCTCAGAATAGGGATGCTAAAGTGGTTAATGTAAAACATAAAAATCATATCACACAAAGATTTGGTGGCCCCCCTGTAGTAACTTTGAGGACCCCCTAGGGGTCACAGACCCCCTGTTGAAGACCCCTGGTTTAGATAATGTCCCCCTTTTTCTTTCTTTTTCTTTTTACAAATAGACCCCTGTTCACTACAATACAATCCTAATGCCCACTGTCTCCTCCTGCAGCCTCTATAGTGGAACAGAAGTGGTGGTGTCAGATGCACCCGTGCCTCGACGGCGAAGAGTGTAAAGTTCTCCCTGATCTGAAAGGGTGGAGCTGTGCCACTGGGAACAAGATCAAAACCACAAAGGTATATATACCGTAGTCTTATAAAGCTCTTTTCCACTACAAGAACTAAGTGAACCTTGCAGTGCCGTGTAATGCATTTCACGGGTTCTGTTTCCATACGGTATGCCTCGGTTTCAGATGTGGTTCTCAGACTCTAAATTTGGGCCCTTTTCAGGAAGTACTAACCCTGAGAGTAGTTGGAACCCAGAACTCATCGTTTCCAGGTTTTTCCTTAAATAGTGAAAGTGCCGATCTACAAGTTCTCAACATGTCACGATGCAACTCGTTGTGAGCTTGTAAATCGTCTATTTTAACTTTTTTTTATTAGTTTCTTGTAATGACGTAACTTTCCTATCAGGAGTGGTTCTGGTTATAATGGGGAAATAAATAAAAAGAAAACCATCACAGAACTTCACATGTTCTGGACAGTTCTAAGTTATGGAAGGTTGAGGGTTACCCTTCGTAGTCGAGAAGAGCCAAGTCTAGCGCCGGTAGAACCTGTATGCCATACATGGGCAACTAGCCCATGTTTGTGTCCGCACGTGGCGTGCGGCGCAGGTTAAAATCGGAATACTGATATATTATTGATTTCGGCTGTTACAATTCCAAACATGCAAACATGACCCGCTTTAATTACATCAGTCTATATTAGTAGTAAATGACTAGTATTTTTTGACTATAGCATTTTTTTATGTCCAATGTATTTAAGTTCATAAAGTTAACATAAGTATAACTAAATGCATTTGAAATTAAATAAACATTTTACTTTTCAGGATTCCAATTCCAAAATAGCAAAAAATAATCTGGATTCCAATTCAAAAATAGCAAAAAATAGCAGATATACAAGTTCAAAACGCGTCGCAATGCGACGCGTTTGAGCTTGTAGATCTGCAATTTTTGCTACTTTTGTGTGACATAGAATGGCCCCACAGTATATTATGCAATGTGGCCCTCTGGAGTGAGTGTGGAAATATAGTGGCCCTCTCCATCATCAAAGTTGTCCACCCCTGATGTAGGCCTTCACTCACCGGTGGAACCGGCGCGTGAAGACCTACATTGGGGACTGCATACAGTCCCCACGTAGGCCTTCACTCAAGGTCAACATGTCATGTGTTCCATTTGTCTTTCCAAGCCCATTAACTAAGAACCCCTAATGTTTGCAGTCACTGCTAGGCCCCCAAAGGGCCTATTTGCGACAAGCCTGGCATGTCTCCTTAGCACTCTCCACAGCCACTGTGAGCACCCAAACTGGCAAATTACTCACTCCAATTACTTGCTTTTAACGTGGAAACATGAAACCTGTATCCTTCCCTGCGTTATGACGACCCCTAGACTTGAGTTCTGCCTCCCTTCCATGTACTTAATTATTTAGACTGCCCACACCACACCTGCCTGGAGCCATGGAGCCTGAGGCTATCGATTCGGGGACTTGTCGGCACCTCAGAAAGGAATGGTGTTTTTTCTTTTTTTTTTTGTTAGTGGCCATCATTTCATCTGCCGTATTGACGGACTCATCAACCATAATAACCTCATGCATGTGCTAATTTCTCCTCTGTATGAAATCTAAAACGTGTATCCTTCCTTTTGTCATCTTCATTAACGTGGACCACCGGAAAGATTTCAGCGGACAGGGATCAGCTTTGGTAACCCTTGGTGCCACAGGTTGGGGATGAAGGTAATGTATACCCCCCAGTTTGATTTGAATGACTCAACTGTAGAAATATTAATAACATTCTCTTTATTCTTGGTGGTCTGATTTCCGTATTCTAATGCAAAAAAATAAATAATAAAAATCTTTCAAAGATTTCCACTTTCTTAACCCATAAGACCTGAGGCTGATTTAAAAAAAAGATCTTCTAAATCCTAACAGTTTTCTGAAAAAATGTTGGTACAGTTGTGTGTTCAAAACCTTTTCATGTTAGGGACCCCCCCAAAATTATATGTATTGCCGTGGACCCCAATCTCAAAATATGTTGTTCCAGGTACCCCGAGAAGCAAAGATTTGAGTAAGAAATGTTCGCTTTGAAAAAATATATATGCAAAGATTTGCAGACATTTTCAGTGCCGCGCTATGAGCTTGTATATCTGCTATTTTTGAATAGCCAAAGAAATCTAAACACAGCTGCGTTCCAGGTCTTAATGGGTTAAAGCAAAAATAGCAGATCTACAAGCTCACAATGCATCAAGATGCAACTACGGCTATTTTTGCTCTTCAGCGTACGACGAAGCACAGTATATAGGGCTTAAGTGGATAAATAGATAGATATTGTATATTATGTAGCATGCAAATTCAGATTTCTTAGTAGTAATATTTATTAGTAGCCCGTTAAGTTATCTTGACTTAATACATGTTTATTGTGCTTACCAAGATGCACAAGGAGGATGTCTATGCATCATTAAATGTGTAAATTCATAGACTTATCTAAACAGATGGTCAGAGTGGTCTTATTAACTCTCTGAAGATAGAGACTACATTGCCTCCCATAAACCCAATTATGCAAACTAAATGTAAACACTGAGGAGAAACAAGCAGTCAGCAGTCTCATGAAATACATTAAAAACCTTCTGCTTTCAAAGAACCTCACAGTCAGTGTTAGTTTATTGTCTACCAATTAAATACAAATAACGTGCAAGATTTCATTAGGTTATTTTTCAATGTTGTTGTATGACTCAGTCAGACAGACAGACAGACAGACAGACAGACAGCATCAATATATCCCCCTCCAGAAGAACTATACAATGTGCTAAATGTTTCAGTCAGTCTTCCTCCATCAGTGAAATGATTACTGCACTAATCAAGTTATTACTCATCAGTTTAATTAAAGAAACTCTAAAGAGGCCTCTCGCAAATGTCATTAGCAATTCTCTCCAATTGAAGAATTCAAATGGATGTTGCAAATAAGCCTTTATTGCATTGACAAGAAATTCATACTTAATTTGTCAAACTATTACTTGTCAATTGCCAATTAAATCAATGTAACTTCTGAGGCAACGGTTTCTTTTAACTTTTTTTGGAGCATCACAGAAATTAATGTATAATTCCCCCGTCGAGAAAAACGTAATAGTGCTGCTGGTAGATCCGTCTCTGAAGATGCTTTCTCTGCTGACAAAAGGCGGCTCTATAATCTTTGTCTTTTTAGCATGGAATTATTCTCAAATTAGGACTACATTAATCACAATGACAGCCTGGGATGTAAATGACTCGGCAAGGGGAGCAATTTATTGCCATGTGCATTTCGACAAGGCTCTCTCTCTGCTTAAACATATGCAAAGTGGTGTAACATCTTCAATCTATGGGAGCCGCTTCTCTCGTGTTTGATATGATTATGTGGGTTTTCTAATATGAAGCTGGGTGAAGCGGCACGGCGGCTGGGACTGTTGTGCTTCGTCTTTAGCTCTATAATTGGACATGATTTATATAATACCGGATGGTGTTGCTGTTGCTCCGGTCCATTCTTCGTGTCAAGCGGGCCCTGTTTGTGAATTTGTCTAATGAGCCTGTCGGAGATATCCGTTTCCTTTAAAAATGTTCAGCATCCATAATAAAGCCTTTGCGACTTCAGCGGGCAGCTTCCCTCTGTCAAACAGCTATGGCGGCTGGCTGACAGACCACTAGTGCAGACGCCCATTATGAAGGTGTTATGTGTGTTCCGTCACGAGCTGAGCCTTTCTCAAGCCTTTACCAGAATGTGCTTTTTGGTTGTGCTAGGAGCTGTCAGTCAGGGAGGGAGCTTCATGACGGGCAGTTTAATCACGAGAAAGATCCTGGCCTTCAGGGCGCTTGACAGCATCAAAACAGGAAAGAAATCCATCTGTAGCATAAGGCCAAATATGACTCGCTCCTAATCAGGATAAATATGTAGTACTATCTGGATAAACAGTGTGGCACATCTCACTTTTATCGTTTATTGTTTTGTTTTTAAGGAACATGATTATATTTTTGTCCTCATAGAAAGCTGAGAACACAGGAGAGTGGAATCTAAATCTAAAGAGAACACAGCTCCTGCCATGATTCAGTCCTAAACCAGCAGTCTCATGTTCCATTACAATGTCAGTGGGCACTAAACCGTGTTAACGACATGAACCCTAGCGTCCCTATTCTGGGGCGAACATTCTGTGAAAATAGCAGATCTACAAGCTCATAGGCGTGACGCCCTGTGAATATAGTGTGTATTGTGTATAGTTCTGCTATTTTTGGTAGAGGTGGGAAAAATTAGGGGACCCAGTATAGACCTCTGGGGGACCCCAGTCAACTACGCACAGTAAGTATATAGGGTTTAAGTGGAGAATAGAAACACTACCAGGATAGCCTAACTGTCAGAAAAAAATCCTCAGTTTCCATTTACTTTTGCAAGGGGTCCTTTCCCCCTCTCAGTGCCTCCACACATTGCGAATCAATTCCCTTAAATTAACAAACAAATACATTTGGATTGGAAATTCATATGAAACCCCTTGTGCTTTGAAACAGTTTGATTATTATACTTATACTCATTACTTTGTCCCAGTCTGAGAGGGGAATGGACAACAGAGAGTTTCACCCGTGCAGCCGGTGTGACAGAGGTAATTTATGCGTTCAGGAACTCAAAAAGTGTATTTAGTTGCCGACGCACTGCTGAACTCAACTCCTGCACATGCTATAGCCTTTGCCAACAGCTACCTCCTTCCCACTAGTTTAGGTAAACATGGTCCAGTTTATTATTATTATTATCTTGTAGATAAGAATTAGGTTAAAATTCACAAATTAAATCCTCAGTATTAGTCGATTCTCAGAGTTAAAAGTATTGAATGATGCAGCTGATTTGAACCACATTAACCCCAGCATTAGGGGTGTGCCGATACACTAATTTCACGATACGATACACAATATTATATAAATATATATATATATATATATATAAAGCCCCATCCGATTGGAACAATCTTCCCAGTTCCCTTAGATCTATTAACTCCTTTAATATTTTGTGTCTATCTTTACTCATCTTCAAATAACCTGCTCCTGCTTCTAAATACTTCAGATTGGCTTCTGATTATTTTCTGTATTTTATTATCTGTCCTGTGAATTGTAGGGAATATACTGCAATTTAATTTCCAAGATGCTTGTGCATGTTTGTATTCTGTGTATTCGCATGGGCATGTCAATGCATGTCGCATGTGCATGTACAGTATGTAACGGTCTGTAGTTGCTACTCTTGTTTTTGTTCAGGTGGGGTGAGAGCGGACAGTGTCAGGAGAGCTTTTCTTTTGTTTTGTCAAGTTTGTTTTGTCCTGTTTATGTACAGTATGCATGGATGCATTTGTTGCATTGTTTTGTCTATTGTACTTTCTGTATTTTTGTCATAAGGACCCTCTCGAAAACAAGATGACACATCTCAAGGGGTTATCCTTCTAATAAAGGTACTATATATTGGGCTCACGATATCGATACGATACGATATATGGCACTTTTTTATCATGAAAATATATGGGGGGGAAAAAAAGCTTATGAACATATATGGGGGGGGAAAGCAAATGCAAACAAATACTTCTGTTTTTGCATTATTATTATTGCAAAAAATGATACATATCGTCACGAAAACGTGTTGCGATATATCGCGGGACGATATGTCGGCACACCCCTACCCAGGATCCTTATTCTGGGCATGTCATTTGTGACCACGGTTTTCTTCATGGACACTTTTCTCTGTGTTACAGGTGGATGGAGGAGAAAGGAGCAATGCAAAGGACATTTCTGTAAATAGAGACTTCCTTTATTCTGGATTACAACGAATCTTCAGAGTCTCTATACATCCATCTGTTTGAGGGGACGTCTGGATGGCAAAGGAGGAGATTCTGCCGATACTACTACTGGTCAATCAGCGGTCAGGGACTTTTCTTTGTTCTATGGAAGCCCACAACACTGTAGGATTACTGCCTCGGTGGACAGCACGATGTCTTTTTATTCCCTGACATTGTACTGCTCATAGTGGAATACGATGGTGACCTTTGCCTATACATTAATTTATAGAGTAATATGTCCTTTACAGGGGGATTTTTCCTCAATGCATTGTGCATCACAAGCTGAACGGGGCACCGGCTTCGAGTGCTATCAATGCATTGAATGGGAGATTATCACGTTTTGTCAGACCATGACCACGAGTAGGCGATATACTGACCTACCCGCGATTTATCAGACGTATTCATTGGGCGTAATCAGGAGCTACTGACCTACTCGGAGGCGGAGCAGTCCCCACAACATGATTTACCATTCTGTGCCAATCGGTACATAACTCCCAACGGCGCCGAGTAGGCTCAGGCGAACGTCACAACGTTCGGGACGGGCAGCTCGCTCGCTTTAGCCCGCTCGGTGGTCCCTCACGTGGTTCCAGTTCGCCTTAAGACTGCGTGCCTCCGTCACGGTCCGAAACCAAAACCGGACTTTTTAAGTCATCTCCGTCGGTAGGTCAGTATGTAGCCTACTCGCCCATTCAATGGTCTGATAAAAGGTGATAATGTCCCATTCAATGCACTGATAGCATCCGAATGGGGTGAACAGGGTGATGGTCAGATTGGTATGTTGTAAACATCACAAATATCCCAGAGAACACGTGAAATCTGTTTGAAACGATCCATTGCCGTTTCAATCTTAACGGACGAGAGGGTGCAAAGACTCACACGGGTGAACGTACGCTACAGAATGTGGTCGGTCAGCAGATATGCAGGGTGATTTTCAAAGAAATATACAACCATATGATGAGAGCGTAACTATGCCACTTTCTTTTATTGGACTCTTTTATTGCATATTGTGTGCAATAACACACAAATCCGATTATGATCTGATTATGCTAACGCATCAAAGAAAAAAACAACTCCCATACAATGGAAAACCCTTAGATATGCTTTTATCTACCGGACGACGACGCAGCCCTTTCAAGCCAGTATGTTATTTCAATTCATGAACTGTTTGCTCAGTCAGCCATTGGTCATCTGTTTGCGTTATGATTAGAACCATCTAGAGCATTGGTTCTCAAAGTGGGGTCCGGGGACCCCCAGGGGTACTTGAGGGGATACCAGGGGGTCCCCAGCTAAATGATTTATTGGAACCAAACGGACCCTTATGGGTCTGTTACTCTGAGAGTGCACAAATGGAACCAAATGGACCCTAACGGGTCCATTTGGTTCCATTTGTGCACTCTCAGAGTTAAATTAACATTGATTTTACAATATGAATTGGGGTCCCAGAGATAGAAATGCCATTATATGGGGGTCCGTAGCCTAATGCATGTCAAACTGGGGGGGGTCCTTAAATTACAATGATTGAGAATCACGGCTAGAGCCGTAAAATTCTTCTCTTATGGGGGTCCCTGGCATATCTTTTCAAATGGGGGTCCACGGGCTAATAAGTATCAATTTGGGGGTCCTTGACATGAAAAAGTTTGAGAACCGCTGCTCTAGAGAGCAGAAAAACAGATCTGCTTCTTCTGCAGGATTGTTGTTGTTGTCACAGAGAATGTTCAGACTTGAACTTGTCTGTAAGGGTAAAGCTGGTGTAAATTTAACAACTTGAACCCTAGCTTAACTACTCTGGGGGGGAACATTTGTCGGGAAAAAAAGCTGATCTACAAGCTCACAATGAGCTTGTAGACTGGCTATTTCCCGGAAAAGAGATTTGATGTAGAGGAGGGAAAAAAGAGTGGACCAAGTACAGAGCCGACCCCCAGTCAACTAAGTATTTGTTCACCAAGTATAGAGAGGCGTTAACACATTGAGTTGCCGTGGACGTAAGATTACGTCATCTCAAATCCGACGCTTGACCGCCAATGATGTAATATTACGTCATCATGGTGTTTTTTTAGTGATTACACTAGAGGGCGTTCTTCGCCAACCTATGAATGACGCCTGGACTTCGAGAGAAGGATACACCCGGAAATGACGTCATCTAAAAAATTATCACCCCGTCCGCTACAATGTTTAATTTATAAACATTTATAAAAAATATCTCGGATTTCTTTTCCCAGATTGCGTTTTTGCGTGAAAAAAAAGCTATATTCAACTGCCGATAACTACAGAACGGACAATCGCGGTTACAATGGGGTTTTTTTTTTCTCGTGGAAAGAAGAGAGACTCGTCTTTCCATCGAGACATCGCTTGTTTACATCCGCTTTGAAAGAAAAATTCTGTGGATCGTCAAAATAAGGTAAAACCACTGGCAGTGGCGGATGAATTCATTAATTAATACCTGGCAATGAATATGTTAACCCATTAAGACCTGAGGCTGATTAAATTGTTTTCCCCCTAAATCCTAACGCTTAAAAAAAAGCTACAAGCTCATAGTGCGGCACTCGGTGCCGCGCTATGAGCTTGTATATCTGCTATTTTTGAATAGCCAAAGTAATCGTAAAATGACACACAGATGCGTTCCCGGCCTTAATGGGTTAAGTGGTTTAACACAAGAAAAGGTGTATAACACTCTATAGCTCCGATTCCTCTGGCTTTGATGGCAATGCTTTTGACACTATTGTTTAACTAATGGTTCAACTTTGACTTGTCAAAACTCATTTCGGTAAGTAAACGCTGACACTTCCTTTGTCTGTGCAAGTGATAGCAACTTAAAAATAATAAACTTATGGTTGTGTAACTTAATGACTTTGAATCTACGCCTCTGTATGCTAACAAGGAGCCGCCTCCGCCTCTGCAGTTATTAAAAGAAGACATATTAGCACTCGTTGATTTCTGATGCACCATGAAAATACTCCCACATCTTGAGTTCATGGCCTGTAAAGTACTAAGGCAAAAGACATTTACACTGCATCTAAACTGCAACTTTGTCAATACTGCTCATAATTCTGTTGCTGATATCACTTTTTTTCCACTGAGGACCCCAATGAGAAATGTATTCTCTTTGTCCTGGGATCTGGGCTTATTAAAAAATTCCATACTCACGTCGTAAAGGGACTTTACCCGAAGCAAGTCTGCGAAACAATTTGGATCCCAAATGATAGTTTAAGAAACGAGTCAACTTTATTGTTTTGTTTTGTTTCAGATGTATATCCTGACTTTCAAACTTTGATTGTTTTGCCTTCATGAAATTACAACTATACAAACCCTGCACTAACAAAATTACTATAGGACTGCCAGCACAGTAATCTAGCGCTTATTGAGTTGAAGAAACTGGATAGATATACACTACACTCACACAAATGCATAAAATGCTTGAAGTCATTTGAGAAAAGGATGTTCCATCTTTGTATTATTGTTCATACTGTACCTCTTCAGGTTTTTATGGATACAAAGGGTTGTTGTTTGTTGCCATAATCTCTCTGACTGGCTGTGAAGCCCCTTGTTAGATACTGTAACCGCCGATCTATAGGCTCTCAGCCAGGTTGAAAGTTGTTAAGTCTGTCAAAAGTTACTGATGGTTCTATAGAGTCAACCCCACCCAGTTGCCTTGTGACTAGTTTCAATGCGGAGAGAGAAGACGGAGAAATGGAACCAGTTGATGGTGGTTTAGGGCAGTGGTTCTCAAAGTGGGGCCCGAGGAACCTCCGGGTGAACTTGAGGGGGTTCGAGCAAAATTAGTTAATTAAGTAATCAGTTTAAAGGAGTAGTTCACCCCCCAAAAAAATACTTATTTTCTATCAATTACACACCCCATGAAGCTTTGAATTCATGGATTTTTTTTTTGTCGCATTCATAAGCCAATAATTTGATGACCGGCGGAGTCTCCGGTAGGAGACTTGCAGAGTCCTTTTTGATTTGAGCTAAAAAGCATTATTTTATACTTTGGCAATTCAAAATTAGCAGATCTACAAAATACATTACATTTTGGGGGTCCTTGACAATTATGAAAAAGTTTGAGAACCACTGATATAGAAACATAAGCTTTTTAGGAAACTGTTAGAATTTAGAAGACATTTTGTAGAATCGGCTTCAGGTCTTAATGGTGTTAAAGGCAGACTTGTAAAGCCTGACTTTTGAAGTACCGTATTCACATTGCTTCTCGATTCAAATGAGGGTATGAAAAAAAAGCCCAGGCAATTCCTTCTCTTTATTTGCTATCAGGCCATTACAAGAGCACATCAAAGGAAGCCTTTCCTCTCGCCATATGCTGTATAGTTTCATAATCTAATATGGGTTTTGTAATTAAATGGTCCACCAGGGGACTGAAGCTCATCGATTCTCTGGGAAAAGAAATTTCATTACAGAGTTTCAGTGTAAACCATTGTTGATGTTATCGCCGGCTTTGTAGTTTAATTCCATTGAAACGTTTTGCATAACAAAAGGACTTGCCAGGCGTACATGTTGGAGTGCAGTGCAGATATGGAATGTAAATCATTCTAATGACTTTTTTTTTAGACTGCGCTGATATGACAAGCTCTTTCAAAACTTTACCGGCAGGGTGAAATAAAATGTGGCGGGAGTGTGAAAAATGTCACTCCAGTAAGTTACAACATATGGGAGAGCCTGTTTGTGTGAACATGTAATTTACTTTCTGGCCTGACAAAGCTCTCCTTATGACATTTTACTATGTACTCTCATATAAAAGTCATGAATACTAGCTTATGTACTGTAAGTGCTCAGGAACGAGCGCAGACATCATAGACTTAATCCTTTATTTATGCCCTATTGTTCAATCGTCACTTTCTTCACAGTGAATTTCACTGTTTTGAAAGGAACCCTTCATATTGTGGTAACTGCTCTTGTTTTAACAAGATTATATTAACTGTATGGGAGATTGACAGCTTTTTTCCCCGCTTCATTCTTTTGAAATCTAATTCAAGCACAGTACGGTCGGTCATTGACCATATTCACACGGCTGCCGTTTTGTTGTTTTTGCTCTCGTCATGGGTTTGGAATACCCATAGAGTATGACATAAGAGCAAAATGGCATCTGTGTGAATGTTAAATGGGAAACGTTTTTTTTTATACAAATAAATTCTGTTGAAGAAGCTAATCTAAATATACCCAGTACTGTCTTTTCTGCATCTCTGACATTAATGTTCCCTGAGGAGCATGTGCAGTCAGACTGTGATCTATTGTTTAAGATTAGAAAAGGAATGTGGGTTTGATTCCCGCCGGGGACACTGTGGGCGCTGGGGGCGTGTCTTCTCCTCCACGTCATCAGCGCCCATACCCTAGGTGGGGTTGGCGAAAGGGCCTACTCTGTGTGGAGTTTGCATGTTCTCCCCGTGTCTCCTAGGGTAGTTAATACCCTCACAAAAACATGTAGTAATCCTGGTCGCTATAACGCCTCCCCTATGACAGCCGGGGCGCCTGATGGAGGGGAAGGGAACTGGTTGGAATAACGTGTTCCTTCCACGGCACGCGCTACGTCCAACCGGGGAAACTCCCCCATGTCAGGTGATAAGAAGGTCAGTTGGCTCTCATGCATTGAAGGAGGCATGAGCTCGGCCCTGGGCTCCCTAGGCTGGTTGGGGGAGTGTAGCGCCCAGGATCACTTAGATAATTGGCACCGGGTGAAAACAGGGTTACAATAATTGTGGGATAAAAAAAAAAGGAATGGGACTTACAAAGAAAAATGGCAACTGGCAAATTGACCGCCATGTTAATATGATAACGTTTTGTGGTCAGAGAAACTGGCCATTGGCCATGGTATTCAAGTCAATGGCACTAATAATTGGGATATGGGGGTTCATTAACTTGAACAGAGGTGGGAAAACCACCAAACCTTAGTTCAGTATGTGAGAGATTAAATCTACTTTGTTTGCCCCCTTAAACTCTAAATCAAAAGCAATGAGACACAGATGTCTTCTTTTAATGCACATCTCTTGTTTAAAATGAATGACTATATTAAACTAAGCTTCAGGTTTTTTAATTCATCTTTTATGTTATGCATCATCCATCTTGTAAATTAGTTCACCAAGTGTATTTATTGTAATTGATGGGGACCGGTACAGTTAATTGGGCGCAGGTTTGAAAATGTTGTTGCACAGTTTGATTTCATAATTGCCAAGAAACAAAAAGCGTGCTGTTTTTCTCACATATATGAATGGAATTCCTCTCTATTGCATCCCGGAGCTGTCAGTACACCAACACGGACAATGTGTAGGTACTGTAAGTAAGTCAATTAATTAAGTGTTAGTTTATTTTTGGGACATTGTACCATTACTGCAGTTATCCAGTCTTCACTGTAGTTCTGATCAGTGGTGTAAAGTAACTAGGTACATCTACTCAAGTACTGTACTTCAGTACACTTTTGAGGATTTTTTGCTTTACTGGAGTATTTCCCATTTTCAATACTTTTACTTCTACTCCACTACATCTCAGCGGCAAATATTGTACTTTTACTCCACGACAATTATTTGAAAACTTTAGTTACTAGTTACTTTGCAGATATAAATTATTATACTATAGAACATACATTAACCACTTTAGCCCTATTTTATACCTAGGCTATTTGAAAATAGCAGATCTACAAGCTCGCATTGCGGCGCGTTGTGAGCTTGTAGATCTGCTATTTTCAAACATTTTAGTACTTTTACTTTTGGTACTTTAAGTATATTTTGATGCCAATACTTTTGTACTTTTACTTAAGTAACATTTTGAACACAGGCCTTTTACTTGTAACAGAGTACTTTTACGTTGAGGTATTGATACTTTGTTCAATGAACCCTTAGAATTTTACTGTGTAAGTCAACGTCAGGTCCATCTACAATCAAATAGAACTGGCATCACTAATTAGAACCGTGGTGGGTCCTTCTGAGCTCGACAAATCATTCCTCATACAGTATACTGTAGGATCATGAGTGGCTAAAACACAGGAGGTCTGGTTATAGATGTACAACGGCGTCAAAGTGGGCCTACATCCTCCACTGCGCTCTCAGTCTCCTCCAGAACATTCTCTAATCAAATGCCTGGGGATGTGTGAAGATCGCAATATCCCCCACGCTGGCACAACTGGAATTGCCTTCATTGTAAGTGGATAGGCTTAGTGAATTTAAAAAAATGTCCTTTCAAATTGGAGAGCTTCCAATTACGGTGAAATTGCTGTTAGAGAAGAGCTGTGTAACACAACGTTGTAAGATTCATTTTAAAAGACCACAAAAGAATTCTTTAACTCATACATTTTGTTCTTGTACTGTGTCAGTTGTCAGTGTTGAAGAAAATGTTTTTAAAGTTTGTTTCACAGAGGAGAAATTTTGCATATTATTTTAGAGCTACAGCTCTAAAAAAATGCATTTCCTCAAAGCTATCGCTTCATTGACTGCCCGGTGACAAGACTGGTAATAAAAACATTATCAGGCTAAACAAGAATTGGTTGCTTTCCGACAAAGGTACGGTATTAGCTGTTAGCAAGTATTACATCCATTGATACCTACCTGGTAAAAACAAATAAACAACATTGCAGCAGATAATGGCGAGGCCCATAACTAATGCAATGTCTGTAACACTCATTTGCTCTGCTATTGTGTTTTGTGCCATTGTTTAACCTTACATCATTTTGTTAGAATTTTATCTTCCATTCATATTCAGTTTTCCCACCACTGCAATACCGGGCCTTGCAATAACAATGGTGAGAGGAGACTGACAATAATCCAATAATGAATTAGCAAAAAAAGAACATGGATTTCATGAAAGCAGGCCATTTCAATAACCGTCGAGGTTTGTGGAGACAGAAGTTGATACGTCTTTGTCTTCTTGGTTTCCATTTGGTTTGTTTTTTTCTTTTGATCAGACTGGAAAACATGGCATCAAGGTGTACAGTTTGTCTCTCTGCTCACAAAGACACACCAGATGAATTATGAAGTATGTTTGTGACCAGCTGTTACATTTCTGATTAAAATAGGTTTTCTATACTCGTGGCTTTCCATTTTTCGAGATATTTCCATACTTCCATCTATTTTTATTCTTGACAATTTTCGAGTGACACAAGTGTTAACCACTTAGGCACCATTTAAAAAAAAGTGGACATATGTAGCTAATCTACAAGCTCACAAGCCATCGCATCACGATATGTGAGCTTGTAGATCTGCTATCTTAGCTATTGCTGGAAAAAGAAAAGATTTCGTGAAATTCTTTTCACATCTAAAGACATGCTCAAAATATGAACGCCGGGTTGAAAGTGGTTGCAAATGATGACAACGTGGCTATAGAGTCTCCCAGGTCACGACCCCATACTTTGTAAAACTTCACACTGAAGGTATGCCAAGAAGCAGCGTTTATCCCCCAGACAGCACCAGAAGCCTGGCCCTTGGCTTCATCTATCGTTAGGCAGTGAGTGTCCCTGTTTCATCTCAGGGCTGCCTTTAATGAGGTAAGCCCTCTGCTGACAGTGACCCCAGATGAAAGCGGGAGGCGCAAAGCTGACGAGAGTTCAGGGAAAGTTCCTGAGTGGGCCCCACCCACTCACCCCCGCCTAAACCCCGCTCTCAACCTCGGCACCGGCGGTGCAGTGAGAGTGAACCGGGACCACAATGGGGGATTGGGCATGGAGTGTTGGGGTAGAAAAGTTCCTGCGCTTTCATTACAACTTTCTGCTTGATCCCACAAGGAGGCAAAAGACGCCGGGATTGACGGCTCTAATCTCCCAGACTCCTTCTGTCTCGCTATAACTCGGCTTCTCCTTTTGTTCTTTAAACCCCCAGATTCTCTTGTTTCTACATCTCTATTTGGGCTCAAGACTTGGCTCTTCGGGGAGAGGAAGGGGGTTGGGGGAATGGCGATAGAGGTCTGAATCGCAGAAGCTTGACAGCGATTGCTGTCATGGCTGAAGGCTGAGGTTCAGTTTCCTCAAGAGGGACAATCTAGTGCAAAGTCTTTGTTCTGATACTGAATAGGAAACGTTGGATCAGGTTCAATGAGATGACCATGTCAGACAGAGCCTGATGAATTAAGACCCCATGCAAAGGACACATTCTGATCAGCCGGTGTTTGGATCTGGTGATTAACAGTGTTACGCATTACATGTACTGTACGTACAGTGAGTAATACATTCAGGGTTCGATTTGTAAAAAAAATAAAAAACAGAGAAAGAGGGGGGTCTTAATCACTTAAGCCCTATACTTCTTCGTACGACAATTAGCGAAAATTGCTGAGCTTGTAGACCGGCTACTTTTGCAATTTTAGAATTTAAAAAGATTGTTTCGAAAATTCTTCAGAAATGTAGGATATTTGCCCAAAATAGGGGCGCCAGGGTTAAAGGTGTTGTTAGAAGACCTGAAGCCGATTCTACATGTCTCCTAAATCCCAACTGAAAAACGTATGTTTCTATATTACTGGTGCTCAATATTTTTCATGTCAAGGACCCCCAAAATTATATGTATTTGGCCGCCGACCCCCATCTCAAAATATGTTGTTCCAGGGACCCCCAGAAGCAAAGATTTGAGTTAAAAATGTTTGCTTTAAAAGAATATATATTCAAAGATTTGCACACATGTTCACGATTTAAAAAAAATAGCAGATCTACAAGCTCGTAGCGCCGCTATGAGCTTGTAGATCGCTTGTAGATAGAACAGTTAAAAGTCAAAGCTCTATATTCTGATAGTAACCATTGCAATATAGGGTGTTTGTTTAGTTAGTTTAACAGGGGTCTCCAACTCTTTAGTTAGACTAAAAATACATTTCACGGTGGGTCACCAATTTAATCCAATCAGAAGAGAGAACCCATCTATCAGCTTCAATTTTGTTTCATCACTTCCAATTATACTTGTTTATACTGTATCCTGTATGAGTTCTCTCTGCTGATTAGACACAATTGGTATCCCAATATGAAAATGTATTTTCCATTTACTAAAGACCTGGGGAGACGGGGAGACGCCTGTGACTGAACAAACACTCTAATACTGTATATCATTGATTACTATGGGAAATGCATACAGTAGTAATATTACTTTCAACAAATCATAACGCATTAATTTTACAACACATTAAACTTGACTGTCATTACAGTCAAGTAAAGCATTACTCTCGGAAACTGTGTTATTTATAGCTTTTCAAGCATAACCCACCTGGTTATGCAATACCAGTTGTACCCGTTATCAGAGTACTTGCTGTACCTATTGTCAGAGTACCCAGTGTGGTACCTCTTACCACAGTTATAAATATGATACGATACGATAATACTTTATTGTCAGCAGTGTTGATTTCGTCGACTAAAACTATGACGAAAAATGTTCGTCGACTACCTTTTTTCACTGACGAAAACTAAATAAATCTAAATAAAAACTGAGCTACGATGACTAAAACTAAGACTAAATATATTGACAATTTCGTCAATAAAAACTAGATTAAAATGTTAGAGAGAGACTAGTGGAGAAGAGATCCAGTAGAACTAAAAGACAAGTCATTTTATGATTGGTTGCGCTAGGGTGTGCATGCTGAAAATATCAGATCTACAACGCGGGGACATTGGAACAGATCTACAATGCGTCACGCTGCGACGCGTTGTGAGCTTGTAGATCGGCTATTTTCAGCGTGTAAAATCAGGTATTGTGACGCCATCAAGGCATCGCCAAGATACATTTTAGTCGATTAAATCAACTGTAGATTTAGTCGACTAAAGTCTTATGATATTTTGTCGACTGAAACTAAACAAAAACTAAAACATTTCAGATGACTAAAATATGACTAAAACTAAATGGAATTTTATTCAAAAGACTAGGACTAAAACTAAATCAAAATTTGCTGTCAAAAAGCAACGCTAGTATCCACTAACATACGACCAATCAAAAAATATGGAGATACAGGGACCCCTGAAACTGCTGACGTTGAGTTGATGCTGTGTCATGGGCATACATACGCAAATGGAGTTCTATTGTTTACGCCACCACTTATATTGGCAAAGCGGCACAAACGTGATGCCATGCTCGATTTTGTGAATTTATAGACAGATGACGATGAATCCATCTCCTTATTGGATGTCTTTCCACCAGCCAACTGTATTTATTATCAGCACAGCTCTCGATTACTGATCCCCTCATTACTGTAGGTCCCTTCTTGTTTTGCAGAGACCTCTGTGAACTATAAAGCAGAAGTGGAAAGCAGGACACCTGTGTGAATACATTAAGCCCTTTCATTTCCATGGCGTGCGGTGCTGCTTTGTCCCTTGCAGAGCTATGGGCCACAAACTGACTCTCACATTGAGAAAACTGCATGTTAAAAAAGATAAAAGCAATCACACACTCAGACACACACACACACACACACAAACCAAACTCTGAACTACTTTGCTATAAGCCTAAATATCTGGTTGCAGGCCCCGGGTAGGTAACCCGGCCTGACGGAGACCTGCACTCCAAGGAGTGCACTTTTCTAAATTGGTTGCATCTCAAGCCCTTCTGAATATGCAGCATGATAAGGCTGTCCCCACCAACAATACACAGATATACATCAATTCATACTATGTACTAGTATTATGCTACAAGTCTGTGAAGTCTGTGAATTTGTGTGAAAATGGACCTATGCGATGCAGTTCCAGTTTGATACTTTCAGAGTGAAATTAACACAGGATTTTAGTACCTCTCCCTGTCACTTAGCTCATCACGGTTCCACTACAACTGTCAACCACATGCCTCGTGCAAAGTGTCTGAATCAGGTGAGCCAACCTTCAAATGACTTAGCCTCTTTCTATTGGAGTTCACACTGCTCCAAAGATGTGGCTCAAACCGGTGTGAGTCGGTGTGAAAACTCCAAACGTTCTGGACATTTCCCTAAAGGCAGAAAAATAATGGATCTCTTTGATTGGTTTGCAGGTTGAAGTTGGATGATACTATCTTAATCAGCAGGTGCCACTGTAAATTGAGAGTCGCTCTCATCTCAGCAGACAGTGTGCTCCTCAACCAGAAGGCATGCTCAATCCTCTGCACTTCGGAGGCAGGGATAGAAGATGGAGAGAGAGGAGAGGAAGGAATGCAGCCAGTGTTTGGCTCTGGGCATTGCATGGGCTTCTTCCTTCTCCGCAGAGGGATGAGTGTCGGATCTCAACTGGAAGTCAGTGCAGCGGTGCCATGTGTGATCTCAGCGACAGACGCCAGGCACAGGAACTGTCTGGCCAAAGTCACAGATGGGGTTTGGAGCCACTGGCACTTCTCTGTCTCAGAACCTCTCTATTAGCATTCAGCTCCGGGATTGTTTGTGTTGTGAATTAAAGTGTGTGTGTGTGTGTGTGTGTGTGTGTGTGTGTGTGTGTGTGTGTGTGTGTGTGTGTGTGTGTGTGTGTGTGTGTGTGTGTGTGTGTGTGTGTGTGTGTGTGTGTGTGTGTCATGTCATGTCCTACCTGCGATTCAAACCAAGCTTCTACCACTATTCCAGGAGGGAATCTCCACTTGGCCTGGGGATATTGCGCTTATGCTCTTCAGGCAGTACTTGACTACTTGTCAAGTAGGTGTCCTGAAGTGAAATGAAGGAGTACCTATAGGGAGACTGTGACTTCCAACCACTGTGGATGTGCTACGTATATTTCATTAAGATAAAATATAAGAACATACAAATTCATTCAAATAAATTCTGGATTGCAGAAATTATGCAATTATAGACAGCAACATCAGGCTGTTTTTTTCTTCTTCTTTTTTCCTTTTTTTAAGGTGCAGAGCAAATACATTTTCTCACATGAGGTGAAGAGAATCAAAACACTTGAGCCCAGCGCTTATACTGTACATTTGTGGAGGTTTTCTGAAAGGAAAGATTTTTTTTTGTGAGAGTGCCAGCTCTTTCATTCTGTCTGGATATCCTCCATATCTCCTGGGGCACCCCCTGTCTCTTCAATGTGACCACCTCCTCCTTTGTGGTGGACGGAGTGTCAAGAGGGTTCAATGGGGGTGGCAACATGCCATGGAAGATGATTGCAGGGTGGCTCCAAACGCCTTCGTTTTCAAAAGCTAAGACCCCGAATTGGCTTTGATATTGCACGATGAATTATCACCGCCAAAGCGAACGTGAGGGAGAGGAAATCCAGGAGGAATTCTTTCCTGTTTGGTCCCCTGGGGCTCTGACGACGAGGAAGCAGGGGAAAAGCGAGCTGGTGGAGTTATACGTTTCGAAGGCATTGCATATCCACTCTCCTTCCTCCGCCCACGCTCGTCTCTCAGTCTGAACCGAGTCCCAGCGGAGGAGTTCCTTCATCTAAACCAGAATATGCATGTTCTTTTGTAGCACAACGCCCTCTTAATTAAACAATGACAAGCGCTGTATTCGCTCTGTGACAAGGAGCATGGAAATTATCTGTGCCCGTATATAAAGGAAAAAACATGTAGGGAAGTCCACGTAAATCCAAGAGAGGATCCAAGTTCATTAGTGGGGAAAGCCTGGATAGAAAAGACACATTTATTGCCACCATCGTGGCTCTATATTACTGTCACGTTCATTGTACAGCACTTCACACATTGCAATATGAAGTGCAGACCTTTCCGTATAGATAAGGCATTGCTTTTGCTGAATGTTACCGTATAAAGTGGATTACAGTTTCTTTGAATTAACTGGGCAATGTTTGTTGATGTAAAGGTGCAATGCAGACCTTTACATATACAAATATTTCTGTTGTCATAGGTGCTCCCTTTATAGAAGTTGCAAGTGCATGATACTTTATTAAAGCAGTTTTTTTTTAGGTTGTGCCAACATAAAAGTATACACTTGCCAATTAAGGCTTAAGGCTCAATCTCATGTAGGAGTTAAAACAAATCTAGAAAATGGTGTGCAGAGCGCTTCACAGATTCCGGCCAACATCTTTGCAAATGTGATTTATGCTCACAGCACAGCAAGAGCCTCAAATCTTTAATTACCGTGCAAATTACTAGCTGTGGTAATTCATCAGTACACAACCACTCTTACCTAGTTTCCACACTCGTATAATGAATAATTGCTTTCTTGGAAAAACCTGTCTATTTTTGTATAATGGCAAAGGCCTCAGAGGATCTGGCCAACACTGGTGAGCGGAGTTCACAAATAAATTCAACTAGCTCCGATGGCTATACCTGCTCTAATGAAATCCAATAAGAGGTGAATTGTCTTTAATTGCCTTGATATTTACAACTTCATGTTGCTGGGCCTCAGGTATTGCAAAAGAATAGGTCGTCTGCATTGTTAGAGCTGAGAGTTAGATAGGGGTTGGTTTTATTGTCCAATTCAGACAATATAGGATTAAAGTGGCTTAGTGACTGTCTACGTTGATTTGTCACCAATTTAAGGGAAGCCATTAACCACAGACTCCTCATCAGTGTTTGTGACATGAAGACCCACACAATGCATTACAAAGGCTTGTAAGACGAAGAAGAGCATAATGCTACTGCATGAATGAAGGCTATAGGCTATTACAATACCCACGAGTCATTTATACAGTGAAATACAAATGATTTTCTCAAACACAGACATCACTTTGTATCCTATTATTGTAGGATTGTGTGTTCAGAAAAATATTACTTGAGAATGTTGTTCTACAAGTGTTATAGTAATGAGTAATGGCATATTAATAAAAGCAATTTTTGCCGTTGCAGTGTTTAAGAACACTGACTGCAACCCTAACAGTAATCCATCCTTTTTTCAAATGCACAGAAACTAAAACAACGTCAAATCCATTCCTGGTCAATTTCTTTATGTAATTACACTTTTTGTTGATCAATTATTTGTATGATTTACTGTAGATGGCGTGCCACAGAATCCAAAGCAAAGGATTTGTCTTGTACTGTATATACAGACATGTTGACCTTCACTTGCTCAAAAAATACTGGGGCCTAACTATGGACTTGTATCCAATCAATTACTTGGTGGCTTAATTGATTTACTAAAGTAATCATTGGGCAAGCATCCACTGAGGTGGGGTATTTGATGTTTTAATAAATGGTTTTACAGCAGAACCACCTGACCAGATCGATTCAGCCTCTGGTACCTTGATTATGAGTTGAGTAAACTGTAATACAATCGCAGGTCATGGCAAATATTGTGTGTAACACCCTGGCAAGGTGGAACACCATGGCTCAAAGTGAACACAATTTTCAATCACAGTACAGTACCTCTTTTACAGTACATCTCAGACCAGAACATATTATGCAACAAAATGCTGAGCAAATCCAATGCAAAATCCAATAATACAAACCCATAAGGGCCGTAAAAGATTGGCTCAAAATCGCGCACAATCATTTTGACCAGATCTTGAAATCAATCCTTTCCTGTTGGTCTCTTGATGGATTTTCTTATAGGAATACGATGAGAAAATCCTATAGACTACACAGGGTTTTGCTTCAGGTCATTTGTTTAGAATAATTGGAATTCCTTTAGGGTGCTTCTCTTAACCCTTTTAGACTGGGAACGTATCTGTGTTATTTTAAGATTTCTTTGGGCTATTCAAAAATAGCAGATGTACAAGCTCATAGCGCGGCACCGAGTGCCGCGCTATGAGCTTATAGATCTGCTATTAAAAAAAAATCTTGTTTGTTTTTTTTGCAAATCTTTTGAGTATATATTATTTTTTAAAGCGAATATTTGTAACTCAAATCTTTGATTCTGGGGATTCTACAAATGTCTTCTAAATCCTAACAGTTTTTTGCTATAATCAGTATAATCAAACTTTTTCATGTCAAGAACCCCCAAACTGATATGTATTTGGCCACTGACACCCATCGGACACCCCCCCCCCCCCCCCCAGAACCAAAGATTTTAGTTAAAAATGTTTGCTCTAAAAAATATATATACATTCAAAGATTTGCACAAATTTTCACGATTTACAAAAAAAATAGCAGATCTACAAGCTCAGCAGATCTACAAGCTCATAGCGCTATGAGCTTGTACAGCCCAAAGAAATTTAAAATTACAGAGATGCGTTCCCGGTCTTAATGGGTTAAACTCTTACATAATTTACAATTTTGGCCTTTTTTTCCGTAGATAATATAGCTACATATCTATTTATTTTAGCCAATGCAGCAGTATGTTTTCATACAAGTACAGTAGATGAAGTTCACTATTGTGAGAACAATGTAATGATCATTGCTCATTATTGTCAGTTATTAGCAATTGGATTTGTGACACATTATATGGGACTTGCTCAATCAGTGTAATATAGCAACTCATATGGAGAATTTTTGTGCCTTCTGGGGATTCTGATGGTAACAAAAATAAAACGTCTTGGCTTTAATATAACTAATATTGTTGCCCAATTCAGATGAGAACTACTGTATAGTTTTGAAATACACAGAGGCTCATGTTAATGATAACCCAAATGAAAAAGTAATGAGCTAACTATTTTGTTAAATTGATTCGAGGAACAAATAGACAGTACTGTACAATATGTATACATATTGTACTGCATATGGATATTGTGAGCAGCTTTGGATGATGTAATATCACAAGTCACATGTGGCTACTTAACAATATTTCACGTTACACTGTATCTTCTCGAAACCAGACATCTCTGAATAACTCTCCTACACGCGTCTCTGAATGACTGGACCCTATGACATGGTTAACATGGCTGTGTGGTGCCATCATGCACTGGTAACGATGGGGCATCATGTCTCTTTTACAGTTTGATTAGTTCTGCTCCAGAAACGGGGAGAGTGACGAGCTAATCGTCCGGGCTGTGGCAGTGACAGAAGGCTTCTCTGGGACCGAAGGCTTGGTCTCTGGAGGGACAGATCAGTGTTGCATGGCATAACGACAGCGGCGGGACACAGCTTTATTAAACGCTGTATTGACAAAGCCAGATCAGAGTGTAAAGTGGAAGGTTGGCCTTCTTTTGAGTATCGTTGCTGTCAGGTGATAACCTTGTATGTTCAAAATTGTAAAAATAACCTGTGTTGCTGTTCTAATGCAGTGGTTACCTAACTTTTTCAGCTTGAGAGTCGAGACCCTAAAGATACATTTGGTGTCTCCCCCAAACTTTACTGCCAATCAATGCCCTGTTGACAATAGGACATCTACAATCACGGTGCGACACGTGTGCTTGTAGATGTGCTATTTTCAGTAATTGTTAAAAAAGTTTTTTAATTTCTGTAATTATTTTGAAAAGTTTGAAATTCTTCTGAAAACTTCTGAAGTAATAATTAAAAAGATTAACTAGGAAACAAAAAGAAAAGTGGGATATTTACTTGTGACCCATAAAAATTACTCATTGTTTGGGAAACAGTGTTCTAATGGATACAATGTAGCCCCTCGTTATTATTCACAATCTCTTGTTAATGCTGTACTTTTCATTAGTTAAATATTTTCAAAACCCACAGACAGACATAACCATTGTCAACCTGGTGTCCCTATTTTTGGCATGGGATTATAGGAAAACATTTTCAAAAGTAGAGAAAATAGAAGATACTATACTGCTGTTTTTGCTACAGTACCTTTGCACGACACGGTGACAAAGTATAGCCTAAAATAGGGCATTGATTTATGAAAAAACAACAAACATAAGATTCAAGGTTTCTGCCTGACAGCGACGATATATTTGAGACAACCATTGCCTTCTTGAATAAATAAATCATAAATTCTCTGACTACTGTATACTGTATCAGTTGCTCTATTCATTTGTGGTGTTGATCTGTTTTTATCGAGTTTGGACATTTTAGCAGACTATCTTCCTAGTATAAACATTTAAATTAAGTACAACAAATATTGTTCTACTTAGGGTGAATGCAACACTCAAAGTACCTTTTTTAATGACAACCCTGTAGTAGAGACAAATCAGGTCTCTCTGACTACGGATGTACTAGACCTGCCAAAATGTCATTCATAATAGAATTCTAGGGCCATGTTTATAAGTATTGTGTTATTTTGTCCTTCCTTAGAAGGACAAAATTCCTTAGAAATTCCATTTCAAATAGAACAATATACTATGCACATTTTCACGAGTAAACGATCCATCTCTCGTCTGTCTTAACTCAGAGAAATTCCCTTCTACAGTTTTGGTTTCTCACTAATGTCCCCTCTCCCTCTCCACCTGTCCTTGTATTACCTGTCCCCTCCCTGCCCTGCCTGTCTGCTCCTTCTTTCCACTGAGTGACTCCTTGAGATGGACGTAATGAGACAGGGCCATGCAGGGAGGGAGGGAGGGAGGTGGAGGCAGCAGCGCTGTACAGGAGCCGCAACCATAAACAAGGTGAAAAATAATCAGGAGATTCTAGACCCAGGTATCTCTGAGGACCTTCTGCAGCCGTGGGCTCAGCAGCAAGCAGAGTCATACAACAATGCATTGCATTCTCTTTAGAAATGACTTTTTACCTTCAGTCAGGTCTGCTTAGATCCCTTTTAAGGGCACGGCCCTGCACCACACTTTTATTTTACCTCTGGGGCGGAATCTGCCAATGCTTTGTCAATGCAAATGCAAAAAAAAATCTGCAAGACCAAGAATCCATGCATTTGCATTGACAAAGCATTGGCAGATTCCGCCCCAGACGTAAAATAAAAGTGCGGTGGGAGCGCGCCCTAAGGCTGTTTAAAAATATTTTATTGTTTTCCCTATAGATTTTGGTCTGTGTTGAAAAGCAATCAGGATTACCTCATCATGTGATTATTCCTATTCGAACGACTACATTTCTTGTTCTACCTAAAGATCAAACTAAATGATGTTCTTGTGCTTTAGTGTGAAAGTGGCAAAACGAATTAAATACAATGTTATTAGCCCCGTTTGGCCGTCGGTGCTCTAAGGATGGCGATGGCGGTTGATCCTGGTGCGTCGTGTCATGGCAGAAATGTATAGAATGCGAAATGTGCATAGTATTTGTGCATGGTCATTTCTGTTGTAGAGCATTAGAAATGTATCCCTGCATCTGGAGTCTTATCTATTCATTCTGTTTAAACTTTGAATTGAGACGGTTTGGCTCCATAGCAGGGGGTCCAGTCACAAACCCCAGTTGCTGTTACTATAAGAACTGCTCAACAGTTCTACTCATTTTGTATGTCAGCACTCAGCATAACTATCATTGTTATAGTGTCTACTATATACTACATGTCTACATTTGACCATTAAAGGATGTCTTCTGTGTGTGAGTGGACAAGTATAAGAGGGGATCTGGGGGGTTGTTGGGACAACATAACAGTCCATCTGTCCATCCATTTTGTTCCCAAACAACATATTTCAAGAACTGATTTTGGTGACCCCATGGCCTCCACTTGCATAGACATTGTATTACAATCTAACGGGCAAATCGCCATGAAACCTACTGAACGCATTCATACTCCCTGGAGGAGGAACCCTATCTATTTGAGTGACCACTGAGTGACCACTGAGTGGCCAGTCCTAGGTCAAAATTGTACATTTGCACACACAATATCTCATAATCTATTTGGTAGATTGCAGGATGAACACTACTGATTTTGGTGACCGCATGGCCTTTATTGTAGAACCACCCATGGCCTTCTTTATATACTAGATTATTTTTGCAAATCTACTTATTAGGCTCCAATAATGTTTGCATTCACTTCTCTGTTAGCTGAACTGAACAGAGAAACATTGAATTACCCCAGAATGGTATACTGTAAATCCTTAAAAGCCCAGAATATTGGAACATTTACTGTAGATAGGCTTTGTTGCTGACTTAGCAGAATATTAAAGATGCAAACTGGAGCAATACATTCTGTAATCACTTTATATTCGACTGGTACGTCAGTTGTGACTTAGCAATCACAAGCCTAGGATTTGTCCAGGGGAAGCAATGATTACAACTATATATCTTATGTTGCTCTCAGTTCTTGTATTTGAAATTTGGCACACACATACTGTAGTCCTTTGTATTCTTCTCATTGAATGCTTTGGTCAGTCTGTGTAGTATATTTAATAACATAACATCCACAATAGCATTATTTAACTTCACAAGTCTACAGTACAAGTAGGCTACAGAGAGAAGAAGTGGATTGAGTCAGAGAGAGGTGCCGGTTTGTCTGAGCGGGGTGTGGGTGCTCTTAGCATTTTCTTTGTCTTACCTGCAGGAGACAGAGAGCATGTGTCCCCCCATTCCCCCTTCCTGCCCTAAAACAGTTGCAAATGTCTCGGGGCGGGTGGGGGATCACCTTTGAAGTCTGACACACCCATTCCTGTACCTTCTCTTTCTCTGAATGTGCTATATATACCATACTAAAATGTGACTTAGGGTGTGTGCCAGTCCCGGCCGACAGGCTGTGGAGCTGGCTGTGGAACTCTGTACTATGTAATAAACTGGAAGCAAAGGAACCTCACTTACTGGTTATGGCTAGTGATGACTCAAATTCATTCTACAACCATTCATTCTCATCTCTGGGACAACAAACTTATCTGCAATATGGCGTTGTTGGCAACGACAAAAGCAATAGAAACCTTTAAGTCTGTGGTTTTCAGATACCACATTATGGCGTCAAAGTCGGCAGTCGCGTTGGTTTGTTTTTTTGGGGGCGCAAGTCTCCAGGGATACTGAGCCAGGCGTCGGAAGGACATGCGGCGGCGGGCGGTGATGTCTGAGTTTTGCCTTGCGGTGGGTGTACGGCTCACGTTCTCTTCCTGAGACGTGGGGGGTCCACTGTGTAGGTGATCATGGACATCGACACGACATGACGGCAACTTTTCGAGAATCTACAGGGAGAGGACTTCATGACCAGGTCTAGGACGGCTGTACGACTCATCTGGCTGCCCAAACTTATCTTCTGCGATCGCTAAGGGAGCGCGCTGCGGTGCGGACGGCAGAGCGGAGAAATTGGTGTGTCGAATTTCTTCGTGGCGGGTATGTTGTGGGGAGAGGACAGCGGGTGCCGGCAGAGTGGAGGACTTGCGATGATGGGGTTCTTCGTGGAGAGTGTGGTAACACATCTTCAGCGATCGCAAGTGGAGCGCTCTGTTGTTAAAATGCAGCTGGCTGTTGGAAAATCTGGGTACGGCGTTGGAGCACGGCTGGGTGAGAAGATGACATTGAGGGAGACTGCAAGAGAGACATTATCGAACGGGACACTGCGCATATGGGACCTGGGGTTATGTTTTTGTGATAAGGGTGGGTTAAACTATGGGGCTATGGTTGCCATGGGAAGTGATGCGAGGGTATTTTTTTACTTTCTGGTCTCCTGTGTTTAATGTGAGTTTACTTTGTGGGTTATTGTTTCATTGGGGGGTACACTGCCTTCTTTTCTCCGTGTAGGCACTTTCGTGGTAGTTGTCATATATGCTTGAGGGTACGGTGTAAAACTTAGGGATAAGTATTAGGCTATCTTTGAGTATATTTTGGTGACTGGGCGGGGGGGACATTGATCTTGGGGGGTGGTGCTATCGCTTGGTGGGCGTGATTCGACTGTATGCTGTCAGCTTCCACTGGGTGGTGGCTGTGTAATGTTTTATCCTGGAGTTTAAAAGGCTAACAGAGGGATCCTGCACGCTAATTAGTTTAGGGAGATGTGTCTATTTGATGTAATTCACCGTGTCGCTGTACTATGTAATCTTGGTTTTTGTATGTGCATTGTTCTGTGTGATGTTGTTTGCTGTTTTAGTTTTCCTGAATGTTTACTTTTTTTCCTGGTTGATGTTCCATTCGCTTTTCATGGGGGGCGGATTCTTTGTGGTTCTTTTGAAATATACGTGTTTGTGAGAGACGTTTAATGTCTCTCATGGGGGGAATGTAGTATATTTAATAACATAACATCCACAATAGCATTATTTAACTTCACAAGTCTACAGTACAAGTAGGCTACAGAGAGAAGAAGTGGATTGAGTCAGAGAGAGGTGCCGGTTTGTCTGAGCGGGGTGTGGGTGCTCTTAGCATTTTCTTTGTCTTACCTGCAGGAGACAGAGAGCATGTGTCCCCCCATTCCCCCTTCCTGCCCTAAAACAGTTGCAAATGTCTCGGGGCGGGTGGGGGATCACCTTTGAAGTCTGACACACCCATTCCTGTACCTTCTCTTTCTCTGAATGTGCTATATATACCATACTAAAATGTGACTTAGGGTGTGTGCCAGTCCCGGCCGACAGGCTGTGGAGCTGGCTGTGGAACTCTGTACTATGTAATAAACTGGAAGCAAAGGAACCTCACTTACTGGAGTGATGACTCAAATTCATTCTACAACCATTCATTCTCATCTCTGGGACAACAAACTTATCTGCAATATGGCGTTGTTGGCAACTACAAAAGCAATAGAAACCTTTAAGTCTGTGGTTTTCAGATACCACATCTGCGAGCAGGGTGTCCCAGTCCGCTGCTCCCTTCCCTTTCTCCACACTAGGGCTTTCACCAACTAGTCGACTAGTCGACTAGTATAACCACTAGTCGTTTTTTTTTATTTGTTTAATTACATTCCCCCCCATGAGTTTTAATATATATATATATTTTTTTTTTTAATGTTAATTTCGACTAGTCGACTAGTCGTCGACTAATTGGTCAAAACAGTCGACTCACACAAATCATTAGTTGTGAATGCCCTACTCCACACATGTAGTTTATTCTCCTGTGCTCAGGAACCTGTAAATGTTGCTGATGCTAGGGCCAGTGTGCAGGTATATATGATCAGGTACTGTTTTGGAGGCTGGGCTGTCCAGATTGGATGACTTGGTTCTGTGTAGAGTCCCCAGGCCCGCTATACTGACTTGAAACTAGGCATGCAGACACAGCACTAAGCCACTGTGACGAATGACCTAAGCGGAATGCCCCCAGAGGCAATTAAAACCTGCTGGCAGACAGCTTTTCAACCAGTTAACCCACGAAAATGTTACACTTCAACAAATCCTCCCAGAGGCACTGTGTTACCTACCCTCTGCCTGGTCTGTCTGGGAGAATCACTAGGATGATTATTTGAACGTCATTGAAAACTTTGGAGAAAAGTTGGATAACTTGCTGATTAATTTTCTTTTCCAATTTTTTTTAAAGGTGTTGAGAGTCTTATTTCAGCTCCAGTATCATATACAGGCTGAATTTGTAATTAAGATTTCTGGACACAGCTGAAAGTATCCCCTAAGATGTATGCAGACATTTGCAATCTTTGTGAATGTTCTGAGCTGTCCAGGCACAGTTTGACTCTAAAGTCCTGATTGGACTTTCATTTAGGCCCGAGGAAGACCACAAACTCAGTAGAAAAAAGTTCTACCAGACTTTCCCAAATTAGCCATGTCTCTGAAAATCTAACATTATCCTTACAATCCAGTAGACTGTTGAAACTTATTGTTGAGTTACGTATGTGCACAGAAAGAGGAGACTCAGCCCGCCGCCCCTTTCTATTTAGAGTAGCCAATTATTTTGACCCCTTCTTATCTCACCAATTTAGTCGTTATGCCAATTTATTCCTCCACACACAGCGCGGCTATGAGCTTGTAGATCTGCTATATATATTATTTTTTTTGTGAAAATGTGTGCAAATCTGAAAAAAAAAAAAAAGCAAACAGTTTTAACTCAAATCTTTGCTTCTAAGGGTCCCTGGAACAAATATTTTGAGATGAGGGTCCGCGGCCAAATACATTTTGGGGGTCCTTGCTTGAGATCCACTGATATAGCAATTTTTTTTTGAACTGTCAGGATTTAGAAGACAATTTTGTAGAATCCCCAGAAGCAAAGATTTGAGTTAAAAATGTTCGCTTTACAAATAATATATATACATATATTCAAAATAGCAGATCTACAAGCTCGTAGCGTGGCACTCGGTGCCGCACTATGAGCTTGTAGATCTGCTATTTTTGAAAAATCTTGAACACATTTGTAACTCAAATCTTTGCATCTGGGGGGGTCCCTGGAACAACACATTTTGAGATGGGGGTTCGCGGCCAAATACATATATAAATATATAAAATGTTTTCTAAATCCCAACAATATGTTGCTATGCTATATCAGTGGTGCTCCAACTTTTCCATGTCAAGGATCCCCAATATTGTATGTATTTGGCCCGCAGACCCCCCCCATCTCAATATAAGTATAAAATAATGGTTATGGCTAAAAATCTAAAATGACATAGTTCCTGGATTGAATGGGTTAACTGATGATTCAATGAGTTTAGCTGATAATGTCTGAGGCACGTGGAAACACCTGGGAGGCACCAAAGTATTGGAGAGAAAATTCGGCATTCATCTCAGAGGAAAAATGTACTCGCTTACATTTATGGCTCAAAAGCACCTTACCCTGTGCAAACATTTTTTCTTTTGAAATTAATTCAGCGCCGCATAATTGGGCGCATGAAATATTAACAGTGTTTTAATATTTTAGTGCAAATAATGAGGGCTCATGACCTCTGTATTTAATTTTAATCATTACATGCAGAATTTATCAGCTGCATTTCCCCCCGTGTCTCTGCTGGGTTTTCTGTGGAACTTTGCAGAGTGTTGGGCAGTCTTCCTTCTCTATAATGAATGAACACGACTGAAAGAATCATCAGCCAACGGAGGCAATGAAGCACCTATTGAGAAGAAAACATTACATAAAACAATCCCATGTACTGTAAACATAAAGGAAATTGCATGTTCAGGCAGATTAAACTGACTGATGAACCAAAGTAAAATCCTCTGTCTATTTAACTCACAAATGGAACCAAGTAGACCCGCGATACACTCCCAGAGTTGAAGCAGCAATCCAGAAGTATATATTTTTTAATGAATAAAATGTTATTCTAAACGCTCTACTGTATTATAATGAATTGTTAATCCATTAAGGCAGTGATATTCAACTGGCGGACCGCAGGCCAAATCCGGCCCCAACTGAGCTTTTTTTGTGGCCCCTGGTACATATTGCTACCGACTGCCCCCTTCTTTATATTATTAAAAGGTCTTTATACTTTTACTTTTGATACTTATACATATTTTTAACACCAGATACCTTTCTTACAGATGAGGTGAGCTACTTTAACACCTTTCTTTTGGTTGACTTACTCACCAAAGATTACATTTACCTGCATTTGAGTTCCTGAACCAGTGTCTTGACTGCAAATGCAGTACTGGTACTGTAGGTGTTAATTTGGGACCCTCAGTGAGTGACTAACGTTCCTCCATTCTAAATAGTTTCCACATTTTATTCTTATCTGTTAATGGTTGATTAACCATTAACAAGCCGTTATGAAAAATATTCAAAATGGTCATCCTGTACAACCAACCATTTAGTTCAAATTCTTTGCATTTAGTTTTACTTAGACAATTGGCACTGGGTGGAGAAAATGGGTTGCAAAAATCGTGGGATAAAAATTTTGAAAAAATATATAAAGAAACAAAACAGCCAGAAATGTTGTCTACTTCTATACTACTTCTCACTACTTTCAGAATAATGTAGCTTTCAAGTAGTTGAGCAATTACTTTTTTTTCACCATGTAGCTGGCACATCAACATAAAAGGGGTTTTGAGAGCAGTTCATCCATCACGGACCATCCATTTGTAACTATTTCTGAGTTTTGAGTGGAGGTTGTCAATTACACCAAAGAAATTATTCTCCTTAAGCATCCATTAGCATGTGCAGTATGTATTAGTTTTGTGTGGATTTTGTCCATCTTACAGCTTCTCCATCTTCATCCACTTCAAACACACCATAAGAGCTTTGCTCTTAATATCACCTGGGTGCTAAAAACTAAATGAAAAAACCTTTCATTCATACGAACATCTAAACACTTCACCTTGCCAGCCTGCCTCAAATGCTCTTCACACAAAGACGCTTCCATGCACAGAGCACACTGAAATATCTACTTCCCATTTTCTTAATATCAAAATCTAAGCCCGTGCACCAAGGACTGACACTGAACCTTTCCTATCAAACATCAAAATGCTAAATCAGTATGAAGCTAGCCCTAATAAGTTACCATAATGGACACAATGTGTCTATTATTGTGTCCTATCGGACCTATAGCACACAACAAACGGTTTTGTTGTCACGGTCTTGTGGCCCCCGACTTCAAGTCATTTTGTAATTGTGGCCCCCTGCCTAATCTACTTGAATATCCCTGCGTTAAGGGGAACGCATCTGTGTCATTTTAAGATTTCTTTGGCTATTCAAAAATATCAGATATACAAGCTCATAGCGCGGCACCGAGTGCCGTGCTATGAGCTTGTAGATCTGCTATTTAAAAAAAATCATATATATATATATATATATGTTTTAAAGCAAACATTTTTAACTCCGATCTGTGCTTCTGGGTGTCCCTGAAACAACATATTTTGAGATGGGGGGTCTGCGGCCAAATACATATAATTTTGGGGGTCCTTGACATGGAAAAGTTGGAGCACCACTGATATAGCAACATACCGTTAGGATTTAGAAAACATTTTTAGATTATGTATTTGGCCGCAGACCCCCATCTCAAAATGTTTAGTTCCAGGGACCCCCCAGAAACAAAGATTTGAGTTACAAATGTTCGCTTTAAAAATACATATATTCAAAGATTTGCCCACATTTTCAAGATTTTTCCAAAATAGCAGATCTACAAGCTCATATGAGCCTGTGGATCTTTAGAATAGCCAAATAAATCTAAAATGACACAGATGCCTTCCCGGATTGATACAAAATGATTAGCAGGCCTACGTCTGCCATGGTTGGAGTTGGTCTCCCTATACTATTCCACTGAAACATGTAGAACCGTGTGTCGGGTAGGACACACTATACTGGTTGAGAGAATGAGAACTATTACTGCCTGAAGGTCATGCCGCAATATCGCCCCCTGACCAAGCAGGAATGCCTTATTAGAAGAGCGGTAGAAATGGTAAATAATGGTGCATTTACAAAGCGCCTGCCTCCAAAAGCGCTTTACAATTTTGCATTACAATCACCCAACGGGGGAGGAAACCAATGCAAGGCACCAACCGGCTCATTGAGAGCAGAACCTTCCAATTCCCAAGTTGGCCGCTCTAGCTACTGACACCCTGTGAAATGTGGTCTCTCTCATGCAGGAGACCAGGGTTCGAATCCCAGGTATGAAAGTTATGTTAGGAGATGTGTGGGGGGATATGCGCACATGATTTGGCAACCCGGGAGCCAGCGAACACAAACGCGCTAATAAACAGCTGACATTTGCAAAGCGCTGTTCCGTGCAATGTCTGTGTGCAAATTCAGATCAATTGCTCCAGCCACTGAGGAGAACCGGGCAGAAGAGTTTTTGGCCTCACCGCACGCACAGAGCTTTGTCGAACTATAGGAGGATACCTGTAGCTTTAAATGTGCTGTTAGTGATATTTGTTTTGGTTAAAACATTTGTTATCTTTTTATCATCTCTTTAGTAAACAGACATTTTTTTCGGTGGGTTGTCAATTTCATCCAATCAGGAGAGAGAACCCATTCCATCACTTCCAATTTCACTTGTTTATCCTGTATGAGTTCTCGCTCCTGATTTGATGAAATTGGTATCCTGACCTGAAAATACATTTTCTGTTTACGAAAGAGCTAGAGAGATGGAGAGAGACCCTGTCTCTTCACTTATACAGCACCTTTAAATGAACACTGAGGGTTTTGCTGTATATACGGCACTTTTTTCACATATCCACCGACCACAACATTTGCATTGGCAGATGAAGCCTCCATGATTAGGTGTAAAGGTGCAGCAACGCTGTGACAGGAGTTAAGATAGCCAGGGTCATGCATGAGGCATCTGACAGCTTCATCGCAGGGAGGACAAACACCGCTCCGCCGCGCGAGCTGAAGGTCGGCCCACGCCGTAATGGCTGCCCCCTGCTCCCATTTGTCTAAATCAGGGCATTTGCGTTTAGCAATCAGCCGCCGGTGAAAACGCATTTGGCTGGCTGTCATCCTTAGTCACCTTCATCCCTGCCTATATCAACTCTACACCGTTGACAGGGGGGCTGGACGCGGCCCGGGCCGAGGCAGCGCACCATAACTCTTATCATCAACCGCAGACGCCAGTCAGATAGACACATTAGTAGCAAGACGCACGCTTCAGGTGTAGAGAGAGAGAGAGAGAGACAGAGAGAGAGAGAGAGAGAGAGAGAGAGAGAGAGAGAGAGAGAGAGAGAGAGAGAGAGAGAGAGAGAGAGAGAGAGAGAGAGAGAGAGAGAGAGAGAGAGAGAGAGAGAGAGAGAGAGAGAGTGAGTGAGTGAGTGAGTGAGTGAGAGAGAGAGAGAGAGAGAGAGCAAGCAGTGGTGTAAAGTAACTAAGTACATGTACTCAAGTACTGTACTTAAGTACAATTTTGAGGTATTTTTTACTTTAATGGAGTATTTCCAGTACTTTTACTTCTACTCCACTACATCTCAGAGGCAAATATTGTACTTTTACTCCATTACAATTATTTGCAATTATCAATTATTATATTGTAAAACATACATTAACCACTTTAGCCCTATTTTATATATAGACTATTCGAAAATAGCAGATCTACAAGCCCACAACGCGTCCCATCGCGACGCGTTGTAAGCTGGTAGATCTGCTATTTTCAAACATTTTCGTACTTTTACTTTTGGTACTTTAAGTACATTTTGATACCAATACTTTTACTCAAGTAAATTTTGAATTCCGGGCTTTTACTTGTAATTCTATATTGCAGTATTGATACTTTGAGAGTGAGAGTGAGAGTGAGAGTGAGAGAGAGAGAGAGGTATAGTGACGGCTGGGAGGAATGAAAAATATAAATACATGTCAAATGTCACTTACGTATGTACAGGAAAGAAGGCAATAGTTTGCAATAAAACAACAATATAGCTGTGCCACAACTTCCACTGACAAATGTCCAATCTGTTTCTCTCTACGTCTCTCGTAATTTCTGGCGAATTACAAAACTGCCTAGATACGCGATAGATTACATCACTGGAAATTGTTTCAGGTAAGGTAGGCTACTTAACAGTAGGTGCATGCACGTTACATATGTATATATGCGTCTCAGGGCTTCCATTTGTCCCATTCAGTGGTCATCGCCATGCTGACTTATGGTGGACATTTTTGTCAAAATTAAATTGTTGCCACAGACATACAAAATGAGCGGACGATAATATTACCAGAAACACAAAGAGCTAGCCCTGAATTACCATTACAGGTCTGTAACTCTGAGAGTGTACAAATGGAACCAAATGGACCCGTCATAGTGTCATAGTAAATCAGTGTCATACATATTCTGAAGAAAACCTGGAGACTTGACATTCAGTAATTGGATATTATGATCAAAATAACATTATAATGGTGTGTAAAAAAGAAAATCAAAAATTTGCCACGGACAAGACCAAGTCTTTGCCACGGACACATTTGTCCGTGTACGGACATATGATGACAGCTGGTCCCATTTGTGCATACATATGCACATCACATACGTATATGTACTTCTCAGGACTAAGATAGACTAGTGCTCAAAATGTGTCAGATATGCAAGGAATAATGTATTTAGGGGTGAAAGATTGAGGTGCATACATATATGTACAGTAAACAGTTGGGGGGGGGTCATTTCTGGCGTTAAGACAAATTGCAGAGTCACACTTTTTGATGTCTGTTGGTGGGGCATTCCACATTTTGGTGGCATAGCAGTAGAAGGAATTTAACCCCAATGTTTGTGCCGAATCTGGGTTGAACAAGATCTTTACTTCACCAGTTTTAAACATATTACTGTGGAAAATAGCAGCCAGTGAATTTGATCGGTCAGTTCTTTAATTCCGCTTGCAAATGCAACTTAAATCTACTGCTTGCCATGTATTTCAATTTGAAACGTGGGAAAGCCTGCAAAAAATAGCCGATTGAGTCCTTTCCCATTGCCAGTAGAGTTTGTCACGTTCAACATCACAAATATTTGCTAGTAAAGTGCCTGCAAGAGTGTCAGTCTCTCTCTCTCTCTCTCTCTCTCTCTCTCTCTCTGTGCTGTCCAGGGGCAATAAGCAATTATAACTATCAAAACCGATGACAATAATTGTTTTGGGATTGCTTGCGATTCTGAAAAAGGCATGGGGCTTGGGGAGGGATATATAATAGAGGATTCTGTTTGCAAAAAAAAAGTTTTAATCACTTCAAACTAATTATTTTATTTTGGACTGAAAAGATTGCGGTAGGCTGTAATATTTACTGTGCTCATAAATTACACATTTTTAAATTACACATAAGTTTACACATACATGTGTAAACTGGTAAATCTACCTTTAGGGGCATATCATATGCGAGTGAAATAATCACACAGGTCTCTTTATTTCCTCTTCCCCTTGAATCAGGAGAAGCTCTCTAATAGCATGGTACAGGAAAAGGGTTGAAAATGTGCATGTCTATAGACAGGTGTCATGTTTCCATCACTGCTGATCAGAGCTGGAGCCAATAAATACCTGTGAATATGCAGAGTCATTGGTCCTGGGAATGAATGCTGATTTTAACCAAATCCGGATGATAGTGGGCGTCTGTGTGTTCTTTCTTCTTCTTTTTCTGTGAGAAAGAGGCTTAATATTATATTTGCCCTAGGGTAGGTGATGGCTGATTTAACCACTAGAACCCTACCTTCCCTATATGTCATAATTATGCAAACATTCGTCAAAAACAGTCAAACATTGGTTGAAAATAACAGATCTACAGGCTAGAGGGTATAGAGGGAAAATGGAGAGGACCATGTGTAGACCCCTGGCTTTTTTTTTTACTTTTTTTTTTTACTTTTTTTATCCCACGATTTTGTAACCCTTTTTTCACCAGGTGCCAATTTTCTAAGTGATCCTGGGCGCTACACTCCCCCCACAGCCTACGGGGCCCAGGGCCAAGCTCATGCCTCCTTCAATGCATGAGAACCAACTGACCTTCTTATCACTTGACATGGGAGAGTTTCCCCAGTTGGACGGCACGTGGAGGGAACACGTTATTCCAACCAGTTCCCCTCCATCAGGCGCCCCGGCTGTCATGGGGGAGGCGATATAGCAACCAGGATTACTACATGTTTTTGTGAGGGTATTAACTACCCTAGGAGACACGGGGAGAACATGCACAGAGTAGGCCCTTTCCTTTTGTAGACCCTTGGCTAATCCCGGTGTGTCATAATTCTGTGTGGTGACACCGACCAGACATTCTACCTTAGGCATGGCAAACATATTCTTCCCTGTCACATATTCCTTGACTGAAAACGAAAACAAAATGAAACGAGTGCAGATTCTGCAGGGCTCTTGTGAGGCACGCAGCGGACGTTAAGTGGTGAACTGACGATTTCCCACGGTGCAGTGGCACGTTTTTCCCTCCCTGATGTTGATATTTTGGGGATTTGCCATGTAGTGGTGTGGGAGGAGAAGCACAGTACTGTGTACTGTAGGTCGTGTGGTGTGTCGTGTGCAAATCAGCAGCGCACCTATGATTTTGATGTCAACAATGACAACAACGATTTACACCCCCTGCCTGCTAAGCAGTAAACTCTACAAGCGTATAGCAAGGCACACACTTTGCTATTTCCAGCACACGTTAGTTGGCAGAGGCACACCCAGATAGATGTCTCCAACATCAGCCAACCTCTGCTGTGAGGGGAAAACCCTTACTATACTATTCAGGTACAGTGGTTATTATTTAATCACAAGTTCTTGGCAATACTGTACTTTCACTGGTTAAATTGGTTAAATGTATAAGAAATTAAAATACAAAAAGACTTTCAACCTGGCGTCCCTATTGTGGGTATGGGTTAGTATTGACCAAATGAGAAATAAATTAAGTTTTCATATCCGTCGTGTTTACATAATAGAGTTAAAATTCTATGATGTAAAAGTCTCTGGTTGAGACCTGGTTCACTGAAGAAGGAAGAGGGGGGGGGGTGAAGTGAGCTGGCAAAAACGTAACCCATTAAGACCTGGAACGCATCTGTGTCACTTTTTGATTTGAGCTAAAAAAGCATTATTTTACACTTTGGCTATTAAAAAATAGCAGATCTACAAGCTCATAGCGCGGCACAGAGTGCCGCGCTACGAGCTTGCCGCGCTACGAGCTTGTAGATCTGCCATTTCTTTTTAATCGTGAAAATGTGTGCAAATCTTTTAATATATATTGTTTTAAAGCAAACATTTTTAACTCAAATCTTTGCTTCTGGGGGGTCCCTGGAACAACATATTTTGAGATGGGGATCGGCCTCCAAATACATATCATTTTGGGGGTCCTTGACAATTATGAAAAAGTTTGAGCACCAATGACATAGAAACATAATTTTTTTTCAGAAAACTGTTGGGATTTAGAAGATATTTTGTAAAATCTCAGGTCTTAATGGTTTTAAGGAGATAAACGAGCAGAAAACTGTAAAAAAGCAAACAGTTGAGGCATAAGTGACAGGATCTAAAATGGCAAAACAGCCATTTGCATGGGCCCTTACATGGAACAACCCCCTTACAAACGTAATTCTTCAAGAAACAATGGATAAGGGATATTGATTCACATTGCATCTTTCACCTGCAGTCAGATACTGTACAAATTAACTTTTGTCGATTCGCAATTATATAGGCGAATGATTTCCTGGCAAAACCATGCTACTAATCCCATTTTTGCTGAGGTTTTGTTTAGCTATGCAAGAAAGAAAGAGCACTAGGGGACAGTTACATCAGAGTTACTCGTCTTGTGCCTGTGATGATGACGTGGGGTGGGCTTATTATTATGACAGCAATTGCAGAAGGGTGAATACAAGTAGCGGTAACAAATCTCAGCGAGTTCAGCAGCAACACCTTTGTGCTCATCACGAACAATTTTCATCTCAATCGAAGTGACCCCATGTCTTGGGCTTCATCCGGAGCTCGGGCCGTCTAAAAATAGCATTCTTGCAAGACCAGCAGGGAGCCACTTCAATCGTCTCGTACTGTCTGTACACACGCATCTCTCCTCCTTGCCCTGCCTGCCTACACACGCTGGTCATTATCTGAGCACAGAGCCCGGGATTACAGCTATACGGCGTGGGTGAGCAATCGGAGGAGCCACCTCCCCCCCCTCTCCCCCATAACTGGTGGTGGACGGCATGAAAGCCAAAGGAATCAAGTCAGGAACGGGTTGTGACAGAGTCACAGAAAGAGAAGCCAACACGCTCCACTCTCTCCTTCCTTAACCCTCCAGGCAAGCTGAGCACCTGGCCACTCTACTGCTGTCACCACGCTGGGCTCTTTTTATGGTAACTGTGTGGGCCTGCTCTAGGTATTATGTGAATTACATTTTATTAACCACTTAAGCCCTATTTCAAAGCAAAAATAGCCAATCTACAGTACTAGCTTGAGATCTGTTATCTTTTTTAGCCATTTTTGTTTATTTTCTTTTTAACAAAAACATCTATTTGTTTTACATTTTTGGTGGGTAGTGAATTACTAATGGTTAAGTTGAGCATGCTGTGAAATAAATAAAGTCCACACATTGGTTTTCAGGTCTGTTTTATTGCCGCTTTCAACCAAAAACGTGGAGCTGAGAATCAATGTGCAGACATTATTTATTTCACTGTTGATCTGCCGTTTGTTCAGCACCACTCTAGATTGGGATGTGCATCCCAAGTTTAGCATTTAGCCTACAGAAAATAAATGAGATTATCATTTACATGGCCTGATTAATCATGGAGGAATACCAGTGAATACCAGTGAAGGCGTGAAACCCCTGGTCATAAAAAAAAATCTTGTGTGTGCATAAAACTGCACAAACAAGAATAGAAACAGCAGACACATTCTTCTCATCTGATGTATAAATCTGCACGTTCGCCTGATTCTGGTTTTATACATCTATAAGTCATCGTGGTTAGGGTTAGGTTTATACCAAAGCAGTGCAAGCTGTTATTCAGGGAAGGGACCGTTTACTTCAGCGATGGTTAAAATAATAGGAACGACCTTCGCAAAAACAGGCAATAACAAAAGATTATTGATCTGTAGGACTGCAGAATGACTCTGTTTATCATCAAAAGTCCAGCTGTGTGGTGTATCTTTCTTTGTCATTTCCATTTTCCTACAGTGAAATGAGGTACAGTTGATCAGTGGTTCTCAACCAGTGGTCCGGGGACCACCAGTGGTCCATGAGGGGGTTCCAGCGGGTCCCCAGACAAATTAATAGTTAGTTAGGAACCAAATTGACCCGTGTGTGTCTGTAACTCTGAGAGTGTACAAATGGAACCAAATGGACCCTAACGGGTCCATTTGGTTCCATTTGTACACTCTCAGAGTTAAAAGAACACTGATGATGATACTACAGTGTAGACTGGGACCCCTGAGAAATCAAAATGGTCGAGTCCCTGGCATATCTTTTCAAATGGGGGTCCCTGGGCTAATATGTGTCAATTTGGGGGTTCTTGACGCAAAAAAAGGCTGAAAACCACTGAGGTAGATGACCAGACTCGGGCGAGGTACTGTATCGTGTCCGCTAACACAATACGTGTCTCACACCTGGTCTCTGACATCTGTGATTCTCATCGGCAGGCCCCAGGTACATGACCTCTGTCTGGACACATCCGTGTCACATCAGCAAGTACAGGGCAGGCACAATACCTGTTGTCACTGAGGGCGCCACGTCTTCAGATATTAAAAAAAGATTGCGTTGGGATCTACAGTGTAAAATAAAATAAACAAATAACTAGAAAATGTGCTCCTCGGAGCACAAGTCTCCGCCAGCAGACTATAGCAATTATATTATCATAGCAATAACTAATGAGATACAGTAGAGTAAAAGATATATACTGTACTTAAATAAAAAGGTGTATGTTAAAGAAATATTTATTAAAAAAAAAATGATTTAAAAATCATATTTTGTCTTCTAATGTTTAAAAATTCAACTCTAGTCCTCTTCTGTGTTACTGTTGTAGATGAGTATGCTTTCTTAGCTTTGGCCTTCTGCGCCTTTGCTTGACCAATGTCAGGTGTTCTCAAAGGGACACACACACGCACGGACGGGTGATTTGGACTAGAAGATACTGTTCCAATCAAGACTGATTGATCCTGTCTTACCTCGCTTCAAAAACGTAAACGGCTTTTTGAAGTGACACACCTTTTTATTATAGGATTGTATTTCGTCATGCGTCCCTCTAGCCAATCAGAGACATTGATGTCAACATATTGACACGTATTAAGAGTTCGGCTTTGTTGTGGGATCATTTCAACTCTAGTCCTCTTCTACGTTACAATTGTAGATGAGTATGCTTTCTTAGCTTTGGCCTTCTGCGCCTTTGCTTGACCAATGTTAGGTGTTCTCAGAGGGAAACACACACGCACAGACGGGTGACTTGGACTTACTGAAGGTACTGTTCCAATCAAGTCTGATTGATCCTGTTTTACCTCACTTCAAAAAGTAGGGGCTTTTTGAAGTGACACCTATTTATAGAATTGTATTTCGTCACGCGTCCCTCTAGCCAATCAGAGGCATTGGTGTCAACAAATTGACACGTGTCACGTGGAGCTTGCCCAATGTTAGCTTGGCTAACAATGTTTGCTCACACAAAGCGAAAACATATTCTCCACCTTCGGCGGAGACAATAATAATGATAATAAAGTTACACAACTAGAGGTTCGGGCGGCCCGAACATCTGGAGTTCACACCTATGTCGCACCGCCAATCTGACTGATATGCCCATATATGGAGATCTATATCTGTCAGTCCTTGTCCCTTTTATGCCCATATACAGTATGGAGATCTCCAATGTCATCAGTATACAGTATGCCCATATATGGGCATGCCCCCTTTTGTGCCCATATATAGAGCTGACTGATTTGTTTGCGCCTGATGTCATGACGACACATTGAGGTTAGACAACACACTCCATATTTGGGCGTAGCTGCATTGGGAACTCCTTATATGGTTATGGCTGAGTCATGGTGACATGAGCGTGATGTCAGAGATCCTCTCTCATGACAATTTTAACATAGGATAACAAGTGGAAAGCAATATCTGGCATTAGTTTCATTTTCTCTGATCTGGTGGAAGAAAAAAAAAAGCTTATGCATGTGTTAGTCAGACTTCAGGCGAGTCACCTTTGTTTTTTGCTCATTTGAACCCATATATCCCTCCCTGCGCGAGACTGTGAGCCTGCTTGTTCCACTGGCTGTTCAGAGGTGCTGGTGCAGGAGAGATGAAAAATAGCCTTCAGTATAGAGCATCCCGCTTTGTGCGGTTCACATAGCAACGAGACCCTCCAACCTCTGGAGGTCGGTCACCCGGGAATTCTGGGAAGCTCAGCTGTCAGATCTGGCAGCCACTCAGGCGTACTGCTCACTGTATGAACCAGCAGGGGAAAAAGAGCAGCACACACACTCAGTTGAGTGCATGTGCTTGCATGTACACACGCACATACGCACATACGCACACAAAAGGTTTCCTAGATGTGCAATCATCCAGTTACATCATTTACACACTCATATGCACACGCCAACACACACAAATATTCCCAGAATCCATCATCATCCTTCCTACCCGTGCTGCATTACTGTTACATTACTGTTACATCTCCCGGTGATTCGGTTTGATCCCAGAGATTCCTTCGTCTGAGATGCTCATCTCACTGTTTTACCAGGGTTAAACTGATATCCCCAGGAGCCAACGGGGTGGTGAGTGCCTGGAGGAGCGAGGGTGACTGGGGTTTCAAGGGATGCAATTAATCTCTATCAAAATGCCCCTTTTAGGTGTAATTAGAAATGAGCTCAACTTACGGCAGTGGAGAGAGCGAGTGTTCTAGTCACAGGACGAAGGGGTGAAGTGTACTCCGAGACAAAGGATAATTTGTCTCGCTAACGAGGATGTAATATTGATTGGAAACGCAGGCTGAGATCATGCAGTTCCTCAGTACGCATTTTCTCCTCCGTATTGATTTCAAATAGTTGACCAAGTCACAGCTCCAACACACCATCTGATTTGTGTGGTAGGTGTTTAGGTATAGTGTAGGTGCATGATGTGTTTCCACCACGTTCTGCCACTGAAAGAACCATACTCACAAGTTCAGTTAAAAATCGTAGCTATTAACCATGCAGTTTTGCTAAGCTAACACTGACTTAAATTGTTCAGGTTAATTCAGTAGTGTTTTAATTACTTTTTTACAACCACAACCTAAAAAACAATCAAGCAATTAACGGCACAATTTTCTGTTTATGTACAATAATAGGCCGAAGCTGTGAGCAGACAATGACACGTTTAGACCGGTATTGTCCTTTAACATTTGGGTGGTTGTGATGGCAGAGTAAGCCGCTATACTTCATTCAGCCAGATTGAACATAATGAGTGCATTTAACCAGCACAGTATTAGTTCAAGACCAGAGAAAAGCGGAACCCAAGTACCAAATAGTTTATCTGCTGTTTTAGCAACAAAAAACTAACAAAAAAAAAATTCTTATGGTAGGCTACCATATGGCAAATTGGCTGATGCACACTCACCTAGATAATATGGCCCAGCTGATTAGTTAATCTTTTATCCTCAGTCTCTCAGAAATGTCAAAATTGGAGAACGTTGACATCAGATGGATTTGTATTGCAATCAGTGTGCATGCATTGTGCACACCCATAATTCCCTCTCTATTTAAGCCCAGTCCACACCAATGATTCGCAACGCAACAAGTTGCAACAGCAACCACTTTGCAACCACTTCGCAACAGAATCCCCCCCCAAAAAAATGGCACCGACCTGCGGGTGGTGTGGTCGGCCGAGCGCATAACGGGAGGTGAGCTTCCCTCCCTCCATAGGAACTGTACAAGAAGAGATGTGTGGTCAAAGCGCTCCGCATTATCAAGGACAAGCACCACCCCAGACACAAATTGTTCACATGCACCCCTACAACGACCGTGGCCAGGCAAGGAGGCCTACTGTAGTATTAAGGGCAAGACCACCACTTATCACCAGGGCCTACAGAGCAGTGTTGATTTTGTTGACTAAAACTAATGACAAAAATTGTTTGTCGACTACCTTTTTTCACTGGCGAAAACTAAATATAAACTAAATAAAAACTAAGCTATGATGACTAAAACTAGACTAAATTGACAATTTCGTCAACAAATAAAAACTAGACTAAAATGTTAGTGAGGGACTAGTGGAGAAGAGATCCAGTAGAACTAAATTTTATTCAAAAGACTATGACTAAAGCTAATTTTAAAAAATGCTGTCAAAATCAACACTGCTACAGAGCAGACTGGCTGCAAGAGGGTACAAAACCACTACCACCCTTGATTTGCATATACCATACGGTTGTCTTTGGAATAGTATAGTGTTTATTTTGACACCAAATTTTGATTCAGTTTTAGTCATAGTCTTTTGAATCAAATTCCATTTAGTTTGTCATATTTTAGTCATCTTAAATGTTTAACTGCTAGTCTAGTTTTAGTCGCCTAAATATCATAAGATTATAGTCGACTAAATCTACAGTTGATTTAGTCGACTAAAATGTATTTTGGCGGTGCCATGATGGCGTCGTAATGGCTGATTTTACACTTACGGAATGCGCTGCGACGCTGCGACGCGTTGTGAGCTTGTAGATCTGCTATTTTCAGAGCACAACACGCATAAAGCATAGTCATTTAGTTCTACTGGATCTCTTCTCCACTAGTCCACTCCCTAACATTTTAGTCGTAGTTTTTATTTGTTGACAAAATTGTCAATATATTTAGTCTTAGTTTTAGTCATCATGGCTTAGTTTTTATTTCGTTTTCGTCGGTGAAAAAAGGTAGTCGACCAACATTTTTCGTCATAGTTTTAGTCGACGAAATCAACACTGTAGTATACCCACTTGGAATTCAATGGCTTTCTTCCTGATAAAGGCCCTTGAGCCTCATGAGCTGAACATTCCGTATTGGCTCATAGTGAGGCCATGCTATCAGCACTTGGCTTTGATCTCTGTGTCAACAGATACATTTCATTTGCAAAGGCAGAGGTGCAAAAAAAAAGAGAATGTGACACAGAGTGACGTAGTGATCCGTAGCCAGCATCTCCAGCAATTAATAGGGCGTTCTACATCATTAGTCTGGGGTGAACACTAATACAACAGAGCATTTGAATGGGCCATGGAAGGTTATTTAAATGCAAAAGAGCCTGGCCCTTTGGGCAATCCATCTCATAAACCTGACTGTGGACTAAATGTTTGATTCATAATCTGCCGGTAATGACTTTGCTGTCAGAACGGGTGTCGGAGTCAGATTTCATCCTAACCTCGTTCAGACCATGCTGGAGGGGGTGTTCCTGGCACCTGGATGCCTCCTGGTTAACTGCAATGACAAAAGCCCATAAAGAGCCATTACGATTCTAATGACCAATTTCAATATAGAATCACATCGTTTAGGAAACGACTTTCAGGCCAAACATGTCATGTCCTCTAATAGCAGATACTTCATATGCAACTGTGTGCGCACGCACGCACGCACGCACGCACGCACGCACGCACGCACGCACGCACGCACGCACGCACACACACAAAGCTTGTAGACCTAGTCATCCAATCATCCATGCCATCTCTCATATCTTTCCTCTTTTTTTAATAAAGTCACACAAACACTTTCCTTCATTCCTCTGTGACTGTCGCAGCGAACTGTGCACACACACTCCCTAGATGCCAATTCAGAACCTCTGCCCCAAATCTTTTCGCCCCAAAAATGTTGTTATAGCGCCACCAGGAGGCCGCTTTTTGCAAAAAATGGCTTCCAATGTTTGCAGGAGTACTCTGTTTTGAACAAAATGCCTCAAATCATGAACACAGCGTGTAATTTCTGTGAAATGTTGCACGCACACCCTCATTAGGCCGAGGAAGAAATGCCACTTGAATATTTTCAAATCAGCCTCATGGTGGCGCTATAACAGGCTGATTTGTGTTTTTACCTATAACTGCACCGATCTGTGTAAAACTTTGTTTGTATGTGCACTCCCTAGAGCCAAGGCCAAGGAAAAACCTTTGCCCTGCATTTTCACATCTGCCTTTTATAGCGCCACCAGGAGGCAGACTTATGTTAAACGCATTTTTGGATAATACTCCTTCAGATTGTATCCAAATTTCACGCAAATCAGTACACCTGATCTCTATGCGATCAAGACGGATCCGTTTGATTTTTCATATTCCATCCTGATTGGCTAAGACTGACATCTAAAGTTTGCAGGAGTGGCCCGTTTTGAACAAGATGCCGCAAATCATGAACGCAGTGTCCGATTGCGGTGAAACTTTGCACGCACATTCGCACTACATTCAGGAACAAATGCCACCCTCTAAACATTGCCCTATTATTGTGCCACCATTACTCCTACAAATGTTGTCCAAACATCACGCAAGTCTCTTTAGTCAAGTGATCGAGACGGATCCGTCTGATCCGTCCGATTCTTCACATTCCCAACATTGCTGGCCCACACTACCCTACTGTACCTGACCTGGCGGAGACCTGTGCTCCGAGGAGCACTTTTTCTAGTTATTTCTGTTATTAATAATAAGTTATTTATTATTGTTTCATTATTTAAGTTAAATGGTCTAAATTAAGTTTGCTTTAATTACTTGCTTTCACATGGTTAATTTATAAGGATACGTAGCGCGGCACTCGGTGCCGCGCTATGAGCTTGTATATCTGCTATTTTTGAATAGCCAAAGTGTAAAATAATGTTTTTTTTGCTCAAATCAGAAAAGGACACAGATGCGTTCCAGCTCTTAATGGGTTAAATAGAAGCACACGCACATTGTGCGAGTGCGTGCGCGTGTCTTCTCGTATGTGTGTGCATGCGTTTATAAGTGGTGCACGTGTCGTGTGTGCACGCACACGTGACCGGTCAGTGTGTGAGTGTGTGCGTGTATTTTTGAGAGTGCCACGGCAACGCTGTGCTGTCCTACAGTATTTGTGTTGTAACCAGTTGCAAGTTTGTTTTTAATCAGTAATTGCAGGTGTTCATGCTACATGAAGACACACAGACATAGTACGTACATACATACATACTTATAGTAACTTGTAGAAGAGGCTGGCACCGCTTTAAAAAATCTATTATTTTCACCAAGCGACACCATCCTACTACGAAGTGTACGGCTGCACCCCTTAGAACATATGATTAGCTGATTAAAAACAAGGTGCAAGAAGACATTTGCAGTCAATTCAATATTGTATCTCTCCTGACATAAAATCGATAGATGGCCCATCATGAAAGCTTTGCTATTGTAATGTCGGGGCATGACACCAAGAACATTCGATTATCATCCTATATGGGACAAACCTTTAGAACAGGGGTCTTCAACTCACAACGCCTCGCGCTGCGAGGCGTCGTGAGCTTATAGATCGGCTATTTTTGGCAAAGAGGCAGGTGTAGAGGGGAAAAAAGAGCAGACCACGTGAACAAAAAATGTTGAATCTGAAACGCAATTTTATACAATATAGAGGGGGTCCCTGCTTCATCTCTCTCTCAGCTAGGGGGTCCTTGGCCTGAAAACGTTGAAGACCCCTGCTTTAGAAGGTATTGCTGCTTAGAGACTGGGGCATTTTTTATTCTTAATTTCTGCCTCCCATAACGAGGAGGGATTATGAGACCTGCTCTGGGATCAGTGCATTTACTGTAGTCGCACGCTGCTCGTCTCCTCACTCACTGCTGTCCTGTGACTGAAAAGCTGCCATGGCCATTTCTCTAAATAAACAAAAATAAACCATAATAATTGATAGTATCCATGGGGCCAGAATAGCGCAGATCTATTCAGTTCAGGCTGGTTTATGTTTACTCAGCCGTGTTAAAGAGCCCAAACAACATTCATCGCTCCCCGTCTGGGTCCTCGCCGCCAGAGAGAGTCCCTGACTGTCCCTGACCCACACCGAGGCACTTGTCACATCTTTCTCTCAGCCCGGAGAAATGGAGTTTGACTCCGGCTGTTTGTGCCTCCAATCCTCCGGGGGCTGTATTAAAAAGGCATTGCAGCGATGTTGACAGGAATACATTTATCGGGATTGTGTCTCCTTTCAAGAGGCGGCTGGGGGTAGCACGTGCTGCCTGCCACGGTCGCATTGGGCTGCCTGGTATGCCATTTGATCTCCGTATATCGCCTATATTGGATAGTCCTGCACCAGGCTGGTGCCATCAGACAGATCCTTATATTGAGAAGTATCACCCAATGGTTGGATCAAAGGCATTCAGATGAGTACCGGCCTTTGTAGTCTGTCAGCACAATGCCGTTTAAATGTGTGTGTTCTGTCACAGATAAAATGTATATTCTTTTTATATCCAGGGTCTTTCTGAAAGTAATTTTTGTTTGCCAAAATGAAATATAAGCCATCTCTGTTGCCTTTTTTTTTTGTGTCAGACATTTGCAATAACTGGAAAGATACGAGGCACTTCAGACGTATAAGAACATAGACCTTAATGATGCCTAATAGCGTCTCATCATAATTCACATTCAAGCCCATCAGTACTGAGAATCATGAAGCTGCGGTTCAATGTGACATCACGTGGAGGTTTATCATTGAAAAACATCAATGGGATATCATTTTCCTCTCTTTTTTTCCAAAACACAGATGCCCAGAAGTGCACTGGTAGCATAACTACAAAAATAGAGCATTTTTGTTTCTATAGAGCGTGAGCTCAAAGTTTACATTAAAGTTGTAGCACCGTCTACACACCAACTTTATTCCTCTGCTGGACATTATGGTGTTTGTCTATGGTGAAATGAAAGACATCAATCAGCATCAACATTAGACAACCCTGTGTGTGTATTTGATTAATGAGCTATTTTACATTGAAAGTCATGAATTGTTGCCCCCAGTCTCATGCTTCCATTCTACAGTTTTTTTCCGCCTGATATCACATGGTAGGAGTATCTATTCTTGATCTAGTCTCTGACAAGCCCCCCCAACCCCTCCAATTATAGTAGCAGACTTACTACATCTTTTCTATCTTTGAAAAGTAGTACAGTAGCCCTGTTTTTGTATGATTTTCTTTGAAATGTGTACACTTTATTTCAGATCCTGTAGTGTAGGTCAGTGTATAGAGACAAGAAACCAAGGGCAGAGAGGGGAGAGACATGTGAGACAAGACGGGGGGTCCCATTTGAACCCTGGGTCCTCGCACTCACAAGTAGCGTTATGATCTATGCACTGGCAGAGTTGGCTAAGCATCCAAGCACCCCAAAATGTGTAAAGTAACTCTTTGATTTAGGTGGTGCCTCCCTGTTTGACATGATCATATTAAAGAGGTGGTGCCATGGTTTTGCACTTTTTCTGTTTTTCATGTGTCTATGGGGTTGATAGAACTTCATTAAGCCCCCTGGTGGTGTTTTTATGGTGTTTTATGTCTTCTCTGACTATTTTGAGTTTCTACCTGGAGGCTGAAACCTTGAGGGTCAAACGTGCCAATAGAAAAACAGCCCTTTAGTGACATAGTAGAAATATACCCTCCCCCTCATTATCATAACACAACAGGTGTGGGCATGAGGAGGAGGAGGGACTAGGACAGGTGGGTGGTGCTAAGGTAGTGGAGGAGGTGCTAAGGTGAGAACCAGGTATACTTAATGAACTGGAGGCGTGTCCACATAAAAACATAATTTTAACAATTTCTGTACACTTTTTTGAAAAAAATCTGCCTCCTAGTATAACCATCCCTGGATGGGTCCCTGGAACAAAATATTTTGAGATGGGGGGGGTCCGTGGCCAAGTACATATCATTTTGTGGGTCCTTGACAATTATGAACAGGTTTATAGTGACTTTGAAGTGGAACACGAGGCAGGTGTCAGTGAGGTTGGATCATAAAATGGCATTGTCACACTCTTGGAGGAGATTGGCTGAATGCCGACGTGACACAAGGTGCTGTGAAACTGCTGAGGTAAGGTACGGGTCAACTCCTCACTGTCCTTAACTGACAAAGTCACACCTGCAATGTTAATTGACAGCTGAAAGGCTGCTTCTGAATGCTTGATGTTGAGCCTCGCAGACCCTACTTAAACTGATTTTTGAAAATTCGATTTTTTTTTTCACCTATAACATGCCCAAAATAGGGACGGCACATTGAAAATGGTTAATGTGCAGTCACACAGAATTACAGAAATGCAGAAATACGCGCACGCACGCGCACACACACACACACACAGACAGAAATGCATACGTTTTGCATTGCTCGTCTCTTAGATAGGTTTTCCATGTCTACGATCAATGTGAAATCGAGGTGCAATAGGAGAGATATTGGAGATTTCAGTGGTCTGCCAAGCTTGGTCCTCTGCCAGAAGAGTACTTTGTGGAACAGAACAAACACTGTGACAGTAAGTTTTTTTTTCCTTATGGTAAATCACCACCCGTCCATATCAATAATCATGCCCATTAGATCTCTGTGAAACATTCCGTACAGCCCCCTCGATTATTCCGTGTGTCCGCCCTTCACTGCACACACAGCGCTTGTGTGTGCAATGCTGGTATAAAAAGCGCCGGGCCATTTCAAATAGTTATTCAGACGTCAAATGCCACATCGTAAAAATATGAGTTAATTCAAAGAGAAATGTCACAGCATATGTTCGCAGTGAATGACTTTGTATAGGATACTGTACTACGCATATGTACGCCCGAATAATCAGGAATGGTGTTACGTTATCAAGACAGGAATAACTGTGCATTGAATGTGGGTGGGTATGCATAATTCATATGCTTGAGGAGAGAAAACTGGCAGTTGTCAAAATCCACCAAATAAATTCAGTTGATCACTGCTAGTGCTAACTTCAGCTCTTTTCTTTTCTTCTGTGTCCCAATAAATGCAAAGCTGCAACTGATGCTCCAGTCCTATGCAGTAGACGTGTACTGAACTAGGAGAATGATGTCCTCACCTGTAGACAGATTTATCAAGATTCAAAATATCTACTATTGCAAGTCTTGGGAATTACCACTTTCAACCTGGTGTCCCGATTTTGGGCATGCCATTGTAGGTGAACAAAAAAGTTTCAAAGAATTCCGAAAATAGCAGAGCTCACAACCCACCTAATTGCATTGTGAGCTTCAGAAATCCAGTTACGGGTAAAGCAGCCAAAACATTTGAAATGAGGTACATATCAGTGCAATATTCAGTAAATACCCTGTACTGTATATCAAAACCTGGATCCAGCATGCTCTGTGTTAGTGTAGTGCTGTAATAGACCTGCACAATTATGGCTAATATTCTCATCACAATTATTCATCACAATTAGTGGTAATGATTTTTTGGGGGGGGAAATGTTTTTGATAGTCATTGTCATTGTGCTTTTTGGTGTCACATCTTTAGTCAAATGGTGTGTAATGAATGACCTCTGTGATTTTACTGTGTCTGTGTCAGCTTTTTGGATGGAAAGATGGGTTGTACAATGTTCTGGTTCTATTAAACGTTAAGTTTAAGTAGAATAGGGCATGGTACAACAGCTGACCAAATAAGATGTTAAACATTTCATGATTACATAATTGTGAAAAAAAGAAAACACAATTTCCGATTATTTTCTATTGCAGCCCTATACGGTAGTAAGTAAAATTCTCTAGCCTGCCAGTACCTTCCTCTCTCCTATACGTTCACTTTGCCACCCTCCTCTTCGCTTTCTTAAACCAAATCTCAATATAGAAGACATTGAAAGCTGATTTCCAGCTCTCCTATAAGAAATTGTGACTTGCAACGAGGGATGTTGAACTGATTTTCCAGGCCTCTATCTGCATTTTCTCTATTTTTGAAAGGTTTACCATCTCTATGGTAAATACTTTTCTCCACGGAGTCGAGAAAAACAGATGCTGTACCCATTCAATTTAACCCATTAAGACCGGGGACGCATCCGTGTCATTTTAAGATTTCTTTGGCTATATAAAAATAGCAGATATACAAGCTCGTAGCGCGGCACAGAGTGCGTGAAAATGTGTGCAAATCTTTAGTTTGAATATATATATGCTTTTTTAAAGCGAAAGTTTTTAACTCAAATCTTTGCTTCTAGGGATTTTACAAATGTCTTCTAAATCCTAACAGTTTTTTTTTTCCTAAAGTTTTTTTTATTAATGTTTTTTTACTTATGTTGCTATATTATCAATGGGTTTCAAACTTTTTTCATGTCAAGGACCCCCAGAAGTGTCCGCGGAGGCGCGGACCCCCTCCCATCTAAACATATTTTGTTCCAGGGACCGCCAGAAGCAAAGATTTTAGTTAAAAATGTATATAAAAGAATTTTCACGATTTTTCAAAAAAATTGCAGATCTACAAGCTCGTAGCCTTGTATATCTGCTATTTTTGAATAGCCCCAAGAAATCTTAAAATGACACACATGTGTTCCCTTCCCGGCCTTAAAGGGTTAAAAGTCAACACAGCGGGGCAAAAATCTTATTTGCCAAAACCTTCCTTAGTGCCACTTCTGCAGCCGCCCCGCCCCCCTGAAATCTTGGTCTGGCTCTGACTTCAAGGCAGTGGATGTATTCTTGTGGAAGTAAAGACTATCTATGTTATGATAACCTATGTACCGGAACAAATAACCTAAAATGTCTCATTTCAGCAAATAATTTGCTGACAAATAATGTACAAGAAGAAGCGCATTTACATATAAATTAAACCCAGCTATTTCCTGGACAGGAATGTAGCTTTATGCCTCCCATAACTGTGACTTATGACAGAAATAATGACAGCGTTACTGGAAAGTAATGACAGTGGGACATCATTTTACACACACACACATACATGTTCTCAATCTTCTACAGACACTTCGGTATCAGTCTCCGTTTATCTCTCTTTGTACCAGCGTACTCCATGGTGTAATGCGTGACAGAGATGAGTGCTGCTGACTCCAGGAGGCACTTCTCATTTGCTAAGCGTATTATTGATCCCTCTTTAGAAGGCTTTACCTGAAAAAAAAGAGACTTCATTTTTTTTTCTGTCAGCAAGTGCAGACACTTGGGCTGCTTCTTATGTTCTCGCAAAGGCTTTGACGGAAATCAAACCGCAGAATGTATTGCGTGTGTTTATTGCTTTTGTATATTGTTACACAGCACCTGTAACGTTAACAACCGTGCACATTTAAACTCACCTTATGAGCGTTAGGTTTAGCATGTCTTGTCAGGTTATAGAACTGGGGTACAAATAACACAAAAATGCCCGAAGAAAGAAGTGGAAATGATCGGCCACATTCCAAAACAACATGTCATCCGTCACCGCCCTGTAATCCTCAGAACATGTGACATAGCTAGGGCAGCGGTCTCGCCATGAACATTATTTTACACTATCTTGATTATACAGGCAATGACCAGGTGGACTTCTCTTCGCTTGACTGACACTAAATACTGAATTTACATTTGAAAGACAAGCCTGTACGGAAAGAAGAGGCCGCAGTATGCTGTGTCGACTAAAAAAAAGAGAGAGAGAGTGAGAGAGAGAGAGAGAGAATTCTTCAGGCTGCCATTCACAGTCCACCAGGTCATCGTAAAGCCTTTCTGCTGCTCCCTAATAAAACTGTAAACTGACCCCCCAGAGGGGCCCCACGGTGTCTATTGATTGCATTTTCACATTGACTGCAATTGTGCACTAGATTGCTCCCACTGTGGATATGCATGGATATGATTAGGTTTTGGTGTAATGAAAAGAAGAGGGAATAAAAAATAATACAAGTTTAAAAAAGCACGAGGCCTGTTCCAAGCACACGTCGGGGGCCACTATACCGTGCCAATCTGAATGCACCTCCACACACTTCCATTTCGCCCTCACATCTGTGCCTTCAATTCCACGGCGCTTTGTGAAAAGGTTAATGTGTTTTCCGCAATCAGCCATGTACTGGGATGTCTCTTTTTTGTAATACTATTTAAAACCTCATCCTCTGTCTGACTGCAAATTCACAGCCCCCTTACTTGCTCATGTGTTGACACGTTATGCCTAATGATGCCAATAAATTAAGTTTTGCTTTGTTGTCATCACATTAAAATGTCCCTTAACGGTAGAAATTTCAATGCAGATGCAGGTGTGTTTCAATGGCAACATAACCCTTCCTGTCATTCTGTATCACTGAATAACACTGTCACAGAGAATTTTTAGCTGTGACCTCGCAGCTAGTATAAAGCTGGCAGCATACTTCAAAAAGAAGCTGAGTTTGTTTTTCGGCTCGCCGAAACCGAACAAGTTCTCTGAGGAGGATGAAATTGTTTTATACTTGATGCAGCTCCGCTTTGAGTGCTGACATGGTGGACCCTGCCCATGGTATAATACAGTGCTGGAACGGTTGTTTTGCCACCTGGATATCCACGCTTTGTTTTTGTCATCCACCAACTCGCTTTGACATCATTGTCAAAGAGATTTCTTGGTTTTCCAGTAACCGACACAGTGGACAAAAGTGTGTGCTATCTCTCTCAATGAATTACCATCATCAGGTTGTGTTTCAGGTCCCACACAGAGGGATTATAGAATGTTTGTACCTCCGTACCTCCTCAGACAACCCTTCTTCAAACCCGCTCATTCAGGGCAGCAGACTGCGAAAATAAAATAATATAAATCACGAGCACCATGAGTTTCAGACCGATAACAAATGATGTTCACATTGGTGTCTCTAGTCTTCGGTGATAGGTAGAAAATATTGGAGGTGCAAGAATTGCCAAAACTAACTGCAGCAAAGTCATTTGTTAGTTGTCTTTGAAATTATGACATTTTGTTCTTATTACCTCGCTGAACTTTGTTTCCACAAGAACAGAAGTATGCTGCAGCCTCAAGCCACCATGTTGGTTGGTTGGTCTGTCAATCTGTACAAAACTGCAAACCAAAAAGCTGGCCGCAACGTTTGACAGATAATGTGCTTGTATTTTTTGGCAAGTAGGCTACAGTATATTTGATTTGTCTCTAAATTGGAAGCTCAATTGGGCTCATGGAACCATCCTGTAAAATGGACTGAACTAAATTTCCCTAAAGAAAGCAAAAGCTCAATCCACCGTCATTATTGCGGTTCTCCAAACATGGCCTCCTCGGAAACATTTTGCAAATGTTCCGTATTCTCAATCCGGGCTCATGCAATCACAACAGACCAGTAATATGTCCACTAATTGCCATTAAACTAGATGTATTTCAATGAAGGGTCGTGGGTTAACCTATCATCAGAACATCCCCTTGACAGTGCCATGCTAGTATCTGTATCATGTGCATTATTTTGGAAGGAAGACGCTGCTTCAGGAAATCATTTGTTTCCTTTTTTTTTTGCAATCCACCCTTCAGTGGGACCTTCACATGCCCAGCAAAGGCAATCGTTAAGAGCCTCTTTTTTCCGCTGCCATTAAGGTCTAATATATCAGTTGTGCAGTCAATTGCATTTGACAGGCAGCTTCTTGAACTTGAACTGGGTCATCTGGTGACAGATAACACAGCCTGTTTGTTCAATTTCCTCCTCTGCAATGGCATCGCTCTGAAGTGAGTTATTATAAATCACTATGGATGCGTTCATCATGCATCTTGTCAGTGCCAGGGAGTGAGAGCCACGTGTGTGTGTGTGTGTGTGTGTGTGTGTGTGTGTGTGTGTGTGTGCATGCCTGTGTTAAAGTGAGGGAAAGAGATACAGAAAGAGAAGCTATTTTAAATAGAAAGATGACAAGTACAACAATGTGCTTAATTGAATGGGAGAACAGAACCTGTGTTTACTGCACATGAGAGGACTGACCATTTTTTGGCACTGCAAAAGTACTTGTGACAGGTATATGTGTGCATGTGTGCATTCATGCAGATTGCTGTGCTCGTTGCGCGTGTGTCTGAGTTTGTGGGCACAAACCACATGCTAGACCCAGTCAGATGAAACCCATGGAGCCATGATGTGGCCCCTCTTTCACCCCAAGGGCCCCAGTAGTGTTGATTTTAACAGCTAATTTTGATTCAGTTTTAGTCATAGTCTTTTGAATCAAATTCCATTTAGTTTTAGTCATATTTTAGTCATCTGAAATGTTTTACTGTTAGTCTAGTTTTAGTCGACTAAATATCATAAGATTATAGTCGACTAAATCTACAGTTGATTTAGTCGACTAAAATTTATTTTGGCGGTGCCTTGATGGCGTCGTAATGGCTGATTTTACACTTGGTTGCATTCTGAAAATAGCAGATCTACAAGCTCACGTGTCACAGTGCGACGCGTTGTGAGCTTGTAGATCTGCTATTTTCAGAGCACAACAGCCGAGAGCAACCAAACATAAAATGACTTGTCTTTTAGTTCTACTGGATCTCTTCTCTAGTCCCTCACTAACATTTTAGTCTAGTTTTCATTTGTTGACAAAATTGTCAATATGTTTAGTCTTAGTTTTAGTCATCATAGCTTAGTTTCTATTTAGTTTTTGTTTAGTTTTCGTCAGTGAAAAAAGGTAGTCGACGAACATTTTTCGTCATAGTTTTAGTCGACGGAATCAACACTGAGACAGACATAATGAAGATCTCCCCCCATCCCACAGAGGGTAGCAGACAGAGCGAGGAGGGTACCAGATACCAGGGAGGAAGATGGCAGGGCCCCCAGCAACAAGTACCCGTCCTCCTCTAGTATTACAGATAGAGTTTCAGTGTGTGGATGTGTCGTCATTATCTAAAACCCCAATCTATTGTGAGCATCTCACCACGGTAAAATAAACTCCACAACGCATAATTACTGACAGATTCATAAAGGAATAACGAACATGCATGCATATGCAAATCGTGGATTGTGAGCGGCCGTGCTAATCAGAACGCACAAAAAGGGGTTCGGGATTTAGAAAGAAATGACCAAATGAAGGATTTTCTCATGGGTTTAGAATATGCTGGTTCATCACATACAGTATTAGAGAAAAGGCAGGTTGTCTTCAGAGTGAGGCTCTGTAATTTTTTTAAGTAATTTCAAATAAATAGTAATAAAAATGTATCAATAAATACAGTACAATAATTTAAGGTTTAAATACACTGCAACCATACATATTAAAGTAGGATAAGTGATTTTCTTTGGTTAAAATAAGTGTTAAATAGCTCTATATTCTGATAGTACTCATTGCAACAGAGTCTCCATGTCTCTCCAGCTCTTTATGAAACAGAAAATGCATTTTCAGGATAGAGAACTCAGTCAGGATACAGATCAAAAAAGTGAGACTGGAAGTGATGACGCAAAGAAATGAGCAGACAAAATTGGAACTGGAACACTATAACCAATGAAGCTGATAAATGGGTACTCTCTCCGGATTGGCTGAAATTGTGTCACCTACCTGAAAAAGTTATTTTCTGTTTATTAAAGAGCTGGAGAGACAGAGATCCCCGTTACTGAAGAAACACTCTATAACAATGATTACTGTCAGAATATAGTGCTTTAACCTTTTAACAAAACACTTTTTGTTTCAACCAGGACATACTTACCCTCGCTTACCCTACCTTTAAAGTGCATATAGCATCCTTAGGCATAGAAAATATATACATACAACTAATAGGTACAGCATGTTTTAAAATAATTTCAGTGAAATCACATTGACAAAGAGTTCTATTTTCCTTTAGAATGGACTTAATTTCCCCCTTAGTAATCAGCTCTGACAATTCCAGGTCCTTCTGAACATTATTCCAGGAAGAAAGGGCAGCATATTTAAAGGCTTTTTTTTTTTGCGTAATTCTGTTCAGACTCTGGGGGCCAACATCTGCTACAGTAGGTATATTGTGAGAGCACAATGAGGCCGTATTGATTTTGGTTTCTACACAAGTATGGACACAGTCAGATAAGAAGGAACCGGCCCAAGGAGAAATTCATATATCGTCGCTGTCGGGAAGAAAGCTTGTATCTCCATACTTAATCTTTTTTATGTTTGTTATAATTGAATGGCGTATTCAAAAATGTGTCACGCAAAAATAGCCGATCTGCAATCTCACAACACCTCGCATCACGACGTGTTGAGAGCTTTATTTTTTGCTAGTTATGAAAGATCTCTCAAAACTTTGAACATTTTGGAAACTGTTGAAAGACCGGGAACACGTCTGTGTCATTTTTAGATTTCTTTGGGCTATTCAAAAATAGCAGATATACAAGCTCATAGCGCGGAGTGCCGCGCTATGAGCTTGTAGATCTGCTATTTTTGAAAAATCTTTAAAATTTTGTAAATCTTGGAATAAATATATTTTTTAACGCAATCATTTGTAAAATATTTAGTTCCAGGGACCCCCAGAAGCAAAGATTTGAGTTACAAATGTCTGCTTTTAAAAAAAAACGAATATTTGCAAAAATATTCACGATTTTTCAAAAATAGCAGATCTACAAGCTCGTAGCGTGGCACTCGGTGGCGCGCTATGAGCTTGTAGATCTGCTATTTTTGAATAGCCAAAGAAATCTTAAAATGACACGGATCTTCGGTCTTAACGGGTTAATAAATCATGAATAAATAATAATTGATTAATAACTAATAATAAATAATAACTGAACGCTGGTTATTGTTTCCACTTCCTGAAAAGTAACCGTTTTGGACATACAAGGTTTCTGCCCGACGACAGTGACGATAATATGAAAGCCAACCAATGCAAAAGTGTGCGGACATACAGAAATGGCCACTTAACAGCATATAGAGTACAGCGGTGTACCAGATCTCCACAGCCAATAATAAAACATAAAGCACAGCGGTATACAGTATCCAACTTCTTATACTGGTCAGGTGCATTTATAAAGAGCAGACCACTGTAATCCAGTAAAGTTGCAGAAATCAAGTGTTTCCTAGGAAACAAGATTTATTCCTAAAAAATAAACCTCCTTTAAGTTTCAGTTTGGACACAAGGTTTTCAATGTGTGATTTGAATAACAAACGGTAGGATGCAAGAAAGTTTCTTAAAGGTTATTTCCACCGACTAGTTTTGAGCATAACATATCCTTCTTTGTCAGAGAATTTAAATTCAGTTCATTTTAATTGTTAGTAAGGGCGCGCCCCCACCAAGAGTTGGCTGGCTGCTGTTTGCAGAATCTGCCAATGCATTGTCAATGCAAATGCGTTGATTCACGCAAGAGCAGATTTTTCCGCCTCTCGCGCAGACCTTGCGTTTATCTGCTCTCCGCGACTAAGCATAAAACTGCTGGAGGCAGGCGCTGATTTTCTCCCTCTGTCCAATCGGGTGAGTTGAAGGCGGACCGTCCCAAGATTCAGGAAGCACCATGGTGCTCAAGGCAGCAGGCCGTGCGGGCTGCGGGGACGATCTTGAGTGTGAGTGACAGGTGCGTCACAGCGTTTTTTTTAATCCACTGGCTGCAAAAAACTGTGACCGCGCACAACCTGCGTTTAACAGCGGCCAGCCAACTCTTGGTGGGAGCGCGCCCTAACTGCCTAGTCCTCTAGGGAAAAAAAGCACTGGAAAATTAGCATCAATTTTACTCTGAGAGCGTAAAAATGTACCTGGGCCATTTTTACACACTCAGATTTAAAGGACTTTGTGGTGTGTTTATTGAAGATACTACTGTATATGGTTTTCTCATTTGTTTCTCAAAACAACAGCAAACCATTCAGAAAGTGGGGAAATAAAAAATATATAAAATATTGACTAAATAGGAGTTTTGTAGCTTTGACAGCTTACAGTTTAGATATTTGCACATTTGGAGTTGACAGAAGGCAGAGAAAAATACAGTATTGTACAGGTGGAGAAAACATAAATCCAAATTGACAATCCAAATTGACTCGTCAGAACACTGAAAAAAACACAAAACGGAAGAATTTCAATAAAAAAACAGAACTGAGCAAAGATACAGCTGTTCTTAAACTCAAAGCACCTATCAGATCGTCTTGTGAGCTCCTCAGATTCCTGTAAAAATGCTAGCCGTACGCCAGAGATCGCAATCATGATCTGGAGCGAGATCAACAAATAAGTGAAATGCCAATTTGTCTTGACGCGTTAAGTTCTGACTTGATCAAATTACGACACACGGCGCCGATAATGGACATGCTGAATATTGGACTCTTTGTAGGGCTGACATCACAAAAGCTCTCGTCAGTATTTAGTTACCAACACTTAGAGGCTTGTGACCTTGCCAATGCGTCCACACAGTAGAGTGCACACTGACAAGACTTTGGAGGACTTACACCCGTTTGTGTCTCTAAAAACCATACATGGGCAACTGGCGGCCCGGGGGCCACATGCGGCCCCCACCTTCACTTAATGCGGCCCGCAGGTTGATGTCGGAATACTGATATATTTATTGATTTCAGCTGTTCTGTTACACTTCCAAACATGCAAACATGACCCGCTTGAATTACTTCAGTGTATATTAGTAGCTTAATGACTAGTATTAAAATTCGATTGTCTTGTCCAATGTATTCGTATTTAAGTTCATAACATTTACATAACTATAACTAAATGCATTTGAAATTAAATAAAAATGTTACTTTTCAGGATTCCAATTAAAAAAAATAGCAAAAAAAATAAGATCTATAAAGCTCAAAACGCGTCGCATATGTGATGTTATCGTTTGTCTCAAGGCCAGTCCACACCAATGCTACTCCTTGCAACCATTATCCTGGCAGTTTCAAAGAGTTGCATTGGTGTGAACTGACCTTAAAACTGTCTTGTTGCAAGGAGTTGCGACTAGTTGCATTGGTGTGGTCTGGTCTTTAGAATGGGGCAGTTGCTAGAGTGTTTGTTCAGTAACAGCGGTCTCCCTGTCTCTCCAGGTCTTTAATAAACTGTACATTTTCAGGTTGGTTACAAATTAAGCCCCATCAGCAGAGGGAACCCCACAAATATAATTCCTCAGCTTGTGTCATACGTAGTTCCAATTTTGTCAAATTATTGTCACCAAATACACTTGTTTATTCAATTTTTACTAAAGAGCTGGAGAGACCCCTGTCGTCTATAGCAGTGGTTCTGAACCTTGTGTTATAATTAATACATAGTGAAAACAGCAGATCTACATGCTCACAACACCTCACATTGCGAGGTCTTAATAGTCCTTAAATTGTGACTTCACCCCAAAAATTAGACCCACAGGTTGAGAACCACTGGCCTATAGCAATGATTATACAGGAATATAGAGTGGGCAGAGGCTGGGCCGTGGGTAGCGTGGGAACCAACGCCCATCCTGCCACATTAACAACACAGCTCATCACTTTATTTTATTCACATACCAGTAGACTAACCTTTTTCATCATCTAAACTGACTATTTTATTGACCAAAATAATTTGATCACTTTGGAAATAAACTGTTAACATCTTGAGGTTTGCTTTGTCAACTTGTCTCTATGTAAATATCTCTGATGATGGCCCATTAACATCATCTAGGTGTCTTTTGTTATGAGCCTTTTACATTGAAATGGTCCCTGACTGCAGTTAACTGGAGGAGGTGGCAGGAGGTTTTTCTCCACTCCAAGACAAAAGACACACACACACACACACACACACACACACACACACACACACACACACACACACACACACACACACACACACACACACCTTATTGTTGTCTTATTTGCATTTTAGGTGTGTCATTGTCTCCAAGTATCCCCCAATCTAGACTTGGTTGTCGTTGATCTACATGTGATTCTCAAACTCTCTAATTTCAAGGACCTAAAATTAGATATGCAAAAGACCACAAATCTCCATTTGACAAGATGTTTATCTCTGAAACCAAATCTAAGGATATTTATGTTATTATGAATGATTCAGTCAAATGGTCGGTCCATAATACATTTACCGTCTATGTACTGTAGGTATGGAGATCACAGTGAAATTGTGATCAAATTCAATGACCCCTGGAGGTCCCCAAACCCTACATTGAGATCCACTGATCTACAATATGGCAAATTAAGAACTAACTAGAGACACCATGATTGATATACTGATATTTGTTTGGTGCATCTCATGTGTTTGGTAGTTGAAGAAACTCAACATTTAAAAGAACTGAAACAATGTAATTCAATAGTAAACACTCCCCCACTCTGTGTGCAGTGCAAATAAGGGCCTTGATCAGCCACATCCTGAAAAGATAGGAGAGGATATGTAAAAAAATATATTAGGCAGTATCGTCTCAACAACCTAAGAGTCTCCAGATAAATATAAATCCCTGTCTGCAGATTTGACTCTAATTTAAAAACAACTAAAGGACTAGGGGTCCTTTAGTTTAGTTTAGTTTTATACTATATATACTTCTGGGTCACTGTTCAAAATTTACAAAAACCACTAATAATAATAATAATAATAATAATAATAATAATAATACAACGTATGCAGACTGTAAAACGAATACTTACTCATGTACCCTGTAGTAATACAAGTATACAAGGTACAAAGCCTGTAAAATGACTGTATTGTTCACAGTAGTTATGGGGTTAGTCCAACACATATTTGATAACATTTCTGTAATGATAAAGCACACATAGAGGACATGTAGTGGTTAAACCTTTATTAAATCAAACAACCAAAAACATTATCAACATTTATTTTCCCAGGTATTAAAGTGTTTCTTTGAGTTCAGAAAAACAGAGTAAATGTAAATAAGTAATCTGTAAAAACAATTCCGTAAAAGTAAACTAAGTCAACTGTCTCAGACATTTACCAAATATGTACTATGATAATTTAACAATACAAACAACACACATGTCAACACACAGTGAACAGCTACACAAAACCAGCAGCTTGTCAGCACTTTACTGCACCATTATGCATGCATAACAATGAAAATAATAATGAACAAGACACGTTTTAATCCCGACAAATGTGGACAGACAGTGGTGCTCATGTTGTTCTACCAATAACCTATAGGCTGGAGGGAATAATACAAGATTATACAAAACAAGCAATTGAAATTACATCATGTTAAATGGAAAATAAGATCCACACACAAGATGAAACAAAAATCTATATACAGAAACAAATACTGTAATTTTCGCACTATAAGCCGCACCTAAATATAAGCCGCAGCAGCTAAATTGAATGATTTGTACATATATAAGCCGCACTGGACTATAAGCCGCGGGTGTAAAATCCATAGATTTAGGAGGTCCCCTAGTGGCCGTTAGCTGTAAAAATCCATAGATAAGCCGCACCGTTATATAAGCCGCAGGGTCGAAAAATGGGAAAAAAGTCGCGGCTTATAGTCCGAAATTTACGGTAATGTTTATTCAGTCGCGTTGATATTGTCAGATTATGAGATTCCTCTGCTTTAGTATCCTTGTCATTGACATCCTGGATTAGACTGAATGATCATTTCATATGTGTGTCTGTGTGTGACTAACTTCAACTAAAGGCTTCCCCCCTGTATGAGTCCTCATGTGTTTGTTTAGATTACTTGTGCTAGCAAAGCTTTTACCACAAACTGTACAAGAAAATGGCTTTTCACCTGTATGAGTCCTCATGTGTGTTTTTAGATCGCTTGTGCTAACACAGCCTTTACCACAAACTGTACAGGTATACGGCTTTTCACCTGTATGAGTCATCATATGTGTTTTTAGATGACCCTTGTGAACACAGCCTTTACCACAAATTGTACAGGTACATGGCTTTTCACCTGTATGAGTCCTCATGTGTGTTTTTAGATGACCCTGTTGATTAAAGCCTTTACCACAAACTGTACAAGAAAAGGGCTTTTCACCTGTATGAGTCCTCATGTGTGTTTTTAGATCGCTTGTGCTAACACAGCCTTTACCACAAACTGTACAGGTACAGGGCTTTTCACCTGTATGAGTCCTCATGTGTGTTTTTATATGACCCTGTTGATTAAAGCTTTTACCACAAACTGTACAAGAAAATGGCTTTTCACCTGTATGAGTCCTCATGTGTGTTTTTAGATCGCTTGTGCTAACACAGCTTTTACCACAAACTGTACAGGTATAGGGCTTTTCACCTGTATGAGTCATCATATGTGTTTTTAGATTACCCTTGTGAACACAGCCTTTACCACAAATTGTACAGGTACAGGGCTTTTCACCTGTATGAGTCATCATGTGTGTTTTTAGATGACCCTTGTGAACACAGCCTTTACCACATACTGTACAAGAAAAGGGCTTTTCGCCTGTGTGAGTCATCATGTGTATTTTAAGATGACTTGTTCTAACAAAGCCTTTACCACAAACTGTACAAGAAAAGGGCTTTTCACCTGTATGAGTCATCGTGTGTATTTTAAGATGACTTTTGCTAACACAGCCTTTACCACAAACTGTACAAGAAAAGGTATTTTCGCCTGTATGAGTTTGTTTCTGTGATTTCAGGTCTTGGGACAGCTTTCGCTGTCCTCCCTGTCCTGTCTTGTGTGATTTCAGTGTGTTTAAAGCTGACTGATCTCCCCTAGTCTCCTCCCAGTCATCACTGTCTTCAGTGTCTGATTCAGAACAGTGTGAAGAGAGGAGCTGGTCAGTGTGTTCAGTTGAGGTGCTGGCTACAGGCTCTGTCTCTCCGTTTTCATCATCATCTTCACTTTTCACTGCTAGTAATGTCAACGTTGACCCACCAGCCTCTTCTGGTCTTTGAAGTAGCTCCTCTTGTTCCTCTTTAATATGTGGAGGTTGTGGTTCCTCCTGGAGCAGATGGGGGCTCCTCTCCTCTTCAGGGAAAACCTCCTCTTTACACACAGGGGCATGCAGGAAGTCTACGAAAAATATACAATGAGACTCTATAAAATGTTTGAATCTTGTACATCCACTGCGGTACCTCGGTGCAGAGTTGTGGCTGGAATAAGTATCAACAGATTACTCTTTGCCCACAACTGAACCATCGTCTGATTCATGGTACATTTAGATTGATGCAGCGGTCCATGCATCAATGTAGTCACATTGTTAATGCTAAAATCGATGACTGATTCATATCGGTTCAACTTTACACCCTCAGTACCGGCCCACTTTCACCAATAAAATAAATAAAGAGAGTGTGCTTGAAACTTACTGAGATCCAGGTGGTCTTCAGGTTCCTGTTTAAGGTGGTCTTCAGGTTCCTGTTTAATAGAAACAGTCCTGGCTGGAGAACTGATCATCACCTGCAGACTGGACTCCACACACTGATCTGGAATGAAGGAATACAGCACACACTTTAATAATATGGACTTTGGTAAGACACAAATACAAACTTTAAAAATAAGGACTTTGGTGTGATGTGAATAAAGACTGTAATAATAAGGTCACATGTAAATAATGTCACACTTTGTGACATAAATAAGGATTTTTTTATTGCATATTAGAAACAGCCAATCAGTTTGATAACAGATGTATGATCCTAAAATAGATAGTTTGATGTTGTGTGTGCAACAGACATACCTGCAGTGTGTAGATCGATGTCCATATCAAAATCAATGTCCAGCAGTTTGTTTTGTTTCTCCAGCAGAGTTTCTAGTGTCTCTATCTCTCTCTGGAAGAGGTTGCACATGAACTCTGCAGCTGCATTGAGGCGCTCCAACACAAACACTCCGACAAGCTTCACACAACAAACATCAGCACCACGCTGCTGTTTGTCCAAAACACACAATATCTCCTCTCCCACCGATGACATGTGTTCATTTATCTTCAGCCGTACAGACTCCATTTGTCACGTGTTTATCTCCTTTATGGCCCTTAGCCCCCTGGTGGAAGAGCTGTGTAAGTGAAGATAGAGCCTCCTAGCTGTGGAAAGACAGTCTGTCCTCCCTCACTGTGAGTCCTGAGCGTTTAACTGTGGTGTGTCCTGGAGTCTGAGCAGGAGGACAGAGTGGAGATTTGGAGTGAAAACACCACCTTTTATCTCGAAGAGGAGAAACGCCCCCTCCCATCTCCTCACATTCTTCCAGTTCACTGCAGTCAGGGTCCATTTCAATGTGAAAGGCTCATAACAAAAGACAGTGTAATGATGGGCTGTCATCAGAGAAACATTTACATAGATGCGAGTTTCAATGTCTTTTGTTTCATCAAGAGATTTTTATTTTACCAACATTTTGCTTTTACCAAAGAAAGCAAACCCATGACAATAAATGTCACTCACTTCTTTACACCTGTAAACCTGTGATGAGGCAAAAGTGAAAACTGATAACGGATTCTGTCAAAAGTTCATTTGGAGGTTTCACTATTGATCAAGTTCTTCTGGGAAATTGTCTGTTTGGATAACAAAATGTTCTCTGTTAAAACATGAATGACATTGTTTCAGTGATTTTGTTCTTCTTTACATAATGTGAACACGTTTATTTCTTGAACTACCAAACATTTCTTTACTTTCATTTCAATATCCAGTGCAACATTGCATGTTATAAATCTGTATACTATAGGCTACTGTTAGTAGGTATTTCTCAGATATACTGTATTTCCATATATTTGTGCTGAAGACCCCCCCCCCAACCCCCATAACCATGTCATGTAAATGCCAATTCATTGTAAACCCTGAATAATTTCAAATAAAGTATAAAACGTAGATGAGGTGTTGAAATGATATTAAGCAGTAAAGGTCTGCTCCTTTTTGAGCTCAGCACCAAATCTCTTTACTGAAAATAGCCCATCTACAAGTCGCAATGTGACGCATTGTGAGCATTGTTGATCGGCTATTTTCGTCACGTTTGTCTCAAGGCCAGTCCACACCAATGTTACTCCTTGCAACCTCTTGCAACCATTATCCCCAATGGCAGTTGCAAATAGTTGCATTGGTGTGGACTGGCCTTAAAACTGTCTTGTTGCAAGGAGTTGCGACTAGTTGCATTGGTGTGGTCTGGTCTTTAGAATGGGGCAGTTGCTAGAGTGTTTGTTCAGTAACAGCGGTCTCCCTGTCTCTCCAGGTCTTTAATAAACTGTACATTTTCAGGTTGGTTACAAATTAAGCCCCATCAGCAGAGGGAACCCCACAAATAGAATTCCTCAGCTTGTGTCATACGTAGTTCCAATTTTGTCAAATTATTTTCACCAAATACACTTGTTTATTCACTTTTTACTAAAGAGCTGGAGAGACCCCTGTCGTCTATAGCAGTGGTTCTGAACATTGTGTTATAATTAATACATAGTGAAAACAGCAGATCTACATGCTCAAAACACCTCACATTGCGAGGTCTTAATAGTCCTTAAATTGTGACTTAATCCAAAAAATTAGACCCACAGGATTGAAACTGAAGAAAAAACAGTCAGCATGTTGATGAAGACATTGTCAACTTGTCTCTATGTAAATATCTCTGATGATGGCCCATCATCATCATCTAGGTGTCTTTTGTTATGAGCCTTTTACATTGAAATGGTCCCTGACTGCAGTTAACTGGAGGAGGTGGGAGGAGGTTTTTCTCCACTCCAAGACAAAAGGGAGGTGTTACTGTTTATACTCCCGCATAAACACACTAAGTGTCCTGCTCAGACTGACCACAGAACGAGCACGCACGCACTTTTTACACACACACACACACACACACACACACACACACACACACACACACACACACACACACACACACACACACACACACACACACACACACACACACACACACACACACACACACACACACACACACACACACACACACACACACACACACACACACACACACACACACACACACACACACGTCTTATTTGCATTTTAAATGTGCCGGCCGGCCCACTTGTCACAGCAGAGATAATATACTCACACTTTAGGTGTGTCATTGTCTCCAAGTATCCCCCAATCTAGACCTGGTTGTCGTTGATCTACATGTGAAGGACCCCACATTAGATTTGCATTAGATTTTGACAAGATGTTTATCTCTGGAACCCAAATCTAAGGATATTTATGTTATTAGGAATGATTCAGTCAAATTTTCGGTCCATAATACATTTACCGTCTATGTACTGTAGGTATGGAGATAACAGTGACATTGGGATCAAATTCAATGACCCCTGGAGGTCCCCAAACCCTACATTGAGATCCACTGATCTACAATTTGGCAAATTAAGAACTAACTAGAGACACCATCATTGATATACTGATATCTGTTTGGTGCATCTCATGTGTTTGGTAGTTGAAGAAACTCAGCATTTATGAATGAAACAATGTCATTCATTAGTAAACACTCCCCCACTCCGTGTGCAGTGCAAAGGGCCTTGATCAGCCACATCCTGAAAAGACAGGAGAGGATACGTAAAATTGTATTATATTAGGCAGTATCTTCTCAACAACCTAAGAGTCTCCAGATAAATATAAATCCCTGTCTGCAGATGTGACTCTAATTTAAAAACAACTAGAAAAAGTGCTCCTCTGAGCACAGGTCTCCGCCAGGTCAGGTAGGTTAATGTGGTCTCCTGGTTGCGCTACAATAGGCCAATGTGAAAAGGGTGCCATTTCTTCTTAGGCCTTGCACGGCAATCGGACACTGCATTCATGATTTGAGGCATTTTGTTCCATTTTTTTGGTTGCTAAATTAGACCTCCTGTTGGCGCTATAACAGGCCAATGTTAAAAGGGTGGCATTTGTTCCTCAACGTCGTGCGAATGTGCGTGCAAAGTTTCACAGCAATCGGACGCTGCGTTCATGATTTGCAACATTTTGTTCAAAACGGGCCACTCCTGCAAACTGTTAATGTCAATCTTAGCCAATCAGGATGGAATATGAATCTGAAGGAGTAATATCCAAAAATGTGTTTTATATAAGTTGGCCTCCTGGTGGCGCTACAACAGGCAGATGTGAAAAATGCAGGGCAAAGGTTTTTCCCTGGCCTCTAGGGAGTGTGCATACAAAGTTGTATACAGATCGGTGCAGTTATAGGTAAAAACACGAATCGGCCTGTAATAGTGCCACCATGAGGCTGATTTGTAAATTTTCAAGTGGCATTTCTTCCTCTGCCTAGTGAGAATGTGCGTGCAAAATGTCACGGAAATTGCATGCTGTGTTCATAATTTGAGGCATTTTGTTCAAAACGGAGCACTCCTGCAAACTTTGGAAGCCATTTTTAGCCATTTTAACTTGTGTGCACAGTTTCACTGCGATCAAGCCAACGGAGCCAGAGATTAGCTGGTCACAGACGGACAGACGGACAGACGGACGGAAGGACACTAGGGGTCCTTTAGTTTAGGGCGTTTCAGGGGGATCCCAGCTAATTTGGTGAAAGATTTGGTGTAGAGGAAAACAGGGAGGGGGACCCCAGTCAACATAGTGGTTCATATAGCATAACAATTATGACTATTTTAGCCTGTTTTATACTATATATACTTCTGAGTCACTGTTCAAAATTATCATTTTATAATGACACCACAAAAACAACTAATAATAATAATAATAATAATAATAATACAATGTATGCAGACTGTAAAATGAATACTTACTCATGTACTCATGTAAATGTAATACAAGTATACAAGGTATAAAGGCTGTAAAATGACTGTATTGTTCACAGTAGTTATGTAAACAACCTAAGAGTCTCCAGATAAATATAAATCCCTGTCTGCAGATTTGACTCCAATTTAAGGACTAGGGGTCCTTTAGTTTAGTTTAGTTTTATACTATATATACACTTCTGGGTCACTGTTAAAAATTATTATGTTATAATGACAACACAAAAACAACAAATAATAATAATAATACAATGTATGCAGACTGTAAAATGAATACTTACTCATGTACCCTGTAGTAATACAAGTATACAAGGTATAAAGCCTGTAAAATGACTGTATTGTTCACAGTAGTTATGGGTAAGTCCAACACATATTTGATAACATCACATCGCACCGCGACGCGTTTTGAGCTTGTAGATCGGCTATTTTTGCTACTTTTGTGTGACATAGAATGGCGAAGTATGGCATTAAACAAAAAAAAGTTAAAATACGAGAGTCTGTCTGCCCGACAGTATATGCAATGTGGCCCTCTGGAGCGAGTGTGGAAATATAGTGGCCCTCTCCGTCATCAAAGTTGCCCACCCCTGCTCTCAACCAATTGATATTGGGCCCAGCTATTTGGATTTGGATAGTCATCCATGATATATTCTGTAAGCAGTTTTTGACCATTTTTGGACAAACATGCCCAAAATAGGGATGCCAGGTTGAAAGCAGAACTGGAAATTAAAACATATTTTGCAGACATTTTCAAATATATTTTCACGAACGGAAATTACAAATGACGACATCTTCCTTTGTACCACTTTCAGAGTGCATAATTACAGACTAATTACAGACTCTAAATAGCTTTCGAAGACTGTGGAATAGTTATCCCAAAGAACATTTTGCGTCCTGTATCCTTTTAGTCTCCATTCAAGTAACAATAGCCCTTTCATGTGGACATTCTAACATATTAAATATGAATTCTAAATACTGCTGTATACAATAAGCTAAAACACTTCACAAAAGATGTCCTGAATAATCAGCATACCCTATGCATCCTATCTATTTTGGTTTCTCACAAACATATCTGATTGCAGAGACAATGTAGGCTCAAATAATAGCATATCTACAAGCTCATCATAGCGCGAGTGCCGCGCTATGAGCTTGTAGATCTGCTAGTATTTGAAAGAACAAAACTCATTCAACAATACTGTTAAAACTCGAGCAAGGAGCTGAACTCACAATATAGTTCAGTAACCAAAAGAAGAAGTGTTGCAATTTACAGTATACATGAACCAGAGCATGTTTGTGTCCTCAGCAAAACCCTGTTTCCTGGATAAATATAGAGTGGATTAAAAATAGAAAGCAGGATTTGGCACATATTCTGACACCGTTGCATCTATATTCTATTGCCTGTGTCTGTGCTGGGTTGACAATACCCGCCTGGCTAATAAATATGCATTTGGTGTGCGATTGCCAGCTGCCCCTTATACCAGGCGCTCATGCATGCCCTGGTAGTGATGGCGTCGGCGCTCTGTTCCAATTGTGAGAAAATCTGTTGCCTGGTTCTCAATGTGGAGTCTGGGGGACCGCCAGAGGCCCTTCAGGGGGATCCAGGGGATCCCCAGCAAAATGAGGAACATTTTTAAACACTTCAGCCCTATTTTATTTTTGCAGCTATTCGTAGCTAATCTACAAGCTCACACGCACGTGATCTTGTAGATCTGCTATTTTCGAACATGTATGACACATTTTATCAAATCTTCTCTTATGGGGGTCCCTGGCACAAAATCTATTCAAATCAGGGCATGATTTGGGGGTCCTTGACATGAATAATGTTTCAGAAGCACTAGCCCACTGTTCTCAAAGTAGGTTCCAGGGGGTCCCCAGCTAGAGGAGTTAATTTAGCATCACAATCATATGAACCACTTTATCCATATTTTATACGTTGGCTATTAGCAGATATAAATAGCAGATATACAAGCTCAGAGTGCATCACTTCGTGCCCCGCTGTGAGCTTGTACATCTACTATTTAAAAAAAATATATATATAATACATCTAAAAAAATATATAATAATTAACACAAATCTTCTATTCTGGGGGTCCCTATAGCACAAAACATTTTCAGATGGGGGTCCTCGGCAATATACATATCAATTTGGGGGTCCTTAACATGAAAAAGGTTGAGAACCAGTGCACTAGCCTATTATATACAGTAGCTCACCAAGGGCATTACCACCTCCTACCAAAAACCTTCCAACATTATAATATTGCTCATTTTCAAAATACTAACTAATTGAAAACACTAATGCCTCTGTGTTTCATAAAGGCCACAGACCTCACCATTGTACGTGAAGAAAACAAAACATGTCGTTTTTATCTAAAGGTTCTCTGGGCTATACTCCTGCACAACAGTTGTTAGTTTATTACACAACAGATAAATGTTTTCCATGACGAGGTAAAAATTGTATTACAAGCAGTCTGAACAAAACTAATTACAGCGATTACAAGAATAAGTCACCTTGTTTATCTGATTGCTTTGCGGGTCCTCCAATAAAATCAATTTTCATGGTTTCAATTGCATCCCTTAATTAAGAGAGGTTCTTTCCATGTAACAGCACCCCTTGGCTCGCATTGATTAATGCCTAATTTAGCAATCAGGGAGGGCACTGAGAAAGCACCAAGGAAGCAAATATGAAAAATGGAGACGGCGGCAGACAGGACAAAGTGTGACATGAAATTGAGTTCACCAGGGGTAAGTGTTAGAGAAATATGTGTGTGTGTGTGTGTGTGTGTGTGTGTCTCTGTGTCTGTGTCTGTGTCTGTGTGTGTGTGTGTGTGTGTGTCTGTGTTCATGCTCATGCTGTTGTGCATGTTAGTACACACACATAACGCATGGCATGACCAATATGTCTGACATGAATGCCCTTTTTTGCACAACCTTGAAGTGACCCCAGCAAAAATGCAAATAAAGGGGCGCTCACACCAAAGATGTCAACGAGCGACAAGGCGACAGGCAGCCATTCATTGGCACAGATGTACAACATTGGTACAGATGTACAGTATTGTACATATAAGATATAAAAATTGAGCACGGCCACGTCACAATGACTCAGAAAAAAACATAAACTAACCCGATACACCCATATATAGGCATATATGGAGATCCGGTTGTCCAGAGCCACAGATCCGACCACTATGCCCAATTGCCCATATATGGTCATGTGCATATATGTGACCGACCGACTTAAAACTCTGTGCCGCATCGGCAAGTAGTTCGGATATGGCATCAAAAGTGATCAAGAAAGTCAATCAAAGAACACGATTTTTGGGCAGGATTTCCTCTTTTGTGCTCGTAAGACCCTAGCCGGAGCCCTCATTCAATGCCATTGTGATTACGCTTGCACCTCTTGGTTCTCCAACATCTCAATGTCACTAAAAACTAAGCTTCAGACCTCCCAAAACAAACGGTTACAACTACTGTACTTCTCTGCCTTAAGCACACACTTTGCTAGTTTGGGACGGCGTAGAAGACAGGGTTTCGCAAATATCAATGGGATTAGTATTTAAGATAGTCAAAGGGACAGTGCCCTCAATACCCTCATACCCGTCTAACTACTTCTCCAAAGTGAGTGACACCCACAGCCACAACACTAGGCAGCGACCATGATCTGGTAACACCCACATTTAGAACAAACATGGGAAAATTCTCATTCTACTACTCTGCCACCAAAATGTGGAATGCAATGACATCATCCATTAAGAGATTTGAGACTATGGAAGTATTCCACTTTTTTTTTTTTTAAGTGACTATGGTATGGGTTGTCGCCAAGTGATGCTGCAGCTTTGGTGGCTTCATAGATTTTTTTGACAGCACTATCATCAGTGTTGGGTAAATTAAATGGTTTTGGTTAGTTAGTTAGTTAGTTATATATAGTTCGTTTTTCAGTAGACATAATCTACTGCTATTATGTTAGATTCATGTTAATATATATTTTCAGACATTGTTGGTAATAAAAAGAAAAGAACAAACACTGTATTAACTCTGAGGAACCCCTTTGAAGACACCTGATATAGAACAAATGTCTTTATGTTTGGCAATGAAATGACACTTTAACCCAGTGGTTCCCAACCTTTTTAGCTCGAGACCCAAAAGAAAAATGTGATGTCTCCCCGGGTCCCAAACTAGTGAAAATAGCCGATCTACAAGCTCACAACACGTCACGATGCAACGTGTTGTGAGCTTGCAGATCTGCTATTTTTAGTACTTAATAAAAACATCTATTTTGAAAAAACGTTTGAATTAGTTTTTAACTTAAAAAATAAAAGGGTATTTACTTGCGACCCATAAAAATTGGGCCACGACCCACATATGGGTCCTGACCCACTGTTTGGGAAACAGTGCTTTAACCCACTGAAAACCCGGTGAATATACTGTCATGAACTGGAGCAGGATAAAGATAGATTGTTGTTTGCAGAACATATACATTTTCTGTATGTTCCTGAAGCTGATTGTGGTCCATAGAGCGGAGAACGCTCACAAACTGCGAGACAAATCTCAGCCGAGAGAAAGGTTGCAAACCACCCACACCCTCGAAAAGAATAAAGCAACAAACAAAACAGAAAATCACACTGTTTTTGTATCATTTATCTATTTATTAATTTTTGTGAGCACTTCTATCTCATTAATCATGTCCTTCAACTCAAGTCACGTGGAGATTATTTGCTTCACTGCCACGGTTGGAGAAAACTGGGACACCTCCGTTCAGTTTAGGTATTTAATTACAATCAAACTGCTGACATGCAAACTAAATATGCTGCAAGTCACAGCAGTTTTCTCTGACACTTTTTTTCCTGCTCATCTCTCCCATCCCCTGCCTCACAAAGGCACCTCTCACTGTTTGCTCCCACCATAATTTATTACTCTACCCTGTTTGTCTGCATTGGATTTTTATGGGAGATGTATTGCAACTTGAACAGATATTGCATTGTGGGTCTCAGATGCTGGCGGGTCACCTTGGCACAAAGAGGAACTCCACGTGTATATGAATACGCTTGCTATAAGGGTTTGTTATTCTAATTAATGAGTTGCGCTGAAGTATTACAAGCCATTAACTGTGAATATCCCTGCAAAGTGCAAATATTAACACATTGGGTGCCAGAGGTTTATTAAAATATTATACGTTGAGTGCCAGCATTTCTTCCATCCACTTGCGTTATACATTTCGTGCAGTGAGAAGCCCCGACGCGGAAATGCATGTAAACAAAGCGTGCGTGCGAGACGGCGGAGGGTCCCGACTAACGCCTGGAACAATAATATTTCCAACGCGACCCTCCATTGCAGCGTGATCGCCGATCGAAAACGGCTCGTTTCCACCACATTAAAAAGAAATGGAGATATTAAGCTTTTAATCAAGGAGATAACATTGAAAACGCCGACCGGAAGGATTTTTGACATGGAGCCAGATCCAGCCTCTTCTTCTCAGAAACTGCTTGGGTGATGTCAAAGTTTCGTTTTAGCGCCCCACGTGGCCCACATGTATAAAAATAGAATTGGGTCAAAAACGGTCCGGACCGTTTTCGGCACTTCTCGTTTGGACCCTCAAAAACGGTCCGGACCGTTTTTGGCATTCAATGTGTTAAGCAGACACACATCCAAGGTGCTGGCCCCAAGGTCTTGAGCCGGATGTGAGTCGAATTCTGATCAGTTTATGTTACGCCGGCGTAATTACTTATGGCTGCCCTGTGGGGGGTGTTATACCACAGGAAGTCCAAATCCACAGGGGAGGGTCACTCCAGGCTCAACAAGCAGCACGTCTCCAGGCTTCTCCTCAATGCTGGATGTAGGTTTGGTTAACCCCACTTCTTAGCTTGATGAAACGTCATCTTGCTTTCTACAACTGTTGGCCCAGATCATCGTTATCTCTGAAAATAATTTGTAACCATATGCTCTTCTCAACTCCAAGCTAATGCCTTAATTCAGGATGTGGAGGATTTACCACGATAATTCACAGGGAGCGGCATCTTTGCATTCTAACGAGGTTATGGTGGTTTTGGGTTTTAGAGAGGACAGAAGACGTCTAAATCCAAGTGGCTGCAGTCTGTCGGTTTTCTGATGAGGGAAGCACGGACCACCTGCTGGCCTGTCACACCGCAGGTGACAATTAGGCATGTTCCTCTCAACATGGCACAGTTGCACAGGATTTCATGGAACAGCAGGGTTGCACCTTTTACCCCCATCATGACACATAGAAGTTTGGATGAACATAGTCAAACTGGGTACTGGTACTAGAGCCGCATAGCGGCCTGAACAAAAAAAAGAGCAGCTAAATAGCTAAAAGAGCAGATCTGTAATGCGTTGGGAGCTTGTAGAGCTTGTAGAGCTGCTATTTTTTGCTATTCTCCTTTTTTATTTAAGCCATTTCGCAATAGGGGGGCCACAGCCAGAGACTTTTGGGGGGTTCATGTCATGGAGAAGTTTGGGAACCACTGCACTAATCATTGAATAAAAAAAAGTAAATCTGTCTTTACTCCATCGTCGCTGTATGGGGATGCTAACTTAACTTACTGGACACGTAGACCTATCTGTCACAGTTATTACATAAGCACCTGATCGCAATTATTTGAGATAATTGCAATTATCTTGCATAATTGCTATAATCATCATAATCGTTTCAAATATTTCCCCCAAAAGAGCGGAAACAGCCGATCTACGAGCTTACGTGATCGACAAAAAAAATTATTGAAAGTATAAAGAATTAAATATGTCAGTCAGTCATTTCTTTGTATATTAAACTTATTTGTCATAATCTGCCCTGTGAATTGTTTGTTTACCAAGCCAAAAAGCCAATCAAAAATGTAATTTTAATTTACATATGTTGAATCCAAAAACACAATTCAATCGTTTATCGCAATTATTTAAAATGAAGTAAAATTGTATGATTGTTCCAGCCCTTCTTGACAGTTCAAAGCTATATGCTTGGACTCCATCCATTCAAATGCCTCACTGCTCTTTACTAAGCATTGCGATGCATCACAAGTATTCTTAACCCATTAAGACCTAGATCCATTAAGACCTAGATCTACAAGCTCATAGCACGGCACCCAGTGCCGCGCTATGAGCTTGTAGATCTGCTATTTTTGAAAAATCATGAAAAGTTGTGCAAATATTAGATATTTTTTTCTTTCTTTTTTTGCAAACGTTTGTAACTCAAATCTTTGCTTCTGGTGGTTCCTGGAACTAAATATTTTACAAATGTTCACTTAAAAAAATATGTAATCCAAGATTTTGCCACGATTGTTCACGATTTTTCAAAAATAGCAGATCTACAAGCTCATAGCGCGTCACTCAGTGCCTGGTATGAGCTTGTATATCTGCTATTTTTGAGCCAGAGAAAAAAATTACACACAGATGCGTTCCCAGTCTTAATGCATTAATGACACACAGATCGCAGCTCTGTGCTTAGCGTGGACAGCAGCATGGTGAGGTTAAAGAGCATCAAGGCTTTTGCCTCTTCCTCATGTGAAGTCCCAGGGTAGCCCTCCTCCCCTCTCTCTGCTTCTCCTAGACACATGGGTTCCTATTTCAAAACATCAACTATTGGTGAGGTTTGCGACGGACTCGAGGATTCAAGATCATTTGGCGACTTGGGGGGAAGTACTTGTAAAGCAAGGTATTGATATTCAGTGCTGAACTGGTGTTGAGGAAAATACAGTGTGACCAGCAGAGACCATATAGCGCGGAAGCTAGTTAGTGTCATAGCCCCAGGACGTGGGACAGGCCCAAAGGACAGGCAACACAGAAGGTGAAGAGAGAGAAATAAGACATTTAATATATGCTGTTTGAAAGCCGCTCTCTCCTCCTCACCTCATCCTGCTTTTGTTGTGTTGTAAACTGGATGTGTCCACAGGCCAGAATAACATTATACACTCCAAACGGGTTCCCTGAAGCAAACTCTTCCACGGTAAATCTTTCTTCACTGTGGCTGTGCTTTCCTTAAGCCAACTATATGCTTCATCGTGCAAAGGTGTTGCAGCTGACCATCGTATGACAAGTATAATTAAGGTTTAGCTTTTTGTGCATTCTCAGCCAAACGGAAGGCATGCCATTGCATAGCGGAGCTCTCCATTGTCAGCTTGATTTTTCTGGACTCGTTTGTACTGATATTCTCCATTTCTCACCCCACAAACAACACGTATACCTTCTTATCCGCTTATTATATCTCATACATAATTTAGCAAGCAAAAGCTTTGTTACCAAGATGCAACTGTTCGGTTGCAGCTGTGTAATAAATAAGGCCGCTCATAATTTCTCAGCGCTTTAATTCATGCTAATGTAATGCCTGCGTTATTCATGCTTTATTTGTGTTGGTTCAAGCCTAACATGTTTCCGTGCCCGATGTGTTTGCCGTGTCGGTTCTGACATACAGTATGGATTATTCTGTTCTTCAAACAAGTCACATAATTTATTCATCTTATGTTTCTCATGTATAGAGAATAGTTATTGCTGCGTGTACCGCAGGAGAGCTAACAAGCAGCTGTATTGTAGTGTTATGACTGACACTGACAAACAGCGGGGGGACATAATCCGTTTGAATCGCTTGCGTCTTAACATCTTGCAACCAGGTGTCTCTATTTTGGGCCTAACGATAATTAAAGAAAACACTTTTGTGAATATATTATGTTCACAAAAGTGTTTTCTTTAATCATGTCAATATTGCAACTTTCATAGCGTCGGGGGGCTTTGTCAGAGTACAATTACGATTTACAATTTAGGCATTTAGCAGACGCTCTTAATCCAGAGAGCGACTTACAGTAAAGCAAGGACACAAGATAATACGTCATAATACATCAAACGCATAGAAATAGTGATCTAATAATAAAGTAATGCATAAGTAAACCAATAATCTAATAATAACTAATACATACGTAAAGCCTATCATCAGCCTGTACGTTGAAACTATACACACACTATAGGATGCCAGGTCAACAATGACCTGGCCTCTGTCTACATAACATGCTATCTAAGTTACCCGTTGTACCGGTCTGTCTGCGTCCCTTTTGTGCCCAATCTGCCCATATGTGGAGATCTCTGCATCTGTCAGTGCTAGTCCCTTTTATGCCCATATAAGGAGATCCCTGATGTCATCGGTATACAGGTATACGCCCCTTACAGAGCCTTGTATTAGAGAGTGGCTGAACAGACCTGGAACGCATCTGTGTCATTTTTTTATTTGGGGTAAAAAGCATTATTTTACACTTTGGCTAATCAAAAATAGCAGATATACAAGCTCATAGTGCGGCACCGAGTGCCGCACTATGAGCTTGTAGATCTGCTATTTTTGAAAAATCGAGAAAATGTGTACAACTTAATATTTTTGTTGCCAGACCCAAGGGGTCGGGCTTACATGAGGCTTTGTACCCGTTTCGTCCATACATGGGCAGGGGCCATTTGTCCTCCGGCCCCAGCCAAAAAAAAAAAAACTTTTAACTCAAATCTTTGCTTCTGGGGGTCCCTGGAACAAAATATTTTCAGATGGGGGTCGGCGGCCAAAAATATATAATAATAATACATGAAAAAGTTTGAGAACCACTGATATAGAAACATACGTTTTTCAGAAAACTGTTTGGATTTAGAAGACATTAGTAAGAATCGGCCTCAGGTCTTAATGGGTTCATATAAACTCTAAATGGTGACAAACGCTCATAGACTCCAGTGCATTCCGCAAACATCCGGTTCAGGGCTTTCTTTGTCGCTATTCGCCAATAGAAGGCTCTGTAGAAGATTGGCCCGATGAAGTGAACGGAGGCGACGCAACTCTCCTTATATGGCTCTGGCCCCTTATATTGGCATGCCTATATATGGGCATATCGGTTGAATTGATTGATTGATGACTTTAATTAGTCAGAAATGTAAACGGCATGTGGTACAGTAAGGGCCCTATTTTGCGCCCAAGTCGGACAACCCACTTTTTATGGATTTAGCGTGGCGCAAGGGCCGTTCCCGTGGCCAAGTTGCTATCTTCCGCCACCAGCTTTATCCCTAAAACACCTGCCCTACTCGTTACATTATGCATAGGTGTGGTTTGGGCGTTACGTTAATTCAACCAATCAGCGTGTCAGATGCCATTGCCTTTAAGAGCGGGCTGGGCAAGCCGTTATGCCCAGTGCTGTCTGCACTCTCCCTCTCTGCCCATGGAAGAGCCAAGAGGCAGTCCCACGTTGATTGCCTTAGTAATAAAATAAGAGTTGATACAGAGAATTATCACTCACTCATTGCTGGTTATAGAGAACTTTAGATTACAGCAATCGCTTGTGTTCTGGATCAATGAAACTGACTGGTCTGTGTGATTGGGTGTTATACAGTAGCAAACGCTGATCAAAGCCCATTTTATTTGTCTCTGCTTGCTTAAAAACACTAACTGTCACAACAACTGTTTTGTGGATTACAGTCAAATTGTAATGACAATCACATTCACAATCTTTTAACTCAGATGGGCCGCAGTGTTCTAGACTGATTATCAGCCTGAAGCTGCGTGGAGCTTCAGTCTGACATTGGCTGCAGTGTCTGCGATTACCAGGGGGAGGGGATTCAAATTTCCCTAAACCAATCACAAGAGATCCACGGATCCGCCTACATCCGACGTCATCGCACAGCTTGTTTTAGCAGATATTCGCTGATTGGCTTGACGTTAGACCACTCCCACCTCCGACTCTGATTTGACAGGTTTTTCTTCGACCGTGAAAAGCCATAGGCTCACATTATGACACCAGACCAACAGGAGCAGTCCACTCAGAGAGTGGGCAGGGTCTATGGTCTGGAACCAGGCTAGCAGTGTTCAATAACCAGTGTTGGGCAAATTACTTTTAAAAACTAACTAGTTATAGTTATAGTAATCTCTCAAGAACAGATTCTGCTCTGCGTTTGAATCTGTGGGGGGGGTTCGTCATATCGCGTACGCACTGGCCTACAAGTGGGCGTGCCTTCAGAAGCAGGCTGCGCTTTACCCAATCAAATGTAGTGGGCGGGATTCACGTGTCCGTCGATCCTTCCCCACTCGAAACAAACCGAAACTAATTTCACAATAGCGTCCGCAGAGCAGACAAAACTACGGAAAGATATTCACATTTTAACTTGCTCTTTCATCATAGAAACAAGTGGGCTTATAACCAAAACGATCCATGTTCTCTGGGAGAAGTGGTGTTAGTGTTCCGTGTAGAAATATTGTTAGTGGGAATGAAAACATAGTCGCACCACCGGAAGTGATGCGCTGAAGGCAGACCAAAACCCTGGTTTCCTTGCGCACGGGTGCTACGTCAACTTCCTCCCAGAGCCAACTGAGAAAGTCAAAAACAGCAGAGGGCGCTGTTTTTCCTTTTCATTTGGCGCTGGGTTCCCAGATTGTAGTTATAGTTACTGCCCTCAAAAAAGTAACTAGTTACTTTACTAGTTACTAAATTATAAAAGTAACTAGTTACTTTACTTTACTTAAAAAATAAAATAATAATAAAAACATAAGTTTTTCTCTACCATCCCTGCAGTGATAGAGAGATATTCTAACTCATCAAATGTACAAAGGAGAAAAATGAAAAACGGCGGCAGTGAATGACACCTCCTTTCGATGGGAAATTACATTTACCTCCCCTTGTGGTCTCCTGATTTTTTTCAGGCCAATTTTGAAAGAAATCAGTGATTCACATCCTTTTAACAGTCAACAGACATTGATGTGACAGTCAGCTAGATATGGTGAGCTAGCTTTGAAAGCCATCAAGTTGCATGGACGGCTTTCTCAAAAATTAAAACATTAAAAAAGAATGAAGTTAAATATACAACACAATTCTATATAATATCATGTAGAGTGGGGGTCCCTGCTTCGTCTCAGTAGGCCTAATGGGATAAAGATACATATTTGACATTTAACTCAAGGGAATGAGATACTTTTTTCTTGGGTTGAGCTTTTTACACCTACAGTGTGGTATAACAGCGTTGAGATTGCAGAACAGGAAAATGCGGCCATAACACTTGAAATGCACCGTCCACTGCCTTGGTCTTGCACAACTTGCCAATAAAGCTGACATTTTTAAGAGCACCGCCTCTGTTATTTCTAGAGCACCATACCGGTGGTCTGGCAGCTTTAGCCCATTGACTATGATTCACAGACAGTATACTTTAGACATTAAACTGCAGAACCTTTTCCCAAAGCATACCGTTGTTTGTTTGATTCTCGAGAAGCCATTGGATTCGATTAATTTCAGAACGGTATTAAAATCCAATTGCAGAGACTTGAGATAGGTAATTCAACAACACTAAATATAAGTGGATTTTTTTTCCCTCCGTTGCATTTTAATGCATTTTAAGGTGCAAATTGATTTGAAAAGTCTAGCTGAAAATAGTGGCCCGTAGAAAATATTGATTTACCAACTCAATTCACTTCATTCAAGTGTGGCTGACACCGACTCAATTGTTCAGGTAAGCTTGGCAACGTTTTAATACATTTTTTTTATTTTTTTTTTACAAATCTCTTTATTGTTGTATTGTTGTTTTTTTCAGACAATAAACAAGGGCATCATGACAATAAAATGAAAACAAAAGGTCTGATTTTTCTTGACAAAACAAAAACAAAATATACAAATTTTTAACAAACATGACATCTAAGAATGAAGCCATTAACTAATTAATTATGTTTATTTACAATATGGCCGAAGGTGTTAATAGACAATGACATGTATAAGATACTGTACCTGTATGGTCCTTAAAGAGGGAAATTCAAATACAGTACAATCCCAGATCATCTCACCAATTTGCCAACACCAATATGTCACACCCATATCTGTACTCATCAATAATTGTGTACCTCATTACTACCTCTTACAAATGTAATAATTTATCTGATGTCAAAGGAGGCCAAACACTAGTTAAGTTAGGTAAGTTAGTGTGCTTCTATTTATATATATATATTTTTTTCTATTATTCCAAATTAAGAAATTGATTAAATCTGACAACAGTCAAGGAAGATAAAGAGAAAAGGCATCAAGGCATCCTTTCTACCCTTTTCACACAAGGGAAAAATGACCTCACCAAAACTTGTCATTTCCCCTTTCAAAGACAGTCTTAGACACTATAAATAACACCCCACTGTATTGGATGTTGTCACTGCACATAAAAACCAAGCTAAGAGTGCCCCCTATGTTCCGGAATGCGGCTTTCATGCCTGCAACTCTGACACTCATTGATATAATAAATTGGCTTAATATAACTAGTCAGAAAGTAGTCAGAATATGATAATGAGTAATGCTTCTCTTTAATGGCGCTTTAATGAGCCAAAAATACTTGCTTTAAACCATCCAAAACCTTGCTTTTTTTATATACCCCCTGCAGATCCTCTCTGAGAGCATCTGAGGTAAAAAAAAAAAACACTGAAGAAACTTTCACATTCGCAATGCCCTCCCTGTGTGCTAGTGTCATCGCACGTTACTGTAAAGTGGGAAGACAGGTCAAGATCTAAGGGATCTTCAGCAGATCTTCACTGTCATATCTGCTAAACCGAGAGAAACTCACTGACAGAACGTACCCATGCTCAAAATGATTTCCCTTCAATGAGTTTCCCCGTCTAGATGAAATTTTCTATCTACCAGTGCTGGAAAGACTGCCGTACAGAGAATAGTCGCAATAAAGCCCAAATCAAAGCACTTAATCTAAAAAGATCCCCTCAATATAGCAATGACACTGCGGGACAAGCAAGCCTGCCATCTACCAATGCACAAAATTCTCACAAATATTCTCCCTGTATAAGCATATAACGTACCGCAATTGGCCACGATTCACTTAGCATTCAATTACTTAATACCAATTAAACTCATCACAAAGAAAGTGATTGACATGACAAGGCAAAAGGCTAGATTAAAAATCCACACTTTACCAATGAGCAGCGGTGAGATAATTGGCAAACCCATTGCAAAATAACCCATTAAGACCTGGAACTCATCTGTGTCATTTTAAGATTTCTTTGGGCAATTCAAAAATAGCAGAATTACAAGCTCGTAGCGCGGCACCGAGTGCCACGCTATGAGCTTGTAGATCTGCTTATTTTTATTTTTTTTTCGTGAAATGTGTGCAAATCTTTGAATAATATGTACAGTATTTGCAAAGCGAAAAAAATTTACTCAAATATTTGCTTCTGGGGATTCTAATGTCTTCCAAATCCTAAGAGTTTTTTGAAAAAAACATATGATGCTATGATCAGTGGTTCTCAAACTGTTTCATGTCAAGGACCACCCAAAATTATATGCATTTGGCCCGCGGACCCCCATCTCAAAATATGTTGTTCCAGGGACCCCCAGAAGAAAAGATTTGAGTAAAAAAGAAATCGCTTTAAACAACATATATATTCAAAGATTTGCAGAAATGTTCACGATTTTTCAAAAATAGCAGATCTACAAGCTCATAGTGCACTCGGTGCCGCGCTATGAGCTTGTATATCTGCTATTTTAGAATAGCCCAAAGAAATACATTTCCCGGATTGGATGGGATAATGTACAGCCAACTCCTCACTCCAGAACCAGGCGACACAGTAGAGACAGATGTGCTGCGGAATATGCCATCCACAGCCCGAGGCATTTTCACAGTTCTAAAGGCTTCCACTGTCAAAATGGGGCGCCTGGGAGAGCTCAACACGAAAGTTAAATGAAGGTTAAATGGAAGCACTTCAAAGAGGGAGTTCTCCACAGAAAGAAAAAAAATGGCAAAAAGGTTAATGCGTGTCTTGTTGAGACGCCGGTGCTAGCTTGTAGCTTTTGGGCATGGTGGTTTGAGGTCCAGTTTGGGTCGAGATGCCTCAGGGCCGTTATTTGTTTCATTCGCATGGCAACCATGACTAGCGCACTAATCACATTTTGAGCAGGTGCTTGGGTAGCATTTATTTCTTTTTCTCCCTCCCCTTTTTTTAATATACCCCATGCCAGATGCCTCTGTTATGTCCTAAATATATATAGCTACATATCACTATTATTCTGCCATGAAATAAACCTTATCTTCATGACTGTGCAGCTATTGTCTGGTTTGGGAGGAATTCTTCAGGGAGTTGCTAGTCCAAGTCCAGTGCTTTTTAATGCTTCATGGGATGAAGCATTATATTAAATTATATCATTATATTACATGATTTCCTGAATGTTCTATGGGTGAGATAATGGTTAATACCGACGGCATTAACTCAGCAGATATGTAAATCTAATGTAATTACTGGCTCAACGCCACATCAAAGCATTGTGTGACAGCGTGCCCCCCCCTTCAGTATTATTTAGCATAACATTGTTCTGGAAGTACGGTTGACAGTTGGCGTATTTGTGGAGCACAATGTGTGACAATGAATTGCCAACCATCATAACTAAAAAGGAAGCCACGGGGAACCATGTTGAATTGAAGCTCCGTGGCTTACTGTACCACGGAATCAAGTTTGACACTGTTTTGAAGGTCAACTCCTTCCGCATTCAAACCCCATCCATCCGGTCCCCTGGGGGTCCCCACTCCTGCTAAACTGCCTATCACAGAAAACTAGAGAGGCTCATTGTTCTTGCCTCTCCTGTTGACCCTTCCTGCCCCATTAAAATCTAGCCTGAAACTCTGCCTGAGGGTCTACAGCCATCATTGGCATGCATGCCCTGCGATATGGCACTGCATACTAACGAGAAGGGTCCGTGCAAGCCTGTACGAGACACAGGTTTGCATCCTAAAATGTGATAATGGAACTGGGGCGGGGGGGGGGGGGGTGCCTGTCACACCAAGAATAATTACTTGTACACCAAGCCTTTAGTTTAAGAAGATATTGTTTTAAGGGTACGTTGGCAAAGATTCAGCCTTATATAGTACAGCCCAGGATTTAGGGACATGTATCAACATAACGACACATTTTGATGGATACACACAGTTCTCCAGGACTAATAACCTGCACTTAGTGCACTATATTTGTCTCTATAAATAACTTAGCTTGGGCCTGAATCTAACAAAGCACAGGTGTTCTTTCTGACACTGTACTCTTTGGCAGCAGTCACCACTTTCTACAAAATCATAGCCATGTATGAATGTAGTATGAGCCTAATGTACGCGCGCGCGCGCGCGCTCACGCGCTCACACACACACACACACACACACACACAGTTTACATATATAGTTTGCAATATCCATGTTTCCTTACCCCATAGGGTCTATATTCTATCTATGCAACAAGGCTAAAGCACTACGATTTGTTTACTTCACAATAGGCTAATAATATCTACTGGTTCTCAACCTGGGATGGGGGTCCTTAGTAAAACAAGTAATCATTATGCAGAATGTCCCGTTTCACAAGTTATCATACGTCTAAAATGTATTAAAAAATCTTTAGAAAATAGCAGGTCTACATTGTGAGAAGCGATCAGCTGGCTTGAGCTGAAACCAAATTCCCCCCGCAGGAGCAAGTAGGTCAATGTTATTATTATTGCATACAACCAGGCCTGGAATTTCTTCACTCAGGGAAGTGAAGAATTCATAATCTCAACAAAAGACGCTGCAAAGAAAGAGACACTGGTGTGACGTCTACATATTGACAAGAAAGAGACAGAGGAGAAAGTGGTACAGTCAGCTGGGGCATTAAGGCCACTGTGGCCTTGTAATTTTTTTTGTGGTGTACAAGGCCACAACGACGGCCATGGCCTTCGTGGCTAGCTCCCTGAAATTCCTGCCCTGCATACAACAGAAGCAGCAAAGAAAAAAAGAAAAGAAAAAAACTACCTCCTACCTTGAGCAGGCTTCTTCTTGACTTCATCAGTTCATCAGTGTACGATGCAAAGATCAAACTTTGGAACTCATCACAGAGAGATAGATCCCCCTCTCTCCACTTTATCCTCTCTGCAATGTTGTCCTCTGGGGGTCATCACCTTGACTCTGGACTGTCTGTACCCATGTACATGACTCCTATTTAATAGCCCAGAGTATCTGAAAGAGAGAAAGAATTGGAACACAGGTTATTTTTTCTATTTCCTGAAAAGTTCAATGTGGACATACAGCATATAGTATGTAGGTACAAGACTTGTCCTTCAATGGTGACAAGGGTTGTACCATCATATATATATATATATATATATATATATATATATATATATATACATACATACACACACACATACATACACACACACACGGTCGCACGCACGCATTTAGTTTTTTTTTTTTACAAATCTTTATTTATAATCTCATATAATACAATACAAAACAAACCAAACACCAACAAAGAAGTTATCAATACATCTTCATAACAACATCAGAGCCAGGGATATTTACAAACAGAACACATTAAAGAGTGAACACTTAAAGACAGTTCTTGCAGCTTTCATATTTTTTGAGTCATAAATTGTTTTAATGTACTGCCTGGCTTCAATCTCAAATACAATGAATGAGGCTTTGGAATGACTACATTTGGATTTATGAATATGAAATTTAGCTAGAATAATGATCAAATTAATTATGAATACCTCATTTTTCTTCTTAGTACTATTATTATTGAAGCCAAACAGTACATTTTGCCAGTAAAGACTAAAGTGAGTCAACATTATCAACAATATACAGAGATACATCCTTCCAAAACTTTATATTGGAAATAAATTGGGCCTCTTCCTTACTTCCTTCACAGGTGTTACCAATGATTCTAATGAAGGCTCTGCTCCATTTAGTGTGGCACAGTGGTTCTCAAACCTTTTTAATTTCAAGGACCCCCATAACTCTGAGAGTGTACAAATGGAACCAAATTGACCCGTTACACACCCGTAAGGGACCATTTATAACCCCCTCAAGGAACCATGAGGGTCCCTGGACCACACTGAGACCCACTGGTGTAACAGTGTTTACAGTGAGCCAACAAGCACAACATCAGCACCCTGACTCTGTTTGACCAGAATGGAACAGAGCCTTCATTAGTATCATTGGTAACACCTGTGAATGAAGTAAAGGAAGAGGCCCAATTTCTTTCCAATATGGCTGCTGTGCGTAGAGCCTATTCCAAAATTAGTGCAGCATTGTCTCTGGGTTCATTACATTTCACACAATGAACAGTTCACACAATGTCTTTCTTGAACTTAAGAAGATAAGGACTTGTAGGATAATATAATATCTACGCATTTACCTTCATGAGCTTTAGGCTAACTAGGCCTGCATTGTGTCAGCAATGTCAGCGTCACAATCAATTTAATCAAACACAGCTTTGCTTTACACCTGGTTAACAGCAAATGGACACACACACACACACACACACACACACACACACACACACACACACACACACACACACACACACACACACACACACACACACACACACACACACACACACACACACACACACACACACACACACACACACACACACACATCATTTGAGCAGCATTGTTGTTGTAACTAATGATTTAATAAAATCCTTTATGAAGACATAAATAAACGACTGCTCCTACTTTGCTCTAAAGGGACTCACCACCCGACCTGTTCATCGAGCGAAAAACTTAAATAGAATCAAATAAACACTAATATTACTGGCTGAGTGCCAAATGTTAGGCGACTTTAAGGAAAAGTTAAAAACCCACCTTGATGCAGAAAACCACTGGTCCTCAGTCTTAACTGTCAACCTGGCGTTCACACATGATGACAGGCTGTGGAGTCAGTCAGGACTTACTGAGGAGAAGATCAGTTTGAAATGTGGCGCCAATCTGCTGTCAGAGTTCTCTGGTCCTCAGCCATAGGCGATTTTTGCCTCTGCCACCAGGGGGGGCAAAGGAAATATATGAACATATATTTTTATATATATATGCACATATATATGTGACATATTCGGAATTGGCCGTCTGCTTATGTCTCTACATATATGTACATATGTATCCATATGTGTGGCATATATGTGGACATAATATAAGTTATTATGAGACATATATAAATATAAAACAAATATATATTTTAAAAAGATTTAGAGATTATTTACTTGAGTAAAAGTATCAATACCACAATGTAGACTCAGTTGACTGTTATTCAAAATGTACTTTGAGCAGTAAAAGTATCGGTAACCAAAATGTACTTAAAGTACCAAAAGTAAAACTAGTCATTGTGCTGAATGTCCCATTTCACAAGTTCAAAATGTATAACAAATCTTTTGAAAATAGCAGATCTACAAGCTCACAATGCCTCAACGCATTGTGAGCTTGTAGATCTGCTATTTTCAAATGGCCAAAATATATGGTTAGTTTGTTTTGTAATAATTATAAAAACCTACAATTAAGTAACTAGTAACTCAAGTTTTCATATCATTGTAGTGGGTAAAAGTACAATATACAATATTCAGCATCCTAAAGGATTCTATTGGAACATTGGAGAACTGCAGATTCATAAAGGAATTTAGAATCCTACAGGAATTCTAATGGAACATTGGAAAAGGATTCTTATAGGAATTTCATAATCCTGAACACTTTTTGGCTTGTAGGGTCTATCACAGAATCTGCAGATTCAACAGACCTTATTTATATTACAAAAAGTAATAAGGAATTCACGAGACAATGTTTAAGCATAGGATTCTTTATATACTTTATTGAACTATTATGATATATTGTATCATTATATTACAACTACAAATGAAGAATAATAATCTGTTTTCCATACCCGTGTGTGATATACTTAATCTTACCCTGGCTGCAGAGGTAATGGAAATATTGACACATTCAGTTTTTGAATGTCACATTGCTTCTATTGTTTAGCAAGCATACAATACGTCTGCTACTGGAAGTTACTAATGGACTGTGAATAATGTTCTATTAGGTAGCTCCACAGTCGGAGCACATATCACAGTGCTAAACCATATCAACACGTTAACCATATACACACTCTTCAAATATACATGCTTCAAACATATTTACTGTACACCCACACTACACCTTTATCTTTTAATATTAGTAGAGATATGTCACCATAACACAGAATCAGCTTCAGGTCCACATAGTCTCAAATGCTTAATTCTTCACGAGTGTTATTTAAAGAAAACTGAATACCTGCATAATACATCACACAATGGTGTGTCTAGATTATTCAGATCACACACGTATTTGTAAACATAAAGACAGTAGGAGTAGCCTAGAAGCTGAAACATCACCCAAATGTCACAATTTAAACGTGAGTCACACAGTACATTAGTGTCAAAATGATATTTTCAAACTAAAGTTTCAAATAAGGCACGATAGCTTAACATACCAAAGATTAATGATTGATTAATTGATACGGGTAATGTTCACATTATGCTCCCAGTAGCAATACCACCATGTATATAAACGGCAATCCAAAAGAAAATCACTTCCGTCCATGTTGAAATTAACACAGCAAAAGTCCTGTGTGTCTATCGAACTCCAATGAAGACTTACAGGTTAATTTTTACACTATTTAGTAATATAACTAAATATAACTATTTAGTTATATCGACACAGGATTTATCGGTACGAGTAAAAGAGAAATGGTATAAGTGAGCGCCATTGAAATAAATATACAGTATACAACGGACACTTCAATGCTGTACTTCAGTGTCAAACAAAAGAGTTATGCCTAATTTATGCTCCATCGTACAACAAAGTGTAAATCATGCTTTAGTCATCAATCAATCATGGTCTAGTGAGTGACACTTTTGTTTCCATATTAAGATGTGTTACTAGGTAATGTATTCATAGCAATGAGTCATCATGTCCCCAGCAAAGTAGGTGGTTGTGAACACAGAGGTGGGTGCATATGACGTATAAACAGTATACTTTTATATCTATAGTGCGCACAGAGAGGGTATACTAAGTGCAAGTTGTGAAGTGCTCTCCATCTCATGAAATGACCCCAGAAATAAAAAGGTTAGGTTCACATCACATTCTGACAAGTTTAACTTGTTGATAGAGAAGAATGTGTTCCAACTATTACATTACAAGATAAAAGCCATGTCATCTTGAATTAGCACATCCAAATTAAACCCATCAACATGTACAGTGATAGACGAATGAATGATAAACCATGTTCAGCCATTTTGTATACAAGCATCAAGACTTTAGCATTTAAATAAAGCATACATATTAAATATCTAATTGTAACATTCATCAAAGTTATACCATTCTAAATCCAGATTTGATCACATTTTGATCTTGATGAGAAAACAGACACAAAAGAAAAAATAAGAGTAACTGTAATTGATAAGGCTAATAATGGTGTACAGCATTAAATGAACCCTCATTTGTCTGTATTGGGAGTAAATGGCTATCAGTACATTACAGTTTTGGTCCTCAAATTAAAACAGCTATTTCTATTGAAAATACACAAAAACATCACTTTAAAGCCTGAAGACATCACATTTTAACAAACATTTGCATTAGTAGTTTCTGCATAGTAATAGTAGTCCAAGTAAATAGTAGAACTATTTGTGGCACAAATCCAAATTTTGCACGTCTTAACTACATTAAGCCTGGCATCCCTTCTCAATTATTTCCCATTTTTAACTCTTTTCCAAAAATAGCAAAAACAGCAGATCTGCAAGCTTACAATGCATCACACTGTGATGCGTTGAGCATGTACATCAGCTGCTTTTGCTATTCGTCATATGTTGAAGTATATAGGACTTAATGAATTTTATGGAACAATGTTTTACTTTTATACCCAAATACACTTTATTTTACCGTATAAGTTGAAATTGTTATACAAGTATTAAGATGCCCAGATGAGTCTTTCAAACTGTTAAGCATACAAGTTGAAAACAATAAAGAAACATGTTTACAATTCCCCATAGATGACACACCTATTTAGTGTAAAACATGAGCCAACTTGAACTAAACTGAAACTATTTGAGTAGAAAAGACAACTTAAGGGGGAGCTTGGTTTTATCTTTTGCTCTAGATATATTAGAACCAGCAGGGGGCAGTGTTATTTAAATTGTACATTCCCTCACATCAATTGCATACTGTATTATTACATTCAGCATATTTACCCCGTTTACAGTGGATAAAAACAGTGTCTGATTTTTTTGCAAAGAAAGCACAAGCAAACAAGTCTTCCAAAATGCTCACAGCTAATAAATTGAAACAAAATTACATAAATTCAAAACATAAAATACTGTTTAAATCTGTGTGAAATGCTGGTAGGCAGTGCAAAACGGAACAGCATGTCTGAATAGTGGAAAGATAACGAGTGAATCAAGTGCAGTTTGTGACTTGAAAAGAACAGAGAACAACGGGTGGGGTTATTCCAGACGAATTAGATTGTCCACAGATTACCAAGGTTATAGTCAAGACAGGACGAATTAATTAAGAGTCAAGACCAAGACCGGTTCAAGATCAAGACAAACAAAATGATTGAGACAAATTCAACCCCAGAATTGCACAGTAAATTCAGAGTGTTAGAATTGTGCGCAAATCTTTCACAATTACATTACTCACAATATACTGTTAGTGCCATACATTTAGTTATCCATTTGAAATGTAGGCAAATACACAGTGTGTAGTCCATAAACTAATAGTAGTGATAAAGCACAAACACAACAGTGCCACTACGAAAAAATCACTTGTTCACTTCCACTTTGAATTAACCACTTGAAACCCCAGCATCCATCCATATCCCGGTGGAAATACTAGCCCAAAAAAAAAGCATATCTACGAGCTTGTAGAGCGGAGATTTTTGGCAAAGACATTTTGGAGTAGACAGAGAAAAAGCGGTTCAAGTACAGAGACAACTCAGCTCCAGTTTACTAAAGTCTAGAGTGGTTAAATTAGTTTTCGGAAGGAATTTAGGAGCAGTAATTCAAGACCAATTTGGTCCAAACATCTATACCGTATTATGAGGGCGCTATCTAGAGTTGGGCTCAAAACCAAACCCTCAAGAACAACCTAAAAGGACCACACAGCAGATGGCTTTCAAAATAATCATCAATAATCACAATTTTGGTTTATAATTGATTGTTAAAGCATATTGCTCAATAGATTCAATTGAAATATAAAATAGGCTTTTAAATCAAGTGCATAATTGTATTAATATTATATATTATTAACTGAATTTTCTTCATGGGATCAATAGAGGTCTATGTGCATAAATGCAGTTGAACATGGTATTAGTATTTTACTAGCGTTAACGTTCCTCATTCAAATTTGAAATAATTTAATATATTTGCATGGATCTTATTTAACCCATTAAGACCGGGAACGCATCTGTGTGTCATTTTTAGATTTCTTTGGCTATTCAAAAATAGTAGATCTACAAGCTCGTAGCGCGGCACAGAGTGCCGCGCTACGAGCTTGTAGATCTGCTATTTTTGAAAAATCTTGAAAATTCGTGGCACACATCTTGGATTATATATTTTTCAAAGCGAACACTTGTAAAATATTTAGTTCCAGGAAAACCCCCAGAAGCAAAGCTTTGAGTTACAAATGTCTGCCAAAAAAAAAGGAAATCAAAATCAAATATTTGCACAACTTTTCATGATTTTTCTAAAATAGTGCCGCGCTATGAGCTTGTAGATCTGCTAATTTTGAAAAGCCCAACGAAATCTAAAAATGACACACAGATGCGTTCCCGGTCTTAAAGAGTTAATTGAAAGAGTTAGGGGTTAGACTAAATAAGATACAGGTGGTTTAGTCTTTAGGGTTAGTTCGTTAGTTAGTTAGTAATATGAATAAGTGATTAGAACGAGCCAGGAACATACTATGTGTGTGTATAATACTTACAAGTATTCACCTTCATTGCATTCATTACATTTAAGGCAATGTATCACACACCCATTCTCAGAAATGACTTTTATAATGACCAGAAGAAATGTGTTTCCCTGTAGAGGTGCATCAACGTGAAGAGATTACAAAGACTATATTGCTCGTGGGCTCTAGATTTGGTAAAAAACAAAACAAAACAAAAAAAAACACAAAATGTGCCCGATGGTTTTGGTCATTTGTACATCATTAAGGCCCAAGCGACAAACACTGCATTCAACCTCAATGGAATTCATTGAATTGCATCAGTTTGTTAAATATCTATGAGGTGAAGTATGGCCTTTTTATGTACATAAATGCAACAAACATACATGAACTCCATGTGCAATAGTAGTTATACTACAACTGTTTAGTATCTTGATCTAAAGTGAGACTTTTGTGCAGTTTCACTACACAACATTTATTATGTATACAGTAGGGTTGGGCAATATAGGCCTACTGATATATCTATATCGTGATATGACACTAGATGTCCTCTGAGATTTTGTTATGACATAGGTTGTCCTCATTTGGTTTTAATCCGGTAAATTCAAAATGTTTTCTTTTTTTTATATATTACAATATCGATAATTCTATAATTAAATAATTCTTAATTATTGTCATCTAGGTCTATATTGCCCAGTCCTAATATACAGTGCTCAGAGCGGCAGCATAATACATGAGCACCAGAGCCACCAGCTGTTACTTCATCTGTCCCTTTTGTATTTGGATTAATATGTCAGCTAATTGCACCTTCATACATATACAGTAGTAACCTCTGTTGTGAGGATCAAACCTGTGATCTTCCAGTCCCAGAGCAGACTTTCCTATCCATCAGGGTGCCCTGCCATTATTCCTGGTGGTAAAAAGTGCCACCTTTGCACTTTAACATCTCTATTTGTTTATTTTTGAATATCGGGACCTCAATTAGAACAGATGAATTTGTTTGCTGGTGCGTCAGGTTCAGTGGCACAGGCTAAATACAAAAGCATACACGACTACTACACTGTATTCCACAGGCCATTAGATACATTACCGCCGTCTCATTCTCTGCCAACAAGCCTTCTACCATGCATATCGTACACGGCACATCGTTCACATTTCTCCACCACCTGATATTTTGCATGTAGTCCATGGCTGTTGCCATTTCAAAGACAAGATTTGACTCACAGTATCCTTTAACACACGCGTTACTTTGGCAGTCAGTTACTGTTGTTGTAGAAGTGCACAGGCGCCCTGCACGGAGCCCCAGATAAAGCCGGGAGGATGACACCTCTTGACTTATAGAGTTTGGTTTGATCGCAGCAGTGGGCTTCTTTAGTAGTGGTAGACAGTGAATACTTGGCATGACTAAAGGACTAGATGTTGGTCTCATGCTGCGTAGCTTCCTTGTCTTTGCAGTCGTGGTCTTCAGAGGAGAGGGCGTCCGTGTCAGATTTGCTCTGGACATGGACGACGTCTTCCGTTTCCGCTTGTTTGTACATCGCCTCGTGCTTGCGCTCACGCTCCAGGAGTCTGTAGTTGATGAAGTTTCCAACGAAAAGCCAGATGCTGGCCAAAATCACAATGACTCCGCAGCAGAAATACATGTACTTGTAATTCTTTGTGACGTCGACCAGCATTCCTGTAGGAGAAAAAAGAGAAAACAAGATTTTAAAATCCTAACCAAAACTAACTATTCAGTAGAAGTAATTCATGTTCAATGCCATTAGCCCATTAACTTATTCCCTGCCTAGAACGACTAAAACGACTTTTGTCCTTTAACCCCCTCTGCCAAGAACGACTAAAACGACTTTTAACTCTTTGACTGCCAGAGTATTTTCATAAAGTACTCCCCCAGTGCCAGCAATTTTCGTGTTTTTTTATTTTTATATTTTGAATTTTTCTCATGAAAATAATTTAAGGACACATAATGTAAAGACCCAGCACAAATCCGCCACTAGGGCGCAGCACATGACAGCTTTGATCATGTCGTTGGGTCTCTCTCACCCTTCTTCATAGATTAGACAAGGAAAAACATGAAAACGGATGTGACGTCCCCCCCATTGTTTTGATCGGCGAAAATTACGTTGTGATATACGACGGCGATGACTGATCGTCACCCAGACCATAGATTATAGAAGAGAAACTGTCCGTTTGTCCGTCATACCGTGTGAAAGACCGTTTATTTACCTATTTTGGACGAAAATGACTGGGGAAAAGAATCAAAAAACGGAAACGGAATCCAGGTCATGAAACCGGATGCAGATGTCCGTGAAGTAAGTGGAACTCGAGAATAACATTGAATATTAAGCAGCATAGCGCAATCAGAGATTAAACAATGAACGCGCGTCCAGCGCGTCGAGCGCGTCGACGGCCAACTGGACAAAGTAGCACTTGACGCGTTATCGCGTCGTCCGCAGTCAAAGAGTTAATTAAATAAAAAAAAAGATTTTTTTTTTCTTATTATTATTATTTTTTTAACCCAAAGACCAAGGAGATATGATTTTTTGAAGATCTAGACTCCCATCCACTTCCTTGTTAACTTAAAACTTAAACATTTTGTATCTCGGCTCCTGAGTACTTTTTTTTTTCAATGAAAAATCTCTGGCAGTGGGCAAACGCAAAAAAAAAAAGTTCTGGCAGTGAATGAGTTAAGGGCGCGCTCCCACCGCACTTTTATTTTACCTCTGGGGCAGAATCTGCCAATGCTTTGTCAATGCAAATGCGTGGATTCCTGGTCTTGCGGATTTTTTTTCGAAGAATCCACGCATTTGCATTGACAAAGCATTGGCAGATTCTGCCCCAGAGGTAAAATAAAAGTGCGGTGGGAGCGCGCCCTAAGACCTGAGGTTCCGATTCTACAAAATATTTAGATTATGTTTTTATAAAAAAAAAAAAATATATATATATTCAAAGATTTGCAAAAAAAATCCAAAAATGGAAGATCTACAAGCTCGGTGCCGCGCTATGAGCTTGTAGATCTTGTATCTTTGAATAGCCAAAGAAATCTAAAATGACACAGATGCGTTCCAGGTCTAAATGGGTTAGGGGAACTTTGAGGTAATATTTGTTTCTAAATGTCAAAATTGAATTACTTGGATACCTTATCAATGATCCTGTTTAGCCTTGTATTTGACAAATACAAGATACATTTAATCGACTCTTAACTCTGTCTGCACGTGAAAATGTGTGCAAATCTTTGAATATACATATACATTTTTAACTAAAATCTTTGCTTCTGGGGGTCCCTGGAACAAAATATTTTGAGATGGGGGGTCCGCAGACAAATACATATCATTTTGGGGGTCCTTGACATGAAAAAAGTTTGAGAACCACTGATATTATAGCAACATAATTTTTTTCCTCCAAAATAACTGATTTAGAAGACATTTGTAGAATCCCCAGAAGCAAAGATTTGAGTAAAAAATTTGCTTTAAAAGATTTGCACAAATTTTCACGATTAAAAAAATTATAATAATGCAGATCTACACGCTTGTAGCGCGGCACTAGGTGCCGTGCTACGAGCTTGTATATCTGTTCTTTTTTAATAGCCCAAAGTATAAAATAATGGTTATAGCAAAAAATCTAAAATTACACAGTATGCATTCCAAGATTGAATGGGTTAACATGTGAAAAGTCTCAGCAGTGACCAAGGATCAATTAAATATACAGCAAAGCTTTCTGGAAGAAAGTACCTGCGAGTGGCGGACCCAGGAGGACCGGGCAGCACTCCACGATGGTGGTGAGACCCACGGCACTGGAGAACCTCTGAGGTCCGACCAGGTCCATCAACGTCTCGAACAGCACCGAGCTGACCATGCCAAAGGCAAAGCCGAAGAAGATGGAATATATCACCAGACCCGTGTAGGTATCGGCCAACGGACAGAGCATGTGACAGATCCCGTTGTACATCACGGCGAAGCTGAAGAAGTACTGGATCCTGGGCCTGATCCACTTGGAGTTAGCAAACAGCCCCATGGAGGGCCTGGCGATCATGTCGGAAAAAGCCAGGATGGAGAGCAGGAAGGCCGCTTGGTACTCGTCCACGCCCATGTCTTTGGCGTAGGCCGCCAGGAAGACGATGGGCGCAAAGAAACCGAAGAACATGATAACGTTGCCCGACAGGTAGATGAGGAAGCCGCGATGCTTAAAGAGGGACAGGTCCAGGTACTTGTTGACCTTCTCGTAGCAGCCGCGCTTCTCTGGCGTCGTGGTGGTCACGGCTACCGACTCTTCGTCCTTCTTGGCCTGGCCAGGCGGGGGGCCCAGGGGCCGCATGAGGGCGCCGGCCACGCAGCAGTTGAGCAGCAGGCCGCCCAGGATGAAGAAGCTGCCTCTCCAACCGAAGGAGTTGATGAGCCACTGGTTCAGAGGGGCCAGCGTGCTGAGGAACACGGGACTGCCGGCCATTGCTAGTCCATTCGCGATGGGCCGCTTCTTGAAGAAATACTTGCCAATCATCGTCAGCGCTGGCTGGAGATTGAACGCTAAGCCCAGTCCTATGGGAAAAAATGATCAAAAATGTATTTAAAATACAGCTTTGATTAATTATGTATAACAAATGTAATGGTGAAACTCCAACATTGGAGTTGGAAAATTATAATAATGATAATACAACCATTATATAGCCCAGAATAACATAAACAGAAATTGCAATGTGTTTTATATCCAAAACCAATTACAAAAGGGCCATAAAAAGTAATCTTACGTTTCCTGATTCACTATTCTATGTTAATCTCTCAAGAACAGATTCAGAGCTGCGCTTGAATCTGTCGCGGAGGTCCTTCATAACGTGTGCGCATTGGCCTACAAGTGGGCAGGCCTTAGATCCGGAAGCAAGCTGCGCTTTAACCAATCAAAGCCGCTTATATTGAACATAATTCCTAAGTAAATTGTTTATGAACAGAGCTAAATCAGTTTGTGTGCCTCAGCATAAAAGAGTCATATTTTTTGGTCGCGGGATAGTGTCATGGAACCCATAGCGTTCCCTGGTGGAAGAAATGTTATCTAGTCGGAATGAAAACATAGGTGCACCACCGGAAGTGGAGGGCTTAGGGCATGCTCCAAACCCCGGTTTCCAGTGAGCATAGGTCTGGTTAATTCCCCCCCCCAAGAGCCAAATGCAAAAGTGAAAAACGCTGGGGGCGCTGTTTTTCCTTTTTATTTGACGATGGGTTCCCAGATTGCTTCTATGTTAACCCAGTAGACCAGGGGTCTTCAACCTTTTCAGGCCAGGGACCCCCAAACTGATGGGGAGATGGAGCAGGGACCCCCCTACCTCGTAGGATAGGGGGGGGCTACCACATATATTGTATATTTATGTATACAATTGTGTTTTATATTGCCTGCTCCTATACGCACCTGCCCCAGTAGGTGTGCAAAATAAAAATTCTCTACAAAATATGTATAAACATACCATGTTATTGTGCATTGTGCCTCCATTTATCTGTTTGCTATGGATTCATGTTATGTTTAAGGACAATTTGACATTTTGGGGAAAAAAAAGAAAAAAAAAAGTTATTATTTTTTTTCAAACAAAAATATTGTTTAATCAAACTCCAATTTCGCGGACCCCCTGCAGTACCTCCACGGACCCCCTAGGGGTCGCGGACCCCCTGTTGAAGACCTCTGCAGTAGACACTAATCTAATTATCTCTAAATGGACTTAAGTGGATTTGGCCCAGCCTACCTCCTATAACACCGATGCAGATGTAAAGCTGCACGACGTTGTTGCAAAAGGAGGCAGAGATCATCCCAATTGAACAGAGGATACCTCCCATCATCATGATTGGCCTGCAGCCGTACGTGTTCACCAGTATGCTGCTTATGGGACCTGTAAGAAATAGGAACAAAAACACAGAACATGTCAGCCCACAACATTTCACCTATTTACGCTGGTCAGTGAGTAGTGTACTTAATGATTTAAGCTGGTTAGCCCTGCACGGCAGTGGAAAGCCAACAACTATAAATGGAAATACTTTCGCTATGTTTTGCAACCTCATCTTGTTAGCGTTGTGGTGTTAAGAGTACACGTTTCCTTGATGGGGTGATTCCATTCATGGAATGTTTAGAAGTAAAAGTGATATTTAACATTTTCATTATGAAGAACGTATATCCCAGGTGGAGTACAAAGATGCACCAATTAAAAAACAAACCAATCAGTGTAAAATATTCAGCCGTTGACAGCCTGTGTTTATATGCTAAGGAGCGAGGTCATTTAGAGTCGTTGGATTGGAGCATCAATGAATCTTGTTAACCATCATGAACATGATCAGATCTTCCTCACTAGATCTGGCAGTGATCCAGCAATAATTGAGATCTGAAATGTAATACTGTAAAGTAAAGTAAAACAAGGAAGAGTGGAACAAAGTCATATGGACTGGATGCTCTGGTACATACGTATAGCCAATGGCCATGAATAGGTAGTGGACATTTTGAGGTCAGCAGTGACACACAGTTACTGAACTTAATGGCTTCAAATCATATTGGAATGAAGTAGGCCACAGGAGACCTGGTGGTGGGGAGGTGGACAGGTGGTCCCCAGCTAAATTTACATTACATTACATTACAGTCATTTAGCAGACGCTTTTATCCAAAGCGACTTGCAGTAAGTGCATTCAACATAGGTAGGCAGGAACATTTATACATTTAAATATTCAATTAATTTGAAATCATTAGACCCAGAGGCCCCCATCCAAAAAATATTAAGAGATTAAGCTCAGGTGTGGGATTCCATGTACAATTATGACATACTATTTAATTTTAAAAAGCAACTTTGACATGAAAACGTTTGTAAACCGCAATTATGGTACAGTGAGACACTTCATTCAGAAGTATAATTACCACTATAATTGACTTTTAGGGTTAATAATGTTCCATTTATGTTTCTGGCTGTACATTTGTTGGATTCCATGCCACCAGTGTACCAGTGTTGATTTTGTCGACTAAAACTATGACGAAACATTTTAGTCGACTACCTTTTTTCACTGACAAAAACGACATAAAAACGAAATAAAAAGTAAAAAGTTATGATGACTAAAACTAAGACTAAATATATTTACATTTTTGTCAACAAATAAAAACTAGACTAAAATGTTAGTGAGGGACTAGTGGAGAAGAGATCCAGTAGAACTAACAGACAAGTCATTTTATGTTTGGTTGCGCTCGGGTGTTGCGCTCTGAAAATAGCAGATCTACAAGCTCTGCGACACGTTGTGAGCTTGTAGATCTGCTATTTTCAGCATGCAACCAAGAGTAAAATCAGCCATTACGACGCCATCAAGCCAAAATACATTTTAGTCGACTAAATCAACTGTAGATTTAGTCGACTATAATCTTATGATATTTAGTCGACTAAAACTAGACAAAAACTAAAACATTTCAGATGACTAAAATATGACTAAAACTAAATGGAATTTTATTCAAAAGACTGACTAAAACTAAATCAAAATGTGCTGTTAAAATCAACACTGCAGTGTACTACCTCGTTTTATATTTGTTTGTTTACATTATCATTACATTATGTTGTACATTACAAGCCATGAATAATGTGGTGGTGCTTTGACCACTTGATGTACGACTCTTATCCTGCCTCTACTAACGTGACGACGTCTCATCTCCTGTCCTTGAACCTTAACAATAAAGGAGTCAATTGCATAGGGAAATAAAGAAGTAATAAAAGATGTACTTTTTTTGAAATAATGGTCTCATTACCAACCCGATGATGTATCATATCTATGTCAGGGCTGTGCTATTTAAAAAACACGATGGGCAGGAGTCGCCTGACTTCATTTGCTCCGCATGAATCTTTTTTTTCCGACCTTGAGGAAACTAGTACCCCCTCATTTGCATACATAGCAGTGATCAGTATTCTCTGGGGCTCGGTGGGACCCGGATTGGCCGAGATGAGACAGCCCCTGAGCCTGCACATTACCTACCTAGGAAAAGGCTTATCATTCCCTGCCCAGACATGCCATGGACTTCATTACACAGTGGACAAAACCCCAAACTAAATATAACTACCTAGTTTCCAGAAGGGGGTTTGACACATATAGAAATGTGTCCGGCATATTCTCCATGACCCCTTAATGTGTACAGTAAAGAAAAAGGTTGTAACATGGAAAGCTGACTGTGGGGAATGCCATTTATCCATCACTTAACAAAGCAACGGGCGTAATAGAACCCCGCTAGCAGCCCACAGAGACAGTGCTGTTCCTTTACACCCAGCCGGAACCAAGGGGTTTGAACCAAACGACATACTGTAGCAAACCTCAGAGACCAGTGCTCTTACTAGTGGGGATTGAAGTGTTTTTTTTTTTACACACACACACACACAAATTATTTTATTTAATATAATCTTTATGAAAAAGCTACAAAATGATTGAACCACTTAAGCCCTATACTTACGTTTGTAAGTTGCATAACGCATTGTGAGCTTGAAAGACCTGCTATTTCTGACTTCTTTTTTTTTACATTCACCTATAGCCCATTAAGCCCAATGACATGCCAAATATAAGGACGAAAAGTTAAAAGCAGTTGAAAACAAAACAAATGGATGTCCTATGGAGCCCTAAATTGATGCTAGAATCATCAAAATGTGATTTTCTACCAGATTAGACTAGATTTTGCGATTGCTTGTGTGCAAGTAGAAATTGTGGCTTAAGGGTGCCGCCAGAGAAAAGGCCATAGAAAGGTTACGGTAATCTGTAAGGTTGATCCACCGGGGAACAGACATTTTCATGCTAATCAAGCCAGTAGTTTACGAGACATCGTGTTTGGGACTAAAATGCTGGACAGGCCTTCCGAATACCCTGCTGACCTACATCGGCATCCTTAAGAAGGCGCTGACACCAGCCTTGGGGAAAACATAAGCTTTTCTAAGTGATCATGTGCCCGAAAGGATCGCCCACCCCTGGTATATGGAATAGTATTAACCCATTAAGACCTGGAACGCATCTGTGTCACTTAAGATTTCTTTGGCTATTCAAAAATAGCAAATATACAAGCTCATGGCGCGGCACCGAGTGCCGCGCCATGAGCTTGTAGATCTGCTATTTTTAAAAATCGTGATTTTTTTGGTGTGATTTTTTTTTTTAAACTGTTAGGATTTAGAAAACATGTTTAGGAATCGCCTCAGGTCTGGGTTAACAACTATTTAGAAGCCTGCCACATGAGAACACAAAAACATTTTATCGTAAAGTAAAAAATCATGAGCAGATGCCCAGACATGAATGATGCAGTTTTATAGTCTCCTCCCAGGGCCAGGCCTCTGGCTGATAGTGAATCTAATACGGCCGTGCTGACAGTCAACAGAAGCCCGAGTGTTGTTCCCTCAGCCTAGCCCAAGGTCAACTACACTCTCTCTCTCTCTCTCTCTCCCTTACTGGATTAGTGACATTGATCCAACACTGACACAAGGCAGCTTAGCACGTCACTCCTCACTACCCAGCGACACACTCCACTGTAAAAGCCTGAGGGAAAGTATCCGTCCGTGTCATTTTTTGATTTCTTTGGCAATTCAAAAATAGCAGATCTACAAGCTCATAGCGCAGCATGAGCTTGTAGATCTGCTATTTTTTGAAAAATCGTAAAAAAAATGTGCAAATCTTTGAATATATATATTTGTAAAAGCGAACATCTTTAACTCAAATCTTTGCTTCTGGGGGTCCCTGGAACTAAGTATTTTTGAGATGGGGGTCCGTGGCCAAATACATATAATTTTGGGTGGTCCTTGACATGAAAAAAGTTTTAAGAACCACTGATATTATAGCAACATAAGTTTTATTTTTAAAAACTGTTAAGAGATTTAGAAGACATTGGTAGAATCCCCCCAGAAGCAAAGATTTGAGTTAAAAAATGTTTGCTTTAAAAAATATATATATCCAAAGATTTGTACACATGTTCACGATTTCTTTAAAATAGCAGATCTACAAGCTCATAGCGTGGCACTTGGTGCCACGCTATGAGCTTGTAGATCTGCTACGTTTTTAATAGCCAAAGAAATCAAAAAATGGCACAGATGCGTTCCCGGTCTTAATGGGCTAAGTTAAAGGAGAAGCCTAACCCATTTTCTACCTTATCTTCATATACCGGTAATTGGTCATCACAAATGCTCATTATAAGACTTCTGTCTGCTCACACTGTGTCTCAGAGGTAGGCTGTGGGCAGTTCAGAAACATGCCCTACTGATGACATTATCGGTGGTCATTTCAAACAAAATTTTGATCTTTATTTATGTTTGTTGATGAAAGAACAATGGCTTCTATGTCGGCATGCCGACTGTCCAGGAAGAGATGCAGAGCGAGAGACACGGAGCAAGTAGATGGAGATGGTATGCTTCATGAGCATTAGTGAGGACCAGTTATATGAAGATAAGGTTGAAAATGTCTGCTGAAGTACTCCTTTAACTCTGGGAGTATACAAAACAAATGTAACCAACATTTTGTATAATCTTGGGAGTTACAAATGGATAAATTGAGCCCAGAGGGAAGCACGCACATCCCAAAAAAACGTCATCAGGTGCTGAACAACAATACGTACATTAGAAGAAAAGATCTACAAGCCCATAGCGCGGCACCGAGTGCCACGCTATGAGCTTGTAGATCTGCAATTCTTTGAAAAAATTTGAACATTTTTGCAAATCTTTGAATATATGTACCGGTATATAATATATGTATATATCAAATCTTTGCTTCTGTGGGTCCCTGGAACAAAATATCATTTTGGGGGTCCTTGACATGAAAACATTTGAGAACCACTCATTATAGCAAAATACGTTTTTTCAAAAAACGGTTAGGATTTAGAAGACATTTGTAGAATCCCCCATAAGCAAAGATTTGAGTTACAAATGTTCACTTTAAAAAAACGATATATTCAAAGATTTTTTATATTTCATAAAAAAATAGCAGATCTACAAGCTCATAGCGCTCATGGCACTTGTAGATCTGCTATTTTTGAATAGCCAAAGTTTTCCGGTCTTAATGGGTTAAGGCAGGTACAGACTGTAAGACCTTAAAGTGGTCGGGGGGTCATCTGATCGTTAAGCATAACACACTGCAGGAGTTTATTTCTTGAAATCGGCTGTCATATATCGTTGTGGTTTTCACACTATATGATTGATCCCCGACAAGGGCTGACACACTGCAGGATAGTTCACTAGGATGCTATCTCCAGAGTCAGACCCAATACATACATTTGAGTTTATTCCAATTCATTTTAATCGACGTATCCCGTGATATGCCTCTCCCCCTCTCCCCCCTCCCTCGCTCTTTCTCTCTCTCTCTCCCTCTCTCTCGCTCGCACGTCAAAGTGCGCAGAAGCGGTCAGTGACAGAGTTGCCATGTCCGCTTATTATAAGCGACTTTGGGATAGTTTTTCTGTAAAGTTGCTTTTTTGGCCTTGTTTCCTAATGTTGTTTGAACCAGTTATTCTCAAACATTTTCATGGCAAGGACCCCCAAAATAATATTTGTCCGCAGAGGCGCAGACCTCCCCCTTCTGAAAATATGTCGTGCCATAGACCCTCATACAAGATCTGCGTGGATTTGGAAAATATTCCACAATTCCCCCCCCCCCCAGATATCTTCTTTAAAAATAGCCTATCTACAACGTGAGCTTGTAGATCGTCTATTTTCAAGTATCCAATGTATTTATTTATATATATATAGGCTTACAGTTGTTTGGCTTGTTTTCACAAACCTGGTTGCTTATTTCTCTCGCAAAATCTGGCAACACTCACTCACAGACAAACACATACACACACACACACACACACACACACATACATACAGATCGCTCGCTCTCTGTGTGTGTCTCTCTCTCTCTCTCTCTCTCTCTCTCTCTCTCTATCTCTGTGCAATAGTCTCAAATAAACAGCCCCCTTCGAGCACGCTCGCTCACTCTCATTCTGTTTTATAATAATGTTTAACTTAATACAGGACTGGACAGTAACTATGCGGGGGAGGGATCTGTTTGTTGTGGTCAGGCCACGGTGGCTGTAATGTGCTCTCATTGGCTGTAGCGTGCATCTCCTCGCAAGGTGGTCGCAGCCCCGTTCATAGTGTATGATATTGTCTGCTGTCCTGTCCCAGACAGAGCTGAATATCTAACATGGTAGTTATCTGAAAACGGTCGGAAAGCCGTCGCAGAGCGGATAATCGCGGCCATATCGTCTCGCGGAACCTTTCACACACAGCGAGCATTATCTCGCAGATCAAAGGCCGATCTGCGTCAGATCGGGAGGTTTTGTCGGCGAGCGCCAAAAAATGTCGGCGACAGCAATATCGGACCCAATCTCCTGCAGTCTGTACGGGCCCATAGCGTCAAAACGTTGTGTAACTTCATTAAAATTTAAGTGTGCTTTAAGTGGGCGGACTTCCCTTCCTTTACAAATGGATAAATTAACAATGAGGATTTTACTATGTGAAGAGAAATGTGCGGGGACATACTTAGCCAGTAGCCAGTGCACTGCCGTTGTCTGATGTAATAGTACAGTATGAACGGTTGCACAATGATGCAGTTTTGGGAGTGACATATGCTCAACCATAATCTCATACACGGTCAAATCTGGAGTGCCGTTGTGAACACTCTAGAGCTGAAAAGATGTTCACACACACTGCAAATGTTGCATGGTGGGCATGTTGTAGTTTTGTAATAGATTGGCGAGGTATAAATGGGCCACAGTGAAACCTCAATTGCATCATAAAAAGGCGAGGCTGAGCATACAGCAGACCACCAGTCTGTTTATTCAATGACTAAACCACATATTACAGTATATACAGACATCTGTGTGTGGGAGTTAAATGCTATGGTTGTCCAAAAGTGTGCATAGTTTAAACATTATTTTCAAGATGTGTGTGAATTGAAGGCGAGATATTTTTTGGGGGTTAATGCAAAAAGTGTATTGTTCAAAAGGTTAAAGCTCTGTTACTGGGGTCTTCCCATCTCTTTAGAAAACAGAAAACAAATGTTCAGGCGGTTAATGCATTTCATTCAATCAGGAGAGAGAACCCCACAAAGACACTTTATCAGCCAGTGTTCCAGTTCCAATTTGTCTGCAATTTTTTTGTTTAATCACTTCCAGTTTCACTTGTTTATCCTTAATTAGTTCTTTCTCCTGTAGGCCCGTCACAATTACATAATTGTCTAGTCGCAATTATTTGAGATAGTCGCAATAATTTTTTGCATAATTGTCATAATCAATTCCATGTTAAAAATGTCAAAAATAGTGGAAATAGCCGATCTACAAGCAAGAAGGGGTGAAATGGGAGTATGCGATGGGTGAGCAACTCCATACAAGTGAATGGGCGGAGATTTCCGGTGCCCTCTCTATTATTTTTTACTCTTATGAGTATACCCCAATACCCCATTAAGACCCGAGTCCGATTCCACAAATGCCGTCTAAATCAGTAGTTCTCACACTTTGAAGATTTTTCAACAGTCAACGCTAAAATCTAAAATGACACGGGCGCTTTCCAGGTTTTAAATGGGATATATACCTTCACGTTAAGTTTGAAAGAAAAGGTCACTCTGAAATTGAAAATGTTGAGTCAGACAGACAGAAGGTCTGGATCCCATCTTCCATCACAAATATGACACATAATGAATGTTAGGCCGGGTACATATTTGCAGATGTCCAATTTTACACACAGTAAAATCTCCAGTGTTAATTTATCCATTTGTGACCAAATTGATCTATAAGGGTTAATGTATGTACAGGTCAAAATAGACCTGTAAGGACAGAGTTAAATTAAGATGGTAACTGCACTGCACTGAGTGTTGTTTCAATGGAAAATGTCACCCTCATAAACAGGTAGCCCAACAACATGAACACCAACACACACGGCAACGGGCTGCCTGCACACAGAGAAATGAGAAAACTATAGAGCCAGACCGATATATATCATTTGACTTTTTTGATTACATCAGTATCTGCAATTCAATTATGCAGCTGATGTGTCCCGGTTTCACAAATCTTAGATTTTTTGTTTAAGTTAGTATAACTTAGTAATCCAAGTTTTTCAAATTCATTAGAATTGATTTTGCACTTCTTGGCAAAATATGGGTCAAAACATTGGCACGCCAGGACTCTCCAGAATCGGGATCGGCATCAGACCCAACAATCCGGCATCGGTCGGGTGCTCTAGAGATCTATTTTTAAACATTCAAGCAGTGATTGTCTCATCAACGTACAACATACAGGACACGAGAGCAGGTGTTTAATGAATAGCTGATGAGGCGTGGTTTCCTTGAGATCAAATCAATATGAATGAATGGGGCCAGGAATTAATAATTAGCAATAAGAGGCCTCTTTTTTTTGTCATTGTATCATCCTGGCAGCATTACAGCCTGTAATCGTTACGGCTAAAGGCAAGAATTGCCACTGTTATGAACAATACATTTATATTTTACCCATTTAGGCTGAAGCACCCTACAAGCACAACTGAAGATCTAATCGCTGACATAAGGAACACAAGGGTCGGTGCCCCCAGATAAAACTCCTTGGATCCTAAAATGATCACATAACCCTTTAAGACCGGGAACGCATCTGTGTGTCATTTTAAGATTTCTTTGGCTATTAAAAAATAGCAGATATACAAGTTCATAGCGCTATGAGCTTGTAGATCTGCTATTTTTTTCTTATCGTGTATTTTTTTTTGTGCAAATCTTTGAAAATGTATATTTATTTATCTTTTAACTTTTAAGCGAACATTTTTACTAAAATCTTTGCTTCTGGGGGCGTCCCTGGAACAGCATATTTTGGGAGGGGGGTCCGTGGCCAAATACATATAATTTTGGGGGTCCTTGACATGAAAAAAGTTTGGAGAACCACTGATATTATAGCAGCACAAGTTCTTTCAAAAAACTGTTAGGATTTAGAAGACATTTGTAAAAATCCCTCAGAAGCAAAGATTTGAGTTAAAAATGTTTGCTTAAAAATATATATATATATTCAAAGATTTGCACCAATTTTCCACGATTTCCCCCAAAAATAGCAGATCTACAAGCTCATAGCGCGGCACTTTTTTTTTTTTTTGGATAGCCCAAAGAAATCTAAAAAAAATGACACACAGAGATGCGTTCCCGGTCTTAATGGATTAAGAGAGAAGCACCAGTGACGGAACAGGGAGACGAGAGCTGTGAATGACTTGACAGGAGGATTGCAACAGATGGCAGACATGTCTCTAGCCGTCAGAAGCCTACAACAGTGATTAACCACTTAAAGCCTATATACTTAGTTGAGCCGAGTCCAACAGGGCCAGGGGGGTCTATACTTTACTAGCCGCCCGTCTCCCTTCCCTAGTTTTTTCCCCTTTCCACCAAATATCTTTGCAGAATATACCTCAATAGATCATACATGGGCAACTGGCGGCCCCCACCTTCACTTAATGCGGCCTGCAGGTTAAATATCGGATTACTGATATATTATTGATTTCAGCTGTTACAATTCCAAACATGCAAACATGACCCGCTTTAATTACTTCAGTCTATATTAGTAGCTTAATGACTAGTATTACAATTCTATTGTCTTTTTTATGTCCAATGTATTTGTATTTAAGTTCATTTTAAATTAAATAAAAATGTTACTTTTCAGGATTCTAGTTCCAAAATAGCAAAAATAGCAGATCTACATGTGTAGATCTGCTATTTTTGCTACTTTTGTGTGACATAATGGCGAAGTACGGCATTAATTTACGAAAAAGGTTAAAATACGGAGAGTATATGCAATGTGGCCCTCTGGGAGTGAGTGTGGAAATATAGTGGCCCTCTCCATCATCAAAGTTGCCCACCCCTGCACTAGAGAATCACACTGTCGGTGGCTCCATGCTATTCTTTCCTGCATTTTTGGCTGCCATTTCTGTAGTGTGTTTCACCTGAACATGCAGATCTGCGAATTTCACAGAATGTTCAACCCCAAGATAGGGACGTTAGGGGTCAAGTAGGATATGGTTTGATATATTGCTGAAACCATACATTAAAAACGTCAATTTTGCACTGTATTAGAACCTGCTAACACTTCAGCTGCAAAACCTATGTTGTTTATTTCACTGGATGAGAAGGCAGTTTCATTGGCTTGGTTGACTGTGAGAAAACCAGGCACAGAAACATGAGCTTTAATGATACATATTTCAAATGTGTTTTGAAAACACTTGCTTTAGGGCACTTTAAAAGCTTCATACAATTTATTTGTTCCAAATAGAAAAACGGGAATGCTGCTCAAAGCTTGTCCATTATAAACAATAAATGGTCCATTTTATTTGGAGGGAAAGAAACCATTAATCCTTTATATGGCGATGCTTCCGGTCAGCTTAGGTCTGCCCAGGTTTCAAATCCCAGCTGGCTGAGACATGGTCCAGTGAAGTGTGGCCATGTTTTAACCCATTAAGACCGGGCATCTGTGTCCTTTTTAGATTTCTCTGGGCTATTAAAAAATAGCAGATATACAAGCTCATAGCGCGGCACCGAGTGGCGCGCTATGAGCTTGTAGATCTGCTATTTTTGGGGAAATATCGTGAAAATTTGTGTTTTAAAGAAAACAGTGCTTCTGGGGGGTCCCTGGAACAACATATTTTGAGATGAGGGTCCGCGGCCAAACACAGATCATTTTGGGGGTCCTTGACATGGAAAGGTTGGAGCACCAACTGATATAGCAACATACCATTAGGATTTAGAAGACATTTTTAGATATGTATTTGGCCGCGGACCCCCATCTCAAAATGTTTTGTTCCAGGGACCCCCAGAAGCAAAGATTTGAGCTACAAATGTTAGCTTAAAATATATATATGTTGATAGATTTGCACAAATGTTCACGATTTTTTTTTAAAATAGCAGATCTACAAGCTCATAGCGCGGCACTCTGTGCCACGCTATGAGCTTGTAGATCTGCTGTTTTTGAATAGCCCAAAGAAATCTAAGAATGACAGAGATGCGTTCCAGGTCTTAATGGATTAAGTCAGTGGAGGTGCTGGCTCTGTGCCAGACAAGACAGTCAGTAAAGAGCCAGGAATATATGTGTGTATTTTATACCTAGAGCTATTTGATGTGTTTTTATACCCAATGCCGTTTTTCCATTTCTTTATCCATGTCACTTAATAACCATGCACATGATACTGTGATTTAATAAACCTGCTGCTTTCTTATATGCTGGATATGTGGTCCACCTGCAAAAGAAGCATGTGTGCCTTCCGTGGTGCTATCTATCCATCTCATTTTTAATCATGCGCCTTATCGCAGTGGTGTAAAGTAACTAAGTACATTTACTCAAGTACTGTACTTAAGTACAGTTTTGAGGTACTTTTACTTTACTGGAGTATTTCCAATTGTCTATACTTTTACTTCTACTCCACTACATCTCAGAGGAAAATATTGTACTTTTACTCCACTACACTTTAGTTACTAGTTACTTTTCAGATATAAATTATGATATTATGAAACATACATTTACCACTATAGCCCTGTTTTATACATAGGCTATTTTCAAACATTTTAGTACTTTTACTTTTGGTACTTTAAGTAAATTTTAATGCCAATACTTTTGTACTTTTACTCAAGTAATTTTTTAATTCTGGACTTTTACTTGTAACAGAGTATTTTTATTTTGCAGTATTGGTACTTTTACTTAAGTAAAGAATTTGAGTACTTTTCCCCATCACTGGCCTTATGTATACTGGACTTTGTATAGTTGATTTGACTATTTTCACTAGTTTGGGTCCCGGGAAAACATCTAATTTCTCATTTGGGTCTTTGAGCTAAAAAGGTTTGGGAACCACTGCTTTAAAATGACATGATGATCATAAAAGAAAAAGAAAAAGGGAAGGTAAGCTCAAATCAAGGCCACTCACCTCCGGCATACATGACCGCCAGCATGATGGAGGAGATCCACGCGATCTGACTGTACGAGGCGCCGAAGATCTTCTGGATGTCTTTGTAGAAGACGGTGATGGCCTTGGGGAAAGCGTAGGAGAAGCCGATGGAGATGAAAGCGCCCAAACACACGGCCCAACCCCACCCTCCATCCGGGGGTTGCACGGCGGGAGGACTCGTGGCCGCCGGCATTTCTGGCTCAGCTTCAGCGTTTCGCTGTTCACTGTGACGGAAGGAGATGGAGAGGAAAATTAAGTTTAAGGATCTGGGTAGTCAGAACATGGGAGTTCATTTATGGGACGACCGTGCAGGTACAGTATAAACAACGACGAAGACCTGAAGATATCGGAGGTCAAAATCCTTGTTGCTGGTGTTGTTTGCATTTATAGGAGCCAACAGCTTAATCCATTCAATCCGGGAAAGCATCCGTGTCATTTTAGATGTCTTTGGCTATTCAAAAATAGCAGATATACAAGTTCATAGATCAAGCTTGTAGACCTGCAATTTTTGAGAAACCGTGGCGTGAACATTTTTGCAAGTCTTTGAATATACATTTTTTATATATATTTTTTTGTAATACTAAAATATGTGCTTCTGGGGGTCCCTGGAACAAAAAAATATGCAATGGGCGGGGGGTCCGTGGACAAATACATACAATTTTGGGGGTCCTTGACATGAAAAATGTTTGAGAACCACTGATATTATAGCAACATAAGCTTTTTTTTTAAAGAAACTGTTAGGATTTAGAAGACATTTGTATTTGAGTCAAAAATGTTTGCTTTAAAAAATATACATATTTCAGATTCAAGATTTGCACAAAGTTTCACGATGAATTTTTTTTTTCTATTTTTGAATACCCCAAAGTAGAAAATAATGGTTATAGCTAAATAATCTAAAATCACACCCACATTGAATGGGTTCACTTGTGGGAGGACATGACAACAGCACTGTATCATCTCCACTGCACATTTAACAATTCATTCACAAATGCATGCATGTCCCACACACACACACACACACACACACACACACACACACACACACACACACACACACACACACACACACACACACACACACACAGTTAATTCTCCTTGTTAGAGGACACGTGCCACCAGTCCACCACGCTCACCCCTACCTGAGAGACCAGACCTCGCAGCACCCAGCATTCACCTTGAGACCCGGCCCTCCCCTCCCTCCCCCTCAGGCAGTACTAGTAGAGTAATGGAAACTGGGTGGAGACGGCAGAGAGCAATATAAATAAAGTAAGCAGTCAGAATCATATTGACAAAGCAAACATGCCCTGATCCTGTGTGAAAATTGAGCTCAGCAACAGCGCAGGCACACTTTGCTATATTGTCTTTATTACCAGCATGTGAACATTGAGAGAAACTGTTGACTGTGTATAGTCTTTATGACCAGCATGTGGACATTGAGAAACCGTGGCGTTGACTGTATATAAAACAGGGAGAAACACAAACATGTTGGGATGAGCCCTCACTTTCCTTCTCGCTCTCTCTCTCTCTCTCTCACACACACAATTTCATTTCCAACGATTTACACTTGTAGGAGCAATTTACTGTCCATTCATATTAACTCTTTAAGACCGGGAACGCATCTGTGTGTCATTTTTTAGATTTCGTTGGGCTATTCAAAAATAGCAAATATACAAGCTCATAGTAACTCAAATCTTTGCTTCTGGGGGTTCCTGGAACTAAATATTTTACAAATGTTCGCTTTAAAAAATATGTATAATCCAAGATTTTGCCACGAATTTTCACGATTTTTCAAAAATAGCAGATATACAAGCTCATAGCGCGGCACCGAGATAGCCCAAAGAAATCTAAAAATGACACATAGATGCGTTACCGGTCTAAATGGGTTAATGTAATACTTGCTCCAATGTTTACAGCCAGTTTGTCACAACACGTTTGGGCTTACACACACACACAGACATTATGTGTGTGTAAGCAAGGTGCAAGGTGCAAGGCTGCAAGGTGTTCCCAGTGTAGTATATGTATGGAAACACCTTGCAGAAGTGTCAGTTGCTCATAATGGCATCACATGATGCAAGTCATTATTTTTGATGAGTTTAGTAAAGCAAAACGTGCTCAGCAGTAGTCAGAGAGCATGTAGATAAACGTGTGTATGGCATAACTACCATTAGGTGGATAGAGGCCAGAGACGACGTTCACAGCTGCTGCGATCTCACACAGAGAAATCCTCAGTGTTAAATTAACTCATATGTACTCGAATGTAATGGACCCATAAGGGTCCATTTGGTTAAATTTGTTCACTCTTCTGAGTTAAATTAACTGTTTAGTAGATTTTTCCACGCAAGAGTCTGTGCTGTAGAACGCAGAATTCAATAAACAGGACTTCACAGTACAGGGACAATAGCCATCCCACAGAACAACGTGAAAAACAACTACAAGGACGACTGAATGGCCAAGAAAGTCCTATTCTAAATGGTACATAAATAAATGGTGCACCTTTATCTAAAGGCCTTTACAATGTGCATTACAGTCACACCGATTGCAGAGGAAACCATGCGAAGGCACACAAATTGCACATCGGGAGCAGTTAGGGGTCAAGCGTCTTGATCAAGGACACTTGCCGCCCCTATCCTAGTGACACAATTGTTTTTCTTTGCCCAGTACAGTCATTTGTTGACTAGGGTTCATGCCATTTACTCTGATCTTGCACGCACCTGTATGTCGCTCCGGATATGTCGATCCTAACTTTTAACGTTTTAATCTTGGAGGCTGTGGAGGTCATGTGAGGCCCAGCTGCAGTCATTAATAAATGATGTCACTCTTGTCTCTTTCTCATTGCTCTTCCCCACAGATCAGGTTGCTTCTCTTGTAGAGTCTCATGCATATTCACTTCTGCCCCAGAGTTCTGTCAGCAGGGGGCAGTTATCCAAATGAGTCACTCTGAATCTGTGAATCAGCCAACAACACATACTGATGCTGATATATGAATGGCATTACTAGGAACACAGTCAGTTGTTAAACGTAACTTTTAATTCATTGCTTTTGCTCATTTGACAGATAACGAATAACTACAGACACCAGAACGGTGTTATTCAGAGGACTAACAGTTTCCTGCAGACTAATAGAATTACCCCAGAACAGTTTTTGCAATATTTTCTGAGAACTGCTACTTCTACAACCCATGAGGACACATCCTTCTGTAATGACTTGTCTAAGATCCAAAGTCACTCCTGTTCAGTGCTGGACTGAAACTTTAATACAGCCACAAATTTCAGCCCCGTGTGGGAAAATCTAATCCTCAATGTCTTTCTCATATATTGCTCTTTTAATAAAAATTAAGCGATTATGTCTAGGGTATAATCCACTTTAATCTGATTATTGAGTACCCACAACAGTCAGTGTGTATATTGGACTTGATTGATTGAACGCGATGACAATGTATAAAAGGCGCCTCAGGCCTCATAAGCAGCTTAGGTTCATAATTCTGAATATGAACGACCAATACACACACAGCTGGTAGCATAATCGGAAAACAACTCTGTTAAAAAAGAAAATGCTAAAGATAATGTTCAGATGCACCAACACAAGCTGTTTATCCGTGTACTTGTGTTGCACTTCTGTGGTTCACAGCAAAACCACAACATCGTCGCCACTCACGAGCAGCATACATGCACTTACTATGCAACATAATGCAGGAGCAGTGAGTGAGTGCACTAACTGGCTGAACTACCAGGCACACCAACAACAACAAAGCACATTCAAGTGTCGCGTTACAAAATGACCATTATGAATGAGCGGACATCCGCTGCTTAGTCCTCGTCTTAACCCATTAAAACCCGGGTACGCATCCGTGTAACCACTTTAACCATTATTTTATACTTTGGCTATTAAAAAAATAGCAGCAATACAAGCTCATAGCACAAATCTTTGAATATATATATTTTTAAAGCAGACATTTTTAACTCAAATATTTGCTTCTGGGGGTCCCTGGAACAACATATTTTGAGATGAGGGTCCGCGACCAAATACATAAACTTTTGGGGGCCCTTGACATGAAACGGTTTGAGAACCATTGATATAGCAACATACGTTGTTTTTTTAAACTGTTTTAGAAGACATTTTGTAGAATCCCCAGAAGCTAAGATTTGCGTTCACACGGGCAGATACAAAGATACAGTCTACCATTCATTTTCAATGGAAGCCAGCGACATGAAGATACAAAGATGCATCCGACGTTCGTAGCTGCTACAAAAGATACAACGATACAAAGATACAAAGCCACAAATTGAAGTTGAGCTGGGTTAAACTTCCAGATACAAAGATACAAAACAAGTGTAGCTCCGCTATTTTTGAATAGCCAAAGTATAAGATAATGGTTGAAGTCGTGGTTAAAATCTAAAATGCCTTCCCCGGTCTTTATGGGTTAAAAATCCCAGGACATCACATGATCACGTGCCATTAGTTTTCTGTCCTTCATTTGACTTGATGGTTACAACAGAACAGCAGTAATGAGAGCAACTCTTACAACAAGAACACATTCCGGCCAGCTGGAGTAGAGGGCTGTGGCTCCTCTAGACCAATCACGAATCACTACCAACTGCTTGCCCTTGATTACCGTTGGGCCTGTGCATACATTTCTCTCCACTTTGGGCACGCCACCACCTCCCTTTGCTTGTACTGTGCTTTATAGAAGCACCTGTTACCGTAACTTACCCAGGTACATAAGCATTATGCAAACAACAGTGTTTGGTTAACCCTTTAAGACCGGGAACGCATCTGTGTCTTTCTTTGGATTTCTTTGGCTATTCAAAAAATAGCAGATCTACAAGCTCATAGCGCGGCACCGAGTGCCGCGCTATGAGCTTGTAGATCTGCTATTTTTTTTTTTTATCGTGGAAGATTTGTGCAAATTTTTGAATATATATATTTTTCAAAGCAAACATTTTAACTCAAATCTTTGCTTCTGGGGAGATTCTACAAATGTCTTCTAAATCCTAACAGTTTTTTAAAATAAAATATGTTGCTATAATCAGTGGTTCTCAAACTTTTTCATGTCAAGGACCCCCAAAATTATATTAATTTTGGCCGCGGACCCCCATCTCAAAATATTTTGTTCCAGGGACCCCCCAGATGTTGTAACAGAGTTAAAAATGTTCGCTATGGAAAAATAGATATTCAAAGATTTACACACATTTTCACAATTAAAAAGAAAATAGCAGATCTTCAAGCTCATAGCGCGGCACTCAGTGCCGCGCTATGAGCTTGTATATCTGCTATTTTTATATAGCCAAATAAATCTTAAAATGACACAGATGCGTTCCCGGTCTCAAAGGGTTAAGTGAGCAGCACTGAGGGAAGAAGGCAGGCAGCCAACGATTATAAACAGTGTCTCTAATCAAATTGCCCAAATGACGCAGCTGATCATATCAGGCGACATGGAGGTGAATGGTCCCGAGTCAAGAGGTGTTATGTATCATTAATATTGTTGTAAACTCCTGGACTCCTTCCGCCAAGATCAAAAACCAAGGGGCCAGAAGAACTGGGCAGGAGGAGGCCTGAAAGACCGCATTCTTCCTAGATCTGGACAGATATGGGTTCTCAAGTTTATCTCTAGCACTGAGGGGGATATTCAGACTCCGTGGTGTTGAATTTCAGGTCAGCTTGGCTGTGTAACCATGGAAGTGACAACAACACCAACCACATTTTCTCAGGAGGAATAGGTGTCCAGTCCATAAATGTGTTTTGGGAAAATCAGAACAGACTTTTAACTTGAAGATGTGGTCACTTGCCTTGCTGAAAGTGGCCCTTTCGGCAAGTGACACTGTCATGTGATGGAGTATAAATTGAGCTTAACAGTCATAATACTACAACGTATTGCCATTACAGTGACTACCTTGCTCGATTACCAGTTTTTCCAGGTGAGAGCGCAACAAGTACACAGAGTTCAAAGTGCAAGCTCAAGTATAAATTAAAAAAGGTTGCTATATATTCTCTATACTGTCTACAATATGTGAACAACGGATAATTTGGGGGAATTTACTCTTTTTCCTATGACTCATGAATACCTGGCCTGTTTATGTCCTGGATTAGTTTTGAAGGCATGTTGAACACATGATGTCTGCACGTAGTTTTGAGGGTATGATCAATGATGTCTGCAATATGCATGTAGTTTTGAAGGTATGATCAATGATGTCTGCAATATGCATGTAGTTTTGAAGGTACGCTGAAGAGATGGTATCTGCATGTAGTTTTGAAAGTATGTTGAAAAGATGATGTCAATGGGATGACGTAGCTTTACCTCTCAAAAGTAGGCAACTATATACCTTCTCCAAAGCCGTAGGGTGTAATAATAAGATCTAACAATTATACTGTATAATAGTTTGGAGCTACTTTTTCCAAAAAGGGTTAAGGATAAGGATAATAAGGGTAATAAGCATATTTGTATTCATCTTCTGTGGTTGTCTGATATCATGTAATTTATGTATTTGATAATAGGGAAATTAGCAACTTTATAAATAAGTAAATTACAATGTGTACTTTTTCCGGTCAGTTCAGTTCAAGTTATTGTCACGTGTATACAGTAACAATGACATACTTATACGATGGCTCTCTCTGCCTTAAACTAGTTAAGAATGAGTTGTTCGACTCTGGCCAAGGAGGAAATATATGAGCTTTTCTCCTGACATGGCATTACCCTCATGTCTTCTTACCCAGCATTCCTTTTCTTCTTACACAGAGTTATTGACATGCCCAGGATTAACTGAAGGTCCCAAGAGGTTTTCCATTTTAAGCCTATAGCATTGAAGGTCAAAGGCAGTGTTGCCAGAGCTTGCGAGAGAAATAAGCAACCAGGTCTATGAAAACAAGCCCAAAAGAAGCGACTATAGGCCACATGAGCACTTTAAACCTACATACATCTGCTATTTGAAAATAGCCGATCTACAAGCTTACAACGCGTCGCGATGAGCTTGTAAATCTGCTATTTTCAACAACAACAAAAAACGTTGAAATATTTTTGAAACATTTTAACAACACAAATGTGGTACGGGGGTCCCTGGCACAAAACCTTTTCATATGGGGATACGCAGACAATTACATATTAATTTGGGGGTCCTTGACATGAAAATGTTTGAGAACCACTGGTTTAAAGTATATAAAAGGTTTAAAGGGAAGCCCAAATAAGCAACTACACTTTAGAAACAAGCCAAAATAAACAACAACCTCAACCCGCAACTACCAATATTTACAAGAAACTTAACAGAAAAACAAGCCCAAAGTTGCTTATAATAAGCAGACATGGCAACACTGGTCAAAGGGTAACATCAAAGGTAGTGTCTGCATCAACTCCACAATGCACACTGTGGTTTATTGTTATTGTGTGTGTGTGTGTGTGTGTGTGTGTGTGTGTGTGTGTGTGTGTGTGTGTGTGTGTGTGTGTGTGTGTGTGTGTGTGTGTGTGACCATGTCAAACACATGCATCACATGTTTTTCAGTATTGCTACATTACTAAACATACAGTATCTGTTGAAAAGCTGAGCAGTAAGGATCTCTTTGGTGAACGTTATTAGAATTAAATCTGTTGCCGTTTCGGTGTAGTCTCGCAGACGTTTAAGTAATGGCGAGATTACCTCCAAGCTTAACTTCCAAGAAAGATAAGTTCATCATTAACACTCTAACTGTTGACTGAACCACCTACAGTACATCTGTTCATAGATTGTGTTCCGCTTATCAAGATGCCGGCTAAACTCACTGTAAGAGCAGCACTAATGCAACATTATAGGCTACACTTGACCTTGGCTCGGTTTTCATGGGAACAAACAGTTGGATTCTTGACTGAAGAAATATTACTAGAAACAAACAGGTTACACAGAGCTGAAGCAAATACCTCCCATTCATCCATCCTATCACACCACAAAATAGATCTATTCAGCACAATTTTACCTTTTCTCTTCTTAGTGTTTTTTGACAATGAAGCTCTCAAGTAAATTGTTCAGTCAACTGGAAAACAAACCTCAACAGCTTCTATAATGTTGCCAAAGCAGCGTGGGACATTTATCTATATCAGGGGTCTTCAACGTTTTCAGGGCCAAGGACCCCCTAGCTGAGAGAGAGATGAAGCAGGGACCCCCTCTATATTGTATAAAGTTGTGTTTCGGATTACACTTTTTTTGTTTACGTGGTCTGCTATTTTTTCCCTCTACACCGATAGCCCTTTGTGATCCGGTGAATACATACGTGGGCAACGTTTTGAAGAGTTTTGTAATGAACTTTTTAAAACTTGAATTATATTTTTTGTATTTATACTGGAAGTCCATGGAGGTCAGATTGGGCCGAAAGTTTGCCTTTCCAAGCTACATGTACCGTCCCTGAGGCTGCCAACACCAAGTCCTTACACAGTATATATCAAACTAACACTACAGGTGGTGCCCAGAGCCATAAAGAGAGTTCTGACACTAGCGTCGACTTCCATTGTAAGAATGGAATGGAATGCGGAAGTGCTCTGCCTATCTCAATGAGATAGTTCCAATGTTTGGAACTATAGCCCATAGGAGCCCACTTTGCGGCGAGATCAAAGCGTGTCGTTACTCTCTTTTCTACACTCTGGTGCTGCCCACAGCCACAGCACGGGTAATGAGAAGAGTTAGGCTAGACAGGCACTTCCACATGATCTGCACTGTTACATCATCTTTACATCCGAGTGGACAGTCCAAAACTCTCTCCGATGACTTGTTGGGGCCAGGAAGCGTAAAGGTAAAACACCCACCATTGAAGAGGCCCTGCTTGTATTCCCGGGCAGCGGTGCCTCCAGCTTTGCCGGGTTGCTGCAATGAACACAATTGACCTTGTTCACTGGGGTGGTATTGTGTCTTTGTACTAGCAAATCCTAGCGCTTGGTCAGGGCACCTGTTCGGCATGGAGGGGTCCTTGGGGCCATCGTGCACCTCTGCATGCGTTATGCCATACATGGGCAACTGGCGGCCCAGGGGCCACATGCGGCTGAATTACTTCAGTCTATATTAGTAGCTTAACACATACAGTGCCAAGATCCCGTCTACACGTTCTTTCAAATCCATCGCTTGAGTGCCAGGATTCATAAGAGCCTGTTTACACGTTCTTTTGAATTTTCATTGTTTAATCTGTGATCGCACGGCTGTGTTTATTTCTCATCAACACTTTCGTTTTCCACTTACGTCACACTCACCCGGAGCCGGATGTAAAAAAAAAAAATCATTTCCGGGTCACGTTGTTTTTCTCCGGTGATTTTCGGCCAGAATAAGGAAAAACACGGTTTTTCACACGGTAGAAAAGACAAACGGACAGCTCAACTTCTATTTTCTTTGGTCCGGGTGACTAACAGCCATCGTCGTAGTGTATCACGTCGTTTTCAGGCCGATCAGCGGGCCGGGAATTGTCGAAAACGTCACATCCTTTGAATGACCGGATATGACGTGGGCCTGTTTGGGAGGGGGTGAGCGAGGTGATCAATGTTTGGATGTGCTGCTCTCTACTGGTGGAACAATCGTAGGTGCTTGACAACACAATCAGAGAATGTATTTGAATGAAAAATTACAAAACAAAAAAATTAAAACACGCAAATTGCTGGCACAGGGGTGAGTACATTATGAATAAACTCTGGCAGTCAATGTGTTAATGACTAGTATTACAATACTATTGTCTTTTTGTCCAATGTATTTGTATTTAAGTTCATAAAGTTAACATAAGTATAACTAAATGCATTTGAAATTAAATAAAAATGGTACTTTTCAGGATTCCAACAAAAAAAAATAGCCCCAAAAAAAGCAGGATTCCAATTCAAAAATAGCAAAAATAGCAGATCTACAAGCTCAAAGCTGGTAGATCGGCTATTTTTGCTACTTTTGTGTGACATAGAATGGCGAAGTACGGCATTAATTTACGAAAAAAGTTAAAATACCCGACAGTATATGCAATGCGGCCCTCTGGAGTGAGTGTGGAAACTTAATAGTGGCCCTCTCCATCATCAAAGTTGCATCACCCCGCCCTGTGTTATGCCCTCCCACTGAAACACCTCACTGTCACGTGAAAAGAAGCAGCTGGCGACTCCATGTGTATCGAGGGGAGACATGTGGAAGAAGACCATCCCAGGGCAACATGGGGTTGGCAGCGACAGAAACCGAAGTACCGTACGTACGCACTGACTGGGAATTCACACAGTGACTGAATTGGGGAGAAAACTTTAAAAAGAAAAAAGAATTAAAGAAAGAAAGAAAACTAGAAAAGGTGCTCCTCGGAGCACAGGTCTCCGCCAGGTCAGGTACGTTATTCTGGCCTCCTGGTGGCGCTATAATAGGCCAATGTGAAAAGGGTGCCATTTATTCTTAGGTCTTTCACGGCAGTCAGACACTGCATTCATGATTTGAGGCATTTTGTTCCAAAAATGTGTTTTGCTAAATTAGACCTGCTGGTGGCGCTATAACAGGCCAATGTGAAAAGGGTGGCATTTCTTCCTCGGCCTAGTGGGAAGGTGCGTGTGAAAATTCACGGAAATCGCAAGCTGCGTGCATAGTTTGAGGCTTTTTGTTCAAAACGGACCAATCTTGCAAACTTTGGAAGGCAACCATAGGCAATGAGGATGGAATATGGGAAATCTGACAGATTCGTGTTGATCACATGACTATAGAGATACTGTGTACCGATTTGCATGACGTTTGGATAAAATCTGTAGGAGTAATGTAAAAAAATGGGTTTTGCACAAATCGGCCTCCTGGTGGCGCTATAACAGGCCCATGTGAAAAGATTGGGGCAGAGGTTCTGAATTGGCATCCAGGAAGTGTGTGTGCAAAGTTTCGGAGCGACCGGGCCAACGGTGCCGGAGATTAGCTGCTAACACACAGACAGGACGGACACACACACACACACACGGACACACACACACACACACACACACGGACGGACGGACAGGGGGCAAAACATATTCTCTCGCCATGCCTTTCGGCCTGGCGGAGACAAAAAGGCAACCATGTAGACAAATAAACATTCATTTTCCAATTCTGCCTATTTCAAATTCAATAACTGCCAAGACCACATCCACATCAGATTTACCAAAATACAGACAAGTAGGAAAACACTGACTGACAAAACTTGAACTCGTTCATATGACGTACAGCAGATGTGGAGGAGCCTTTCATAGGGGATTAGTATACCATCATTTACTACACCTACACCGCATCACCTGAGCAGTGTTGTTGAGTAGTTCTTGAGCCAAGCTAGGGGGTTACATGAGGACGTGCCAGGGACATGTAAGCAAACACATATCCAGTTCCAACATCCCTGTCCCGCTCTCGCTCTCCTACAAGCTCACACGTTGTGAGTAGATCTACTATTTTCAGCAAAGAGATTTGGTGTAAAGTTGAAAAAAAGAGGGGCCCAGCCCAGGTATAGACCAGTGGTTCTCAAACTTTTTCATGTCAAGGACCACCAAATTGACCCTTATTAGCCCACGGACCCCCATTTGAAAAGATAAGCCAGGGACCCCCATAAGAGAAGATTTTTACAGCTCTAGCAGTGATTCTTAATCATTGTAATTTAAGGACCCCGCAGTTTGACATGCATTAGGCTACGGACCCCCATTTAATGGCATTTCTATCTCTGGGACCCCAATTGATATTGTAAAATCAATGTTAATTGGAACCAAATGGACCCTAGCAGGTCCATTTGGTTCCATTTGTACACTCTCAGAGTTACAGACCCATAAGGGTCCATTTGGTTCCATTTGTACACTCTCAGAGTTACAGACCCATAAGGGTCCATTTGGTTCCTATAAATCATTTAGCTGGGGACCCCCTGGTATCCCCTCAAGTACCCCTGGGGGTCCCCGGACCCCACTTTGAGAACCAATGGTATAGACCATGGCCATGGCCCATGGCCCAGTCTTCACCCTCCAATACCCCAGAAACTCCCAACTCCAACTATCTGTTCATCTACCAAAAACCTTGGGTGTGATTTTGACAGCACCTTTAAATTTGCCAAAAAACATCAGCTCTGTCGTTAAAACCAGCTTTTTCCATCTTGGACTCCTCGCCAAGGATAAGGCCTATCCCCCCCGGAAACAACTGCGGATGGCATTTCAGGACTTTATCTCGTCCAGACTCGATTACTGTAACTATCTGGACACTGGCATTGAGCAGTCGTCACTCAGTAGTAGGCCGTGCCTTTGTGGCCGCTGTCCCCCAGGCTTTGGGATAGCCTGCCCATCCCCATCAGATCTGCCCAGTCCGTCGAAGTTAGATTTTTTTTTACTTTAGACTCACACATTTTCCCCGGCTTGTAAACACAAAAAAAAAACAGGCAGTAGCGGATGAATTAATTAATTAATACCTGCCAGAGAATGTGTTAAGTTGCTGCTTTTGCACTTAGGTCAACAATGGTTGTTATAAATAAAGTTTGATTTGAAATGTATAGGTTTAAGTGGCTGACAGGTCTTTGAAAGCATCTCATTGAATGCTTTCCACAATCTGCACTAATGGAATATAAAGTTAATGAAGTTCACAGCGAGAGAAACCTCCCAGAGAACCCTGTGTGGCATGCAGCCAGTAGTTGATGTAGCCAGTAGTGCAGACAGTTTAGTGTCTCAACCACATTATTGCAACATCTTCAGATTGATTCCGGCCGGAGACTTTGCATGTCTTTCTCACTCTCTTCTCTCAACTTCCTGTTTCTATACACTCTCATATCATCTAACAATGAAGCTTCTTTTTTTTTTTACATTGCCACCTGATTTGCAGTATGCATGAAGACAGATGACCTTATTGCAATTTCCTACTTGAACAAGGAAAGAAAATACTTCTAAAATAAACCAAAAAACAAGCCACCTGTAAGTGTTAGCAGTTAAGATTTTGTGAGCATTTACTGTATTCTAGTCAATACTTTACCATTCTGCATCATGTCCAGTTGCCATACCGAGTAGGGCTGGGCAATATATCAATATTATATCAATATTGTGATATTATGAGACCAGATATCATCTGGGATCATAATCTCGTAATACGGCATAAGTGTTTCCTGGTTTTAATCACTTAAAACCAACTTCATATGATTGGTCCTCAATGATAATGCTCATTATAAGATGGCAACATTTCTGTCTACTCAATCTGTGTCTCATTGGTGGGCTATGGACATTTCAGAAACCTGTCTAGTTGCCCACCAATCATTTGTCATTGCCTACTAAAGACATCATCGATGGGGATTTCAAGCTAATGAAAACTAATGAAAAAAATACTTCTGCACACCCAGTCACCTTACCTGACAAGCAGGTGCATGCGTAGGCAACAAAACAGTGGGTGAGATGAATCTGGAAAGATTATACCATTACCCGCACACTGCCACTTGCACGTTCAAGAGAAGTTTTATTAAAGCAACAACGTTTCTGTCGTGTAGACTAGTGGTTCTCAACCTTTTTCAGGCTGTGACCCCCCAAAATAATCATATTTGAACTGGGGACCCCCCATTTTGTTTGACTCCATTCCACAGATAAATATTGTGAAAATTGCAGATCTACAAGCTCACAACGCCTCGCAATGCGAGGCATTGTGAGCTTTGTTTTGGCATTGTACACGACCGTTATACACGACCAAAACGTTGTTGCTAAAACTTTTCTTGAACGTGCGGTTGAAGTGGCAGTGTGCGGGTATAATCTTTCCAGATTCACAAGCTAATAAAAATGACAACCTCTCTCTTCCTGTAACGTTAGCATGCTGAGTCATTGCTGACATAGAAACCATTGTTTTTGTATTCATACAAAAAATGTAAAAGTTTCAAGTTTGAAATGTCACTACCGTTGATGTCACTGGTAGGCAGGTTTCTGTACTTTCCACAGCCCTCCTCTGAATAGACAGAAATAGTACCCTATTATAATAATGAGCATTATTGAGATGAGAACCAATTTAGGTTCACAATGGGTGAAGTGGTCCATTAAGTCTTATTTGTTTTATACTTTACATAACTGTCAAAGAATAAAAAATAAAATGTATATTATCGTCACAATACGATATTGTCGTCACAATATCAATAGAGGTATTTGGTCAAAAATATTGTGATATTTTGTTCACGTCGGCCAGCCCCTAACACTGAGGCCCCAAAACAGCATTCGTACCCACAGGTCCAGTGAGGCCCTTGCATAGAGGAAAACAAGAGAATGTGGACAATAACAACCTGACCATGTTTAGAGCACCCGCAGAGGTAGGCTACAACTTGAGTGCAACACATTTGCCCCAGGCATTCAAGTCCTAGCAGTCCTGATGCCGGACACTTGCCCCAAGTGTTTACATTGGGGCATTGTGGGAATGAATGATGGAAGTGGAACTTGACTCAAAAGCCAGTCTTTGAAAACGGGTCGTGGGTGTTCACATGCAAAATAGGCATATGAAGCACATGGAAAACTAAAAAATGCTGACTGTTCCGTCTCTTTCTCTCTCTCTCTCAAGAGAGCCTTTCAACCAGGCTGGCTGGTGTTTCCTTTAAATGGGGGAATATTGCAAGTCATTGCGAGCTGTCTAGGATTTCACTAAATGCATATTACAACAGTCAGACTCTGCAGTGACATCCTCCGTTATATCGGGAATGATTGACAGGGGAAACAAGCATAATGAGACATGAGATATTTTTACAACTCATCAGCTGATGGGGAACAAAACGTCCTCACAGCCAGACAAGTGCTGCCTACAAGAAACCTCTGATCAGGTCCTCAACAGACTGAGATCATTGTTGCTCACAGTCTCCACATCTTTCTATCTCGTTCTAGGTAGTGGTGGAAAAAGTACTCACATTTTTTACTTAATTACTTACACCTAGGCTCAATGTAACCTGACAGCGCATCACGGGTTCGAGTCTCTAGTAACTAAAGTTTTCAAATAATTATAGTGGAGTAAAAGTACAATATTTGCCTCTGAGATGTGGTGGAGTAGAAGTAAAAGTACTGAAAACTGGAAATACTCCAGTAAAGTAGAAATACCTAAAAATTGTACTTAAGGACAGTACTTGAGTAAATGTACTTAGTTACTTTACACCACTGCCTCAGATCAGATCCTCAACAGACTGAGATCTGAGTTAATTGTTGCTCCCCAAACTTTCATCTCGTTCTAGGTAACGAACATCATGATCATCATCATCATCATCCAAGTGAGGAGGACAGTACGAGGATACAGGATAGGTGGGCACTAAGGACATCTGGGCACCTAGATTTAAATGGGCTACATTGTCCTAAATGTTAAAAAATACAATATTTGAAAAGTGGTCTTATGTAATGTAAAGTATACATGATGTGAACATGCATGGTACATCAGTATCAGGCTTAATTTTACCCTTCAACTTCTTGTTTATGCCCCAAAATGACTGGATATACAGGTTTTGTAGCAATTTGTAGGAATTGTAGAAATATTAGACCTTAACTGTATAATGTTTAAGCATGTTCTAATTATGTATACTTTAGACCATTTTTCAAATATTTAAAAAAAAAACCATTTTAGACAAAATAGCCAATTTTACATTGAGGTGCCCAGTTGTCTCTAGTGCCCACCGTTACAATGTAGCCTGAGCCTCCTATATGACCAATGTGCGTGTGACCACCGGGTCTGCAGTTATTATAAACCGGATAGAACCAGCCAAACCACGTTGACCAAACATACACGGGGCCTAAATAGTGGCTCTACACCTACTGTATAGAAATAGAACGCACAGTGGCATCTCCAAGGACAACTAAGTTACATAATTGAGCAACCAGCAGCCCAGACAGTGGATGTAATATTAAAAGCACCTCTTTAATGAAAGCTAAATAAAACCATGTAACAGTTGTCACGACAAAATCGCTGCTTCAAAATCATGTGTTTATCCATGTGTTTTCTGAAAATGCCGAAACAATGTTATGTATGAGCAAATCGTTCTTGTTGTGGGACACCCAACTAAATCATCGTGAACAGACCTGACACCGCGGCGTGTCGTCATCATTGCCACTACCAGCCCCATACATACCTACATTAAATCACATATTACCTTAGAGAATAGTCTCTGCTACAGCGGTCCTTTGCGCGTTGACCTTGTCTCTCAGTTGTGTGTGTCTGTTGCTGGAAGATGAGCCGGTTGTTTGAATTCGCTAGTAAGAGAGGCTGCTGTGTGACGTAGGGCTTGGAGGGGGGAGGGGGGCGGTGTGTTGTTACTATTCTGGACCAACGGGGCGATCAGCACGAGGATTGGAGACCGAGGAGGAGAGGCCTGCGTGGAGGAGGAGAGGCCCGGGTGATGCCGGCCCGGCCCACCTTTTCATTAGTGGAGTGAAGGTTCTCGTCTGAAGAAGTGCACGCAGCCACGCACCTCCACGCTACAGGTCCTCCCTTGAGTAAAGCTGCGCGCAACCACAGACCACACCACCAACAAACCTACGGTCGTCTGTCACGAGCTCACGACCGCCATTGGATGAACTTCAACCTGGTGTTTGCACTTTTTCCATATACGGCCCGTACATCTACATAAACGTTCAGATGTATAATATGAAGTGCTTACCCCATGGCCACGGATGTTACAATTATGTTCGGGTCTTCAGAAGTACCCGTATCTTCCATATTGTTCAATAAAAAAGCATTTTAATCAGATCGGTGGACATTTTCTTATGAAGTTATAATGTATCAGAATGCAATACACCTCTCAACCAATAGGGTCGCGTAGGTGAAAGCATATGGAGAAAATACGAAGAAAATGGCCACCGATTGGATTCAAATGCTTTTTATTGAACAATACGAAAGATACGGGTACTTCTGAGGGGCCGTACATAATTATAACATCCGTGGCCATGGGGTCAGTACTTTATTTGAAATATGAACGTTTATGTAGATGTACGCAAATTGAATAAGTTTAAACTCCAGGTTGAAGTTCATCCATGACTGTCATGATATAACTGTCATGTTTCAGGGCTACAACAAACCCAAAGTAGGTCAACATGCGTTCTATCCAGGAGATTAATCTAGTAAAGAGTCACGTACGTCTGTAGTGTGTGTACCCTGTCATTAAAGACATTTGTCAAATTAAAATAAAACAAATAATCATATAGTAAAAAAAAAAACCTGGGGAAGTAGAAACGCATATTTAAGCCTATTTTACTTCCCTCTTTTGCAACAGAAGTGACTTCCTGTTTTGTAGCAGTTGTGAGTTTCATATTTTCCCCTTTAAAATATATTTAATTATTTCATCCTAAAAAGCTGGAACCAGGTCCATTTATCACAGCTTACCCATATTTTAGGATGTAAGTTGGCTGCAGCCTCTTTATTAATAAATAGGCCTAGATATATGAGCGTCTGGGTTCTGGGCTTTTAATTAAATGATTAAAATCATTTATCTAAGGAACATACAGAGTTTATCTCCAAACAATGGCACCTTTTGTTTAATTGCACTGTGGAGGCCAAGGTCATAGGAGACCTTATGCCTTTTGGGGGAACTGGTGGAAGTTACATGTTGTCTAATCACCTTTCTTCTTTCAAAACAGTGTTGTCACAACCGGACTGACTCCCAGGTCATTTGTGAATTATAGAATAGAACATAATAGAATGTAATTTTAGTCATTGTAATCATATAAGGCTCCACCCTATAGCCCATCTATGAATTGACCAGTAGAGAGTTTATAAAGTAATTTCCTACAGTTTGGCTCTGGTGAAGAATCAGTGTCAAATCATTGCATATTGATGAATTATTTTCACCTTTTAGGTTCTCAATATGAAACAAAGAGCTTGTCATTCCACATAAACTAGTCCAAATGGGATTGTGCATTTGCTGCCTTTGTTGAACAAGTCTGACCTGAAATCTATAGTCTGTAAAAAATAATAAGACAAATAGAAAATAAACGATTAAAACAAAATTTTGCCAATCACTGTATCTGAAGCTTGTCTTTGTATTTCTTCATGATATTTGTCACCCTATAATGTAGCCTACTTGGTTGAGCCACCAGGGCACCATAAAACAATTATCCTTGACCCATTACACAGTGAGGCAATCCTTTTTCAAATCTGCCAGAATAAAAGTTTCATCAAAAGTTCAGTATTTCAGACAGACAGACAGACAGACAGACATAAAAGTCCATAATATATATATATATATATATTTTTTTTAAATCAGATTATTCCATCCCATTTAAAGCTAATGATGTTGATATTTAATCTACTGTCTTTTAACATATCAATTGTCAAATAACTATAATTATAATTTTAATTCATGATTTAATTTTCTACAGCAAGAGGACCATCTCCTCAACACTTGGATTTAGGAATGAGCTTTTCTTTAAGCTGTTATTAAGTTAGCGAGTTAAAACCCTAATCCTTTTCTCAAAAGGCACTAGAAATTAGTTTTTTAAAAGCAGATTTGCAAGTAAACCTCTTTTACATGGGAACAGGCCCCCTGATCTCTGAGGCTTTTTTTTCAGGCACCGTGCACTCTCCTCTCCTACAGAGAATGTTTCTGTTGACATCTTGGCTTCATTGGTTTTACTTCTGAGAAAGACATTGTTGATCACAAAAGCTAACAAAAGGGATCTACTGTATGTCAAAGAAATGATATTTAAGTCACAAAGTAAAATCCTGATTGAACTCCGAGACAATTGTGCAAAAGTGTTAAACTAGAAAAGTGTGCTCCTCGGGGCACAGGTCCCCGCCAGGCCGGGTTGCCTACCCAGGGCCCACAAGCACATCTTGATCACATTACCCCAGAGATAATGTGTACCGGTTTGTCAGAGTTTAGGACAAAATCTGTTGAGTTGTAAAAAGTGTGTTTTGAAGAAAACGCAAAATGGCGGAAAATGTAATCTGGCACAAGTGGCGGTTGATTGAAATTGATTGAAAATTGTATTAGGCAAAATAATGTAAAACAGCACAGTTACATTTATAATACTTTTGTCTAAAAGGTCCGACCAAAAAAGTCCTTGCGGACTTGTTGGGGTCCTTGAATTAATTTCATAGACATATATAGTAGCAACCAAACAGTTCAAATCAACATAAGAAACAGAGAAAAAAATACCACTATGTACAAAAAAGCATCATGAAAAATAAAATAAAAGTATATACAAAAAAAGGGGGAGGCCTGCCTACAGGGAAACTGGTACTACCTCCTCTTATGGCCTCCAGAAAGATGAGTTTTTAGGGCTGTTTTGAATGAGCCCAACGTGTGCTTACACTGTAAAAATGTAACTCTAAGAGTGCTCCATTTGGTTCCATTTGTACACTCTGAGTTAAATGAACCATGAGGCTTTTACTGTGTAGCCTGTGGCCAAATGCTATAGAAAGAGTGGTCCCCGGCGCTTACCACATGTGTTAAGGTTAGTGTTAGGGACTTTTTATACACCAAAGGGTCAGCTTTTATACACCTGTCACTTTCTCCTTTTCAATAAATAATTTCATGCCCGTCTCATTGTTCTCTGACGCACAAAGGTTCCAACATTAATCTGGCTGATTGATAAAAATGTATGAAACAATACTCTTATTTTGGACGTGCTTGTTTGTACATCACTTCTTTTTGGCATAAAAGGTTAAAAGGCCATGTTTCTCCCTTTGTTCAAACCAGTTCTGACCAGCACCTTGGGAGTCCCTTTTGGGAGCACCTTGGGGCGTGCCTTCCCACCACCATTAAAATACAGACTTGTGTGCAGATTATGCTGTTTAGCTCTATGTGGAGAGCTTGTCTTCAGTGGGAAAGTAATTCTCATTGTTGGTTAAATTATTATGGTGTTTTATGAACTTGCTATTAGTGGATTACATTTTCCAGTAAATACTCAGTCTCCGTTGTATCTTGACGTGACAACAGAAACATCATGGCCCTGGTGTAGGCAGAGTGACATCATCGCCCTGGTGTAGGCAGAGTGATATCATCGCCCTGGTGTAAGCAGGGTGACATCATGGGCCTGGTTTAGGGTGACATCATGGCCCTGGTGTAAATTGAGAGAAAGTGTTACAAAGTGTCCAATAATACCAATAACAACCATATAATAACACTCCATAATCGTAATACATGGTAACCCTTGATCCACAGCCTCACCATCAGGCCTCCTCCTCCTCAAATCTGATCAAAGTTATCAAACTATTGGTGACACTGCTTTCCTTTCAATCATGTACTGTACATAATTATCAGTTTTGACTCAAGCCTTCTTCCATTGTTCCATCAGCATACCTTAGTCTTTCTCATCAACATAGACTACAGTACCTGTTCACCTCCATTGTTCCATCAGCATACCTTAGTCTTTCTCATCAACATAGACTACAGTACCTGTTCACCTTAATGGAAACAACAACTATTAAAGTTTAACAACAAAAAAGTAGTTTACCTGGTAGAACTTAATCTCTTCCTGTCCTCAAGTATGGCCCTTTTGCTCCTGCAATGTAAGATGGAAGCACTGTCTGTACTGAGAAGACCCAATTATTGAAATCCCAAACATGGAATATACTTGGACCATGCCACATTTAATGTCTCAGGACTGCACAGTGGATAACTTCCCAGTCTCCAGGTTTACTAAAGTATAGCTAAACACTTTAACCCTGACATCCCAATTTTGGTCATGTCATTATAGGCTAAAAAGAAAAGATAATTGCTGATCTACAAGCTCACAAAATGTTGTGACGTGTTGTGAGCTTGTAGATCGGCCAAAATAATTTAAATATATATATGTATATATTTTTTTATAAGTGGCTAGTTTTAAAACGTGTAGCGCAGTGGAATAGAGCAGACACTATGGCACATGCCACATCAGGAGTCCATTAGTATATATTTAGGGCTAGGCATATGTGATTCTGGTAATATTACTGATCACTTGTTTTGCATGTCCGTGGCAAAAATAAAATATTCATGGGAATTTCTATCACAAGCTTGCATGGTGATGACCCCTGTTATGAACACCCAGAGTCAACAAATGAATGACCTTTTTTTGTATGGGACTTTTAGTTTAAAAGCTTTGGGTATATCAGTAGAGGAGCCCATTTAGAAGTCCTGCTGACCATTATGTAGTCCTGTGCATGACTTACACATGGGTGTTACCACCAGGGGGCAATGTGGTCAATGAATCAGAAAGGTCACTGTTGCTCTCTTCTAGGTGAGTGGATCTCCACTGTGATTTTTTTAAATTTCCATTTAGAGGGGACGGGACTGTTTTTAAGAGGAATTTGTTAGAAAGGTTTTATTTTTTTTTCATTGAAACCATGGTGAGCTGTTCAATCAGCTTCACTTTAGTTGGATTCGTTCATTTTCATAGAAGAATTGAGCTTCTGTTTTTTATCTTACATTTGTTGGAGCCTTTAAATTCTAAATGAAAGACTGTGGCTTGTTCAGCTCCCCCTACCTTTGCTATGATTGCAAATGTATGCCTCAAACAACCTTGTCTAAAGGTGTAAGCCTAAAACAATACCCAACACGCATAGTCCATGAGGGTCAGACTGACAATAAGATAATTAAGAAGATGGCCCAGTACCAGATGCCCTGAAGCACTGCCAATGACTACAGGCAAGTTGCTCTGATGTTGTATGTCATGATCCTCTAGTCTAGAGCAGTGTTTCACAAACTGTGAATTGGGACAAGAATTTATAATATTTTTCATACAGTATATGAAAAAAACAGTAAGGAGTAGCCTAGTGAAAATAACGGATCTACAAGCTCACAACGTGTCACATCGCAACACATTGTGAGCTTGTAGATCTGCTATTTTCACTAGTCTGGGTCCCGGGAAGACATCAAATTCCCCTTTTGGGTCTCGAGCTAAAGGGGTTGGGGACCATTTGTATGGGTCACAAGTAAATAAATATCCCTTTATTTTTTTGTTTCCTACAGTTTGTTTTTCATTATTTTTATTTTTTTTTAATGTCATGAATTAGAAACAAATTCAATGATTAGAAAAAAATTGAAAACAAATGTTTAAGAAATAGGGGGAAATAGCCGAGCTACAAGCTTGCAATGCATTGCATCGTGAGGCGTTGTGAGCTTGTAGATCGGCTATTTTCACTAGTTTGGGTCCATGGGGAAACATCAAATTTCTCTTTTGGGTCTCGGGCTAAAAGGTTTGGGAACCAGTGGCCTAGAGTCCAGACTCTAGACTGGTCCAGAGACTAGAGTCCAGACTCTAGACTGGTCCAGAGTCCAGACTCTAGACTGGTCCAGAGTCCAGACTCTAGACTGGTCCAGAGTCCAGACTCTAGTATGTTATGTTTCTAACACAGAAATTCCAGCAGCTCCATAACGCCTCCAGTAATGTTTTTTTTTGCCTGCTTCTACCCCTAGAGGTCACTACTTGCTCACCATACACACAATTAGCAAGTGGACGAGTCCACAATACCATGCTCAAAATTAATGTTTGGCAACTTCTCATAACTCTCACATCATCACATCACATCATAAGTTTACGGTAGTGTTTAAATGTACTGTGCAGGTTCCTGATATAAGGCTGCGTTTGGAAGCTGTTTGACTCCGTGTGAGTGATGAAGACCACCGTAGGAAGCAACTCTTTCTACACCTACATGTTTACCTTTCCTGTCAGCTTGTCTTCACAAACGCAGGCGTCGCTGGGTGCAGACCCCGGCTGTTTGGTTGACCTTTGGAGAGACCTCAGCTCTGGGGGAGGTGTTGATCTGTGGAATGGGAAGGGATGAGCCCTCCATTCTTACCTCAACACCTCCCTGTGTGGATGTGTGTGTGTGTGTGTGTGTGTGTGTGTGTGTGTGTGTGTGTGTGTGTGTGTGTGCGTGCGTGTGTGTGTGTGTGGCGGCTGGGGGTGGAAGAGTCAGGGGGTGGGGGGGTCTGCAGTGGTGTAAAGTAACTAAGTACATTTACTCAAGTACTTATGTACCATTTTGAGGTATTTTTTGCTTTACTGGAGTATTTCCGATTTTCAATACTTTTACTTCTACTCCACTACATCTCAGAGGCGAATGTTGTACTTTTATTATTACAAAACATACATTAACCACTTCAGCCACTATATACATTTCGGCCATTTGAAAATAGCAGATCTACACGCTCACAATGCCTCGCGATGCGAGGCATTGTGAGCTTGTAGATCTACTATTTTCAAAGCAATTTTATACATTTGAAAACTTGTGAAATGGGACATTCTGCATAATGAGTACTTTCTACTTTTTGTACATTGAGAACATTTTGATACCAATACTTTTGTACTTTTACTCCAGTGAATTTTGAATTCCGGACTTTACTTGTAATTATATATGTATTTCTACATTGCAGTATTGATACTTTTACTTAAGTAAAAGATTTTAGTACTTTTTCCACCACTGGGGGTCTGCAAGGACATCCAGCAGAGCATTCATACAGGGTTGGGCCCCCCCTCTCTTACACACCTCTCTCTCGCACACGCAGAGTGGAAAAAGTGAGAGAGAAACACCTCGAGAGACACCTCTGCTTTGCAAGGAAATTAAAAAGATAATCTATCTCCTCACTTGCAGGAGTTTTTTTTTTTCTGGCTCAGAGAAAGGAGACATTGGCCAGGTATCTCATGCACCCCCCCCCCCCCCCCTCACAGAGCTCACAGAGGCCATGCATCACTGGTTACCAAACAATGGGTCCGGATGGAGGAATGGGAGAGGTAAGAAGAGGAGGGCAAGGTAGCAAAGGGAGTTTTTTTGGTGGAAAATGGCAAGGGGGGGGGCCCAGGGCCCCTGGGGTTCTCTCCTAGGTGCTGTGAATCTACCCCCCCCCCCACACACACACACACACACACACACACACACACACACACACACACACACACACACACACACACATACACACATAAAACACTAAGGAGATATTTTGTCTTTCACCCTGCCCTCTTTTCAGAGAGCCCCCCTTTTTTCTCACTATATAGAGGCTACTTTTCACCAAAGTGAACAAGAGAAGGGAAAGCTGATGCTGAAATAGCATGTTTATGTATCTGGGAGAGTGCTGGATACCAGGGAGTCAAATTCTCCATGACAAGATTGATAACACACTTTCTGATGCTATCTGCTTTCCTTTCAAGGCACTGCTCACAAGGCATTGTATCCGCTTTGTTAACTTCCCCTTGTGAATTCTAAATGAGTCACCTATTAACAGTACATTGTTTTCAGCAATCACCTCTTAACAGTTTTCCTTAGGTGTTCTTTGAAATGCAAATATAATGACCCCTGTACAGGTTGTAATTACACAGACAGTGCTTTCAGTTGTATCAGTGGTAGCAGCGATATCTCCCCTGACATGAATGGATATGCACTCTCATAATATTATTAATTAAGGCCAGTAACTAAAGCTTCTAAAGCTAACCTCTTTTCAACTGTGATCACCCCCTAGTAGTAATATGAAAAAAGGGAGGAATCACATCAAATTATTTACAGAGGTACATGTTGTTTATGAAATCTTAAAATATATTTTCCTTTATAATACAAATATTGATTTGTATTTACACAGGTATTGCTGATTTATTGCAGAGTGTAGAGTAGAGACAGGACTTTAGATTGGGTTTAGATTTTAGAAGTGGCAGTATGCAAGGCATGCCACGGAAAAGCCATCAGCAACTAACTAAAAGTGTCCGTAAGCAGGATACTGAACCCCTATACCTGCTCAGTCATTGCTCTGGATGTGAGAATGTCATCTAAAATGCTTAAATTAGTTCTGCTCAACTCTGCATCGAGATAACTGAATTAGTCGAGTGGTTTTCTGACACAGCACCACAGTGGTGGAAGGGGTTCTCTAGTGATGGAACTTTGGCCTTGATGAATTAAACATGCTGATCTACACTTTCAACCACCCCCGCTGTAGGTTGAACTGGCTCAGATCATGGGGGTGGGGGGTTAAATTGTTGAAACAGCTGGTGTTTCTTTATCACTGTTTTGTGGGTGCACCACTGATTCCTCCTACTAGTAGAGCAAGGGTGGGTTCCTGGTGTTGCAAGCTTTCTACAGGGAGGTCATCCAACCTGACCTTCAGAGGCTGCCTTGTGTGGCAGTAGTAGTGACAGTAGTTTCCTCATTAACGCCTTTTCATTTTAGGCCTGCTTGCATCTTCTGCAGACAAGTTTAGTCGTACATTAATCTTAATATTGAAACTGGGAAACCTCATGGCTCACTGATACATGGATGACCCTGCTGTAGGCTGCAAATAGACAGTGGAAGAGAACAGCCCCCATGTGTAATTAGCCTGATTCTCCTCTGTATGAATAATGGGGGGTGAGAGGATCCCTGTTGACAAATCACAAGGTGATCGCTGGGGCCACCACACATGCACGCCAATGTCTGCCGTCTCATTAATTATAAGAGGCAGGCATCCTTAACCGTGAAGTATGTGTCCACACACTGCTTCTTTTATGTGACGTCCCAGTTAACGGAGCGTATATTTTGTTTGGGGGTCTCGGGCCTGTAACTGGCGGAGGCCACACAACTCATGCTCTAGCACAGACCACTTTGGGCCCACTCTGACACCCGTCAACATCAACCTCACACACGGGCACGGCCCGGACAACGGCCACTCTGTTGCAGCACATGCCCGTGGCAACAGTCTGCTTGGGCGGAGAGTCTGGAAGAGTTACTTTGTTTATGTGTTTGGTCGTCAAAAACGTATGGCTTGGTGTCCTCATAAACCTAGCGCGGGCCCTTAAGGCAGCATGTTTCACTCATCTGTCTTTCCTAACCCATAATGCACAGGTTCTTTATTTTACATTCAAAACGTGACTGCAGTTGATGCATCGTAGTGCAATCTGTCACACAGTTTATGCTTAAATCCAGTTTTGTACATCTGTTCTACTGTACTGCATCGAAGTTTATAGGCAAAATCCCCTTTTCTAGCACACACATAGCATGCGCGTGGACACACACGCTCACTCACTCACTCACCCACGCGTGCATGAATGCACGCACGCACACACCACCCTGTACCGCTCTCCCGATGTTGTTACTGGCAGCAAGTGATACCTGGAGCTAAGCATGCTGGGTAGACATTTTTTAAAGCTGTTACTATTCTGAGTATAATGACTGGCACCTGGCCACTTGAAGCATTAGTAACTTGGCAAATTCGTCCCACTGCCAACATCTGTACCGTATGTGCTCCAGTCCAGAGGACTTCACTGGGCCTTTATAAGCTCTTTGACATTCCAGACACGTATTATTAAACTGATGGACCTGGAGTGTGATGTACCTCGAAACTACCCCTGTGTGTGTGTGTAGGGGTGCAGCTGATGTTTTGCAGCCAGAAAAACATCTATCATCCCGGCGCCGTTGTGACCAAACAAATCAGCGGCGGCTAGAAAATATGATTTCACCATGTGAGGAATGTGAAAGCTGAGGCACGCTCTGTATACTTTAGCAGAAGGAATCCGTTCCTAGTATACTGCATAGCAAAAAGGTGTTTATTATTTTTAAGGTGGGATACTTTCCCATACTTCACACAAGGAATGTTTTATGAGGAATATGAAGAATATTTTCCTTTTTTTAAATCCATTGCTTTATTTACAAAGTCACGATGAATAACATTTATCTCTTTTCATGATATCGATGAAGCCTTGACCCGGTGAAAGCTTGAGATTTGTGCTGTCTGGTCTGTTGGCCCAAAGTCTAAAGACCACTGCAGAGAGACTAACATGAGGAAGCAATCAAACTTACTTCAGGACGGAACTCCTTGGGCCTGGATGGGATTCCTTACACCATCCTAGCAAGGCTGGGATGTGCAACACGCACGCACGTGCACGCACACACGCGCACACACACACACACACACCCCTGTCTGTCTCCTTTAATCCAACAAGGCTCCCCAGGGACCTAATCAATCACCACATGGACGATGGAAATGCTCTGGCATGCCATACATGCTCCAAGTTCCATCTAATACCACAGTTTGATTTATCCAGCGTGAAACATCAGACAAAGCTTATTGTTTCTAGAATGAAATAAGAGAGATGTTTTTTGTGTTGGATGAGTTCATCCCCCAAAAATGTCTAAATTCTTCAGTGGAATCAACCACCCGATCAGGGTGAATCAACTGAGGAGGCATATTCAATTATGGTAACAGCAAACGTTTGTTTTGCTGTTAGCAGTTTTGTTCTCTGTTGATACCAAGGTGTGAAATCATGCTTTGTATAAGTGGATGAGATGGCAACAGTGACAACAATAGCTATTTGTTTGAAATGACCACTTGGCAAGCTAAACAACATCAAAAATATATACAGGTTGGAAGTAAATCTACAGTATATTAATCCACATGGACATAATTTAATTGTTAGGGGGAACTGTTGTGCAACATATTTGAATATAGGCTATGAAGAAGCAATTCCACTGATAGAGACCTGAAAAACGATGAGGACCAGGTACTTTGTGAGCAATAAAGTCAAAACGTATTCAGGACCCAATGGGGATGACCATTTTAGTTCTAGACAAGATTTGGTTCTGTGGAAGACATAATACAGTTGTTTTGAGGAATTTAAACACCACTGGAGGTGGAAAGTGGAATGTGTGAGGCACCTATTCTATCAATTGTATGACAACGTGGTTTGATTTTGATGTATTGATTTGTACAACAGGAATCATATTCATATACTACTTCTTTCCTAGGAAAGGTAACAGAATATTGTTGTGCCAGTGAGGTAAGAAACCCTATTAGGCTTAAGAGAACCTCACAGTTTACACTACATTATATTACAATTACATTATATTATAATGTTTTTTTTTTTGTTTTTAAACAATTTTAAAATAAAAAAACAGATCATAAACATAAAGTGCAAAAGGGCATGGAGCTTTTGGTCTTGTCACTTGTAAACAAATCAGTTTCTATATCATAATAAGCAACAGAGGGCGGAGAGGCAATTACCAAGAAGGATGTATGAAGTATAAAAGTATGAAGATCAGAGAAACTTGTAAAGTCTGCAGTTACTGCAAAACCTCAAACAATGATTTTGCATCAAGCCCAAATGTCCCTCATGTTAAGGTGCACAGTAGCACTCTGATTGAGCCACAGTGATGCAGAGTTGATTACTTTTTCTTTTATAGGGAATACTATTTGTACAGAAATCTCTACCTGGCAGCAGTAAATGAGTGTAAGTGGCAAGCTTGACAGTATTGGGTCTTGGGATGCCATTATCAGAACTCGAATGGTATTTCTCTGTGAGCGTGACTGCTAAGTTGCCCTACATGGAATATTGTCCCCAAGAAGTAGTTTGGGCAAATAGATTGAGGCCATTGTCTGGAATTGCAAGCAGGTGTGAGCCAGCAAATCACACCTTCAACAGACTGACATGAAATGTCAGTAATGGCACTGCTATGCACCCCACTCACTGGTTTAGAAGGGAATGGGAAGATTCCAACACCCAGGAGCAGTCAGATGTCTAGTTTATGCAATAATAGATGGCTTAATGGGTCATATAAATACACATGGTGCCTCCCTGGCTGGGATGTTCCAAGTTGATCCAAGTTCTATTCGCAATTGACCAAGTCCAAAGATCAAGTACAACATTTGGCTACATTTGGCACTGACCAAACGATTACAGAAAACAATATAAGTACTTATTTCCGATAGCTTGTATTGAGATGTAAAAATGCTATCACATCAAGATGATTTCGTCTTTAGAAAATGCATTAATCAGGCCAAAGAATGGTCAGTCCATCCATAATAATATAATAAAAATAATGATGATGATGATGATGATAATCATCATAATAAGACTACAGCCAAGAGCCAACATACTTCTATGTTTCATTTGTATCACATCACCTCCGTTAACGGTGATCATCAGATAGTGAGCAAATTGTCAACTTGCACATGAACCCTAGTGTCCCTATTCTGTGGTGGACATTTGACAAAAAAATATCTACAAGTTCACAACTAGTTGCAACACGACGCATTGTGAGCTGCAGATTGCCTATTTTACAACGAAGAGGTTTGATGTGAAAAGGGAGAGGGCAGACCCCTGGGAGACTCTGGTCAAGAATATAGGGTTTAAGGGGTCCTAAAATTCATTGAAGACTAAATGCTGGGCTTTTGTGGAAATTAAAATGTGAACAAGTGAAAAGGAAATAGCTCGCTTTGAGCTTCAGAGATCTTTAACATTTTGCCTGCAGGAACACCATCTCAATGTGTGAATAGCACATGATGGGTCTTTCACATGGTAATGATGAAAAAGAAGAGATAACACTAACGCAAATTAAAACATACCCATTATCTATCAGCTGTCCCTTCACACAGCTTCTCTTTTTCCTTCTGTCTTTCTACAATGACAAGTGTTGAGAAATAATCATGAGTTATAAGTGAGTTTAAATTGAAGTTTAAAGTACATGCAGTAGATTCTGGTCATGCTTTCATATTGGCATTTAGGAGTATTAGATTTCAAGCCCAATCAGAGCAATGGTCGACGTTATGGCCATTTGGAGAGAAACACTGCCCCCCTGGTGGTGGGAAGCAAAAATAAATAAAAAATCGGCCCACGGGTTGAGTACATTTTTTATTTTTTATTTTTTTTAAGCACAGGATAAAAAAATATACATTTCCGTTCAAATATATGGGTTGCTTCATTTTTTTTCAAAAACAAAACAGACAGACATACATACATACAGGTGCGTCTGCGTCAATTGTTACAGGTATAATGCATAGTTTTCTATGCATTTCGGGTTTTTTTTTTTGTCCCTTATTTCAATCTCTGGGAGTTGGCAACCCTAACCTTGCCATACCTTAGCTTTTGCTGTAACTGATGCCACTGGACATACACACAAAATAAACAGGTACAGTGAAAAGAATATGATGTCAAAATGTAGCCTACATTTTAACAATGTGTAGTGTGTGTTACAAAATCGAAAAATCCAAAATAGGACCGACATTTTTAGCTTGCTTGGACTTTTGGTATTTTGCTGAGTGGCCCCTGAGCCATCTTATGTTGAGTAGCCCTGATCTATACGGTATCTATCTACGGTATCTATCTATCTATCTATCTATCTATCTATCTATCTATTCTTGACAGGATTTTTGGCACACACTTCCGAGGGGATCAAATAGGCACAAAACAAATGAATATGATAATAATTGTAGGCTGCAGTAACAAAAGCTTGCAGTCACAAAGCAGTGAAAGCCTAGTGTTGTGTCTCTTTGCTGTGGCTCTTTGCATACAGTAAAGGAATGCAAAGGGGCTGGAACATCAATTGTGTTGACAGGATGAGCGGAAACCACCTGGAGTTAAACTAAACTGGCAAGGTCATTCTCCTCCTGTGGCTCGCAAAGGATGCCCCCCAGTCATAGACGTAACCAGTCTGGATTTGTCCAGGGCTATAATTTGAGTCAGGCTAAACGCAGACAACAATTACCTCTTTATTGGTAATTTGTTTAGGATTATTTTGGAGGTGTTTGACACCTACTGTAGGAGTGCAGACATATACCCAGTGGTGGAAAAGGTACTCAAATGTTTTACTTAAGTAAAAGTATCAATACTGCAATGTAGAAGTACTCCGTTACAAGTAAAAGTCCAGAATTAAAAATTTACTTGAGTAAAAGTACAAAAGTATTGGTATCAAAATGTACTTAAAGTACCAAAAGTAAAAGTACTAAAATGTTTGAAAATAGCAGATCTACCATCTCACAACGTGTCGCGTTGTGAGCTTGTAGATCGACTATTCTCAAATAGCCTAGGTATACAATAAGGCTAAAGTGTTTAACGTATGTTTTATAATGTAATAACTTATATCTGCAAAGTAACTAGTAAGTAAAGTTTGCAAATAATTGTAGTGGAGTAAAAGTACAATATTTGCCTCCGAGATTTAGTGGGGTAGAAGCAAAAGTACTAGACAATTGGAAATACTACAGTAAAGTAAAAGTAACTCAAAATTGTACATAAGTACAGTACTTGAGTAAATGTACTTAGTTACTTTACACCACTGCATTTACCCATACGTAGCTTGTTTGAATACATCTTATGGTTGCACGTTGCTCATAAAAGTTGTCAGCAGAGAACAAATTCTTGGGTAAGCTTTTGCACAGATACAAGATACATACATTGAAAAATAGGCTATACAACCTAAGAAATAGAATATGATTTTATGATTATTGTCATAATCTAACTGAGACGTGCTAGGATTGAGCGTAAAACTGTAAAAAGAATCCTCAGCTATCCCAGGTGCAGTGGACTACTGTAGCCTCTGGCAGGTTGCTGTCACCATCTCCCTCATAAATCTCTCAACTGTACGGACCCTCATACCTTTGTCACCTCTAAACCTTCAAAATGCACACATGACACACATACAACAGGTCGCTTCACATGTTGGCCTATGACACTTGAACCGTAGGTACGATCAAAAATGTTTTCCTCAGGATTCATTGCATCATGACACAACACCCATAGAGGCCCTGCCTATTTGTGCCAGACTAGATTTTCTGCCATTTCGCGTTTTATTCAAAACCTTTTGCTACTACGATTTTGTCCAAAACGCACACACATTATCTCTGCATTAAAATATCAGTCAGATTTTTCATATTCCATTCCGATTGGTTATGATTGACTTCCGAAGTTTGTGGGCCCTGGGTAGCCAACCCGGTCAGGTGGAGATCTGTGCTTTGAGAAGCGCACTTTTCTAGTTATATATGTATGTACTAGTGTCACACACTGCCCCATGAGGTGTAATTTATGACAACATAGTATTCCAATGTTCTCAGATACTTAGAGCAAGCCATTCATAGACTGTCTCTACTGATGGTGTGAAAGTCTGAAAGAAAGAGAAAGAGTTTGGCTTTGAAACTGTGTTCAGACAGTCAGTGTCTAGTCTGATTCATGGCCTTGGTTTTCGTCTCAGCCATTATGGTTGTGTCTTTTTTACAGGCTCGGGGGTGTCACTTACCACCATCCACAGGCACTCAGGCAGTCTGACTGATTTAACCCTCGTTTTGTGTGGAATTAGTCACAGCGGAGGTCTTGGCCAGGAAAGCAGCTAGTTTAAAGGCATTGATGGGAGAATGAGAGAAAGAGAAACCTTGAGTGGGCGTTTTCTTTTCTTCTTTTTTTTTTATGCTTTCATTTACGACCCCTCAGGTTTCCACCTGTGCTGACATGGCTGAGGGTTTACAATTGTCCCGAAAGAGTTACAAGCAGCCGGGTAGAAATTCCAGCTTTTTTTTTTGTGCTTTTTTTTTTTTACGGGAGGGTGGGGTAGTAGGGGCCCGAGTTATTGTGGAACATTTGTCAGACAGCCAGTTGCAGAGGCAGGGCCAACTAGTGATTTATTGCAACATCTGCAAGATGCAAAACTCTTGTAGGCTATGTGCTTTTAATCATGCAGAGGACCCATGGAGAGACAATAGAGGATTTTATGAGGGTTGGGGACTGATAGGGTCTGATGGGAACCGACGGTGGGTCAGCGGTGGGATTTGTAGCGACGGTTACTCGTGTGAACATTGACCGTGGGATTTCTGTGTTCTATAGGGCGGTCTATCATGAGGTTTAACCTGACTGCTACGGCTATGGTTTTGTGTGGTTTAAGGGACCAGTCGAAATTTACATAAGGGGGGGCATGGAGGAAAATAGGGGAGGGTCATGCCTTTCTAATTTTGGTCCAAGGGAGGGTCAGCTAATTTTACTTTGAATCTAAGGGAGGGTCATGCAATTTTGAATTGATAAAATAGTCCGTTTTTTATATACCTTTTTAGTACAGCAGAACAGTGGTCAATGACCCCTCTCCATTTCAAAGGATACAAAGAATTCAAATAAAGTAACACCTTGTCTATTTAGAATCAATGACGTTGACGTTGACGTTAACAAGCCATCAACGCACAGCGAGTGTGAACGACCCAGTCAAATCTATTCAGCGTCTTAACGATGGTGGTTGAACAATTAAGCAAAACTTCAACAGGCGTTATTGGAGAGATGCATTATAAATAGGCCTACTAACTGGATATTCATAATCATTTGAAGTAATTCTGTGCATGTGATTAATGTGGATCTATATGGACAGTTGTGTATAGATGCCTAGCTCCACAAGTAAAACCAGAAGCATCAGGCCATAATTGATAGCCTAATTTGTTTTATGTAGGCAACAGTGTAGTTGTAGTCACTGTAGTTGATAATTAAAAGGGCAGAGTGACAAAAGTTTTAAACTACTGGTTACCAAATATTCAACTTTCTTCAATCTGACCAGGATTCAATGGGTTTCCCACATGTAAGATGAGAACACTATCCATTCTGCTACCACTACTACAGATACACTGTGCATTTAACAAGACTGACTACACTACAGCAATGTTCTAATCAATGTGGAAAGCAAAACATTGGACATATCAGTTTTAAATGTCATGTTGTATTTGATGGGGAGGGTTAGGGGTTTCAAGAATTTCACAATACGATACATGATGTTGGGCATGATATCGATATGATATATTATTAATGTTCTTTTCTCATGTATCATCAACATTGGCCATCATCTTATAAATAACGTTATAAAGCCAGTTAGAAACAATTACAAAGTGCTTTGTACACACAAATAAATACATTTGTGCAAGCTTAATGGAGAAGTGAAGTTCTCACTAACTATAAACCCATTGTTTCAGAGGACAGATAGACACTAATATAACAAATATAATATAATATAAGACTGCATAACTATAAATTCCACAAACCTCATATTTTTGTCATCTGGACTTTACCAACCAAGTGCAGCCTAGTTATTTCCAACAGCTAAAAAAAATCTATAATACCAGATACAGTATAATACAATCTTAGATTAGATGTAGAGAGTGCAGATGCATGTCACATTAACGAGCGTCAACGAGCATCAGCTGACACACAACACCTCCCCTCTGCAGTGCTTTAAACTGAAAGTGACTGACTGGAGTCTGTTTCATTTCTCTCCAAAATACCTTGAATATGATGGAGGACATGATTCATAATTACTATGATTATGATAAGCTTTACATTTCATATCATACAGTAAAAAATCCTAACTTTCACCGGCAAAAAAAAAAAAAGTGTTTTTTTTTTGTATTAAAAAAACAATTAAAAAAATATTACGATACAGTATGACATCACTTGGGGAGGGTCATTGATTTATTTTTTTTGTCAAAGGGAGGGTCATGGCATTTTAGATCAGGGCACATACATTTCCTCCATGCCCCCCCTTATGTAAATTTCGACTGGTCCCTAACCACTTTAAACCTGGCTCCCCTATGTTAGGCATGTCAGTATCGGCACTTTTGTGATCTACAAGCTCAAAACGCATTGCATTGCAACGTATTGTGAGCTTAATTGCCCAATGTCGCTATTCGTCATATGATGAAGTATAAATAAGGGCTTACGTGGTTAATATGGTGTAAGCCTCCCTTCAAGCTACAATAACTGTACTTACTCCTTGCTGATAATCTGTGATGTACTATATACTGAATCATGCCAGTTGCCCTGCCAAGGTAAAGAGCAGTAACTACGTTTTTGGACACACCGACTTATTTGTGTATCCCAAAGGTCAAATTAGCCTTTGTGATTTTGGGGGATAAACAATTACCTCAAGAACAGATGTAAAATTAGTGTAATATCACTTATATGCCGATATCTCATTTGGCTGACCAGTTGAATCACTTTTAAACCCATTTTTCAGTGATTTTTCATTTCGTAGTTACTGCACTTTACCTTGGCAGGGCTTAGTGGTAGGCCATAAAGGACAAACATCCTTCTCCAAGAAATGAAGCTGTAGTTTTGAATTATTCCATGAATGTAAACTGTGATTGTGCAAACTGGCCAACAAACTCAGATCACACACGAGAACCATCAATAGTGGGAAATGGTTTATAAACTCAGCACAACACAAATCTTGGTGGATCCATTTTCAACAGGTTGTCAGCAGTAAGGATTTCTGACCCAGAGAGAGAAGGACCTCACATAGTGAAAAGGAATCAGCTCCTTTTATGTTTTTACTTGTGTACTTTAACTGCTGAGGATTAGTTTTGAGAAAGCGTTACTAATGTTGGAAATAACACACAGGCATACTAAGAATCCAAAAGATTTCTTGAGCTTCACAACAAAAGAATAACAATCCTTGTGAGCTGCCTTTAGCTATTTAATATAATATACATCTGTCTCCACGTCGACACATCTGGCAACAATGAAGGCAAATTAGCTACAAAATTCAGAGTGTCTGGCAATGAGATAAGGCCCTGGCATGCTAAATTCATTTTCTGGGCTTAGTCAGCGGGGTGGGGGTGGCGGTGGGGGTGGGGGACCTACGCTGGCCTGGGGAGCTGATCTAAGATCAGCGTCCGATTGCTGTTCATAAATGTCAGAGGGTCACTGAACCGAGATCAGAGGCTGATCTGAGACCAGGGGATACAGGACTCAGTCATCCCTGCTGCCAGTCATTGGTGGTCTGGAGGAATAGTCAACTTCCTGTCTCGTTTCTCTGGAGCCAAAATCAAAGAGGGGGAAATTATTCTGCAATCTGGCCAGTGTTTTCTTTTTCCCCCTGGCTGGAAACGCTAAGGTTCTAGCTGGCTGCAGTCTTTGCAGGAGACTCCTGGTTCTGAAACCTCCTACCCTTCATCCTCCTTGTTATAGGACAAATTGTTTCTCTATTGCAGCAGTTTCAAAGACTTTCCCACAGGAATAAATAAACCATTTTGGTCTGACCAACATGTTTGTAGGTGAATTACATCCACGCTCATAATTAAGACTTGCATAGCTTAGCTGAGTGTACAACCTTGCTTTCTAATGACATATTTCTGTCAACAACAAAAAAACAAGTGATAAAATAAACAGGACATAGAAACTCACATTCATACTGCTGGACTTCCTGAAGGGACAAATATGACTCTTCTACTCCGTTCTGGGTTGAAATATGCTTCCCAACACCTTTTACATGCATCACAAGCCATACATCACTGTAACATTAGAAAGGCCTGAATGTTTTTCTCTAAATATCATACAACAAGTCACCCTTTAAAATATGATCACTGGTAATTTAACAAATCCTTGTGACAAGGATCTGTGGGAACCCACCAAGTTTATCATTTAACTCTTACATATGATGACGGTTCACGTTTAGCAATGGCTAAACCTTTAGCAATGACTCTAAACCGGCTCAACTCCAGGCTGAGATAACGTGATTTGCAGGAAGTCGACCAGTCCTTGAAAATTGCCTCAACAGCACTCGCAGCAGCAGCAGCAGCAGCTGTCTCCCAGGTGTTTGGACGTGTGTGGCTCCACCATCTTGTCTTAATCGCAAGCTCCTCAAAGAACTGGCAAGACTTCCAACAAAACCCTTCATTCCTTTACAGTGGGGTAAATTCGTACAGACCAGGACAGCACAGCACAGCCAACAGCCAGGTGTACTTAAACACTGCTCGGGCGAAAACGATGAGAACTGAAACAACACACCCTGTGAAAACAAACCTTTGTCATCATTTCCAAATACAAACCAGCACCATGAGTCAAAACACAGACCTCTGGGAGGCAGATAATTATTACAAATCAAAGATGTTTTACTACTTTTCAGTCTAAATACTTTCCACTCTGGCAGATTCAGTCTTTATAGACTCAAACATATGTCCTTGAATAGGGTTTCTGACTAAATCCCCTCCAAAGCCCTGGCACCGCCGTGGCCCTGCAGTGAATCTGCCATTTCATAAACACGGCTTCACTGTGGCAGTCGGGGAGCCCGCAAGATGCTTTCCAAGTGCAAGTTTCAACAGCTAGCCCGAGTGCACAAGCACACCTTTTTCCCCCCATGTTGAAAAGGAGAGGCCTGAAAAAACAAACCTAGCCTACATGTGAATAAGCTGGAGGGGAGGGGCAGGGGGTTTGGGATTGGGGAATGAGTCATGATGAACCGAGGAGCCCTGAAGCCTCCATGTGCTGAATTCACCCAAAGCAGCAACCGCCATCCTGCACGGTTTTAAACGGAGCTTCAGACAGTGAATAAAAGAGATAAACAGAGAGGAAGACATCAGAGAAGGAACGCGGGGATGGTCTTTGACTTTCAGCTCACTGACGCTTGATTGGAACCAGCTGTATTGTGCTTTTTTTTTTATTACAGTGACTTTCTTATGAAACAACAATTTATGATTGCTATTATTCTACTGGACCACCATTAACGCTCAAGGTCCTTCACTACCAGCTATCCTAACTTTGACTTCCGTCTTTAGCCCAAAGGAGCCCTTCACAAACTCTACCCAGAAGCGGCTGTACACTGCCAGGCCGAAGGTCCTGAAATGCCACACACCTCAATATGCACAACCAAACAGCCATGCAGAGTGGTGGAAAAAGTACTCAAATGTTTTACTTAAGTAAAAGTATCAATACTGCAATGTAGAAGTACTCTGTTACAAGTAAAAGTCCGGAATTCAAAATGTACTTGATTAAAAGTACAAAAGTATTGGTATCAAAATGTACTTAAAGTATCAAAAGTAAAAGTACTAAAATGTTTGAAAATAGCACATCTACAAGCTCACAACGCGTCGCGATGCGTTGTGAGCTTGTAGATTGGCTGTTTAAGTGGTTAGTGTATGTTTTATAATGTAATAATTTATATCTGCAAAGTAACTAGTAACTAAAGTTTTCAAATAATTGTAGTGGAGTAAAAGGACAATATTTGCCTCTGTAGATGTAGCGGAGTATCATAAAGAAAAAGTACTGAAAACTGGAAATACTCAAATAAAGTAAAAAAAATCACACCCTGTGTGAAGTGGGCGGTGTCTTGCTAGCTAATCACAATACTGAATGGAGTCAACCAATCATGTACAAAAGATAAATACATTTATTGAAACACTCTTTATGATGGACGAAACCATAACTTGAAAAAAACAAATATTTGGTTTTTTTCAAAAAACAAATATTTGGTTTTTTTTCAAGTTATGGTTGCTTATATAGGGCTATGCACATGTGTCATGTGACACTGGCCAATCACAGTCCTGAATAGATTGTGATTGGCCAATCACAGCGCAGGATAATTGTACTAATTCCCAAACCTCACTTTCAGGGCCGGTTTCACTGCCCAAGATATTTGTACATTTTTCCAAATCTCACTTATAGGGGCGGTTTCACCGCCCAAAAATACCTCAAAAGTGTACTTAAGTACAGTACTTGAGTAAATGTACTTAGTTACTTTACACCATGCATAGCATCTCTCTCTCTCTCTCTACCTCTCTCTCTTCGTGGGGGGGCTGGTGACAGGCACATGCCGTCCTTGGCGGTCTGTGGTTCTTCTTCGAAATGCCAGTATCAACACCCCCCCCCCCCCCCCTTCCTCCTCCTCCTCCTCCCGGCAAGCTGTTTCATATCCTCCCACCACAGCACCATGATGTGTTCATGATAAAGACAGTATAGGGCTGCTAGTATTAGATTATATTTCCTTACATAATGACTATTCTATCGATTACGTTTTAACCCATTCAAACCGGGAACGCATCTGTGTGTCATTTAAATTTCTTTTGGCTATTCAAAAATAGCAGATCTACGAGCTACGAGCTCGTATATAGATCTGCTATTTTTGAATAGAGGCTATGCGCGTGACATCGTCGTACCCGGAAGTTACGCGGGAACGCCTACTGAGTGGCAAAAAAACAACCTTCTGGCTTTGACAGCCCATACATCCAAACAGAAAAGTCCTATCTGATTGTATTAAACAACGTGAAACTCACCAACATGGCAGCTGTACGGAAAGCTTGAATAATCCTCTTTCTATCTGCAAAGTTTTCATAAAAATCCACCGTAGAGACATGTTATGAGCTACTTTCTGTCAATAAATTCCGTGCAGGTGATTCTTTTCCTAAGTGTCAGAGTTTGGAAGCGCTCGTTTTCGATAACGCAGCGTCCTGCTGCCTCCTGCATCATGTGACATTTAGAAACAGGTGGTACAGAGGACCATTGAGTGATTTCCAACGAGCGCTTCCAAACTCCAACGCTCCACGCTGCTCAATGTTTTACCACTCAGTCTAGATGAGGGGGGCGTGTCCCGGTAGAAAAATGATGCATGTATGCTGTGTGTTTTCCACTTCCTGTCGATTTAATTGGATATCATTGGTCATCTGACCAGTTTCATTGGATTTCATTGGATCAAATCGACAGGAAGTGGAAAACACACAGCCTAGGAAACAGGTGAATAGCCCAAAGAAATCCAAAAAATAACACAGATTCTTTCTGTGTCAAATGGGTTAAATTAATCGTATAACTGAAAAGCATGTTTCCCCCCAATTTAAAAAATCTAATCTAAGTTTTCTGCATTTTTCTGACACAAATATCCTCCCAAATTTGATTATGTTTTACAATCGATCATCTTTTTAAATAATCAATTAGTTTGTTGTGTTGTACCCCTAAAAGACAGAAACACAGATTGGGGGACTCACAGAACGTCAGTGTATGTAGCAGCACATGTTTAGGGGTTTTTATTATGTTTGGGTATGTGCAAAAAGTTGCTTCATTCAAAGCAAACAAAACAAAACAAAAAAAGCTTAGGCTGGAATAACTGAACAGGCAGGATTGCATGACACAAAAAAACACTTGTACAAGGAAGGTAAGCAAAAATAATTGAATCTGTTTGTACACATTTAATTTACAAAATATAATAAACTTTGTATAAAAAAAAGGCATATATTCATTATCTTCTTTAACTAACGTTTGTCCCATGGGAACAGTCTTTGCCGGTCATATTCTCCTCACCTCACTTTCTGCATTTTCTGGGAACAGTGCATGCACTGTCCTTTACATTCACTCGTTGCATATTTGCAGAGTCTTTTATCGAAACAAGGGCCATCGCCCGGTACGTCTCCACGTACGACAAAAAGTGTCCATTCACTGAGGTAGAAGTTTTTTTTTGTTTGTTTTGGGGTGAAAAGAAGCTCACTTCTTTTCTTCCGTAGGGCACCATACTAAAAACTATGTGCTTGTGCTGCCATGGTGTATAGGGTCAGTCCTGCTCTCGTGAAATGGCTGTTCGTAAAAATGTACGTTCGTCTCCGATCTGGAGTCCTTAGTGTGAACATTGTCCTCGTGGTCCGAGTCCGTGTCTAGCGCTGCAAAAGGGTTCTCGTGGAGGGTCATGCCGCTATGCAGGGCCAGGGGAGGGGGCCCACACCCAGCGTTGAGCTCCTGCTGAGGCCTCCAGGGAGCTTTCCCAAATGTTCCTGAAGGAGAACATAGAAATCCATAAGTTCAGACTCGCACTCATTCATCAACCTTCTCTAGAATATCTCTCCAGAATTCAAAACAACTTAACCACTTAACCCATTAAGACCTGAAGCCGATTCTACATGTCTCCTAAATCCCAACAGTATTCTGAAAAACGTATGTTTCTATATCAGTGGTGCTCAATCTTTTTCATGTCAAGGACCCCCAAAATTATATGTATTTGGCCGTGGACCCCCATCAAAATATTTTGTTCCAGGGACCCCCAGAAGCAAAGATTTGAGTAAAAAATGTTAGCTTTAAAAATATATATATTCAAAGATTTGCACACATTTTCAAAATTTTTCAAAGATAGCAGATCTACAAGCTCGTAGCGCGGCACTCTGTGCCGCGCTATGAGCTTGTAGATCTGCTATTTTTGAATAGCCCAAAGTGTAAAATAATGCTTTTTAGCTCAAATCTAAAAATGACACAGTTCTAGGTCTTAATGGGTTAAACACTGTATTGACCGGTGTCTCCGGGGGGGAACCTCAATTGTTCTCTTTCTTACTCTCTCTTCGCTGAAAATAGCTATAAGCTCACAACCCATCACCTAATTTCGCAGGATGTTTGCATATTTTGACATGCCAAAGGGACGCTAGGGTTCAACTGGTTACAAAATCTAGGGTAGGCAGGGGTAAAGTGCCTGCCCACCACCGTGGAGTCTAGGGGTTCGTATCCACCGCGCTGCAGCCGGTTTGGCTGTGTAACTATAGGAATGCAATTTGCCTGTGTTCGGGGGGAAGCCGGCCGGGGAGGTAAATCTTTGTCGCTTTCTCATACTCCTACAATCTGGGGGGGGGGGGGGGGGGCACCTGTCCCGTGCTACGTCCTCCCGGTGGGGGCTACTCACTGGCAGGTGAGCCAGTAGGATACAACAGCGGTGGCAAACACAGAAATGTGTGTGTGGGAGGGAATTAATTGGCATAATGAGTAAATTTGGGAGAAAAAAAAAGGGATACAAATAACTGGCTACTCAAAAAAAGAAAGAAAGAAAAAGAATATAAATACAATATATACATAAATAAATGTAGGCTGAGAAGAACAGAAATAGAGCACTACAGACAGAACTTCACGGTGACTCTTTAAGACCGGGGAAGCATCGTTTGTGTCATTTTAAAGATTTCTTTGGCTATTCAAAAATAGCAGATCTACAAGCTCATAGCGCGGCACTCGGTGCCGCGCTATCATAGAGGTATAATATAACTAGAGGGCGGATTGCCCCGCCCCCAGCTATCATTTCAATGAATGTGCTCACTGGCGTTTTGAAGCACCCGGAAACCTGCCGGAAGTAGAATTATTGGTTCGATTTTGACCACCCATAGAGTTATGAGCATGCGCACTAGTGTCCTTTTTGCGTTCTACGGCAGCCCGTGTGTCAAGGATTGAACGCAAGATATTTATTAAATACACTCGAGATGCATATGTATATGTAAATGCATATGTATGTATGTATAATATGTTTACATATTTATATGTATAAATATAAATATCTGTCAGTATGTTTTGCGCGTGCATGTATTTCTCCCCGCCTACAGTTCCAGCTTTGGCCACTGGGGTGGCAGCTTCAATGTTTCTCAGCAACTCTGGGGGCTTGCGCGCTATGAGCTTGTAGATCTGCCATTTTCGAAAAATCATGAAAATTTGTGCAAAGCTTGGAATATATATTTTTAAAAGTGAACATTTGTCAAAAATATTTTTTCCAGGGACCCCCAGAAGCCCCTCAAGATTTGAGTTACAAATGTCCGATTAAAAGAAAAGAAAAATTCAAATATTTGCACAAATGTTCATGATTTTTCAAAAATAGCAGATCTACAAGCTCATAGTGCGGCACTCGGTGCCGCACTATGAGCTTGTAGATCTGCTACTTCTGAATAGCCAAAGAAATCGACGATGACAGAGATGCGTTTCCCCGGGATCGAATGGGGTGTTAACACCTACCCATGAAGGTGCTGGAGGGGGAGATCCTCTCGTGAGGTCGTCCGTAGTCGTTCGCGTCCACCTCGTCCGTGGGCGAGGAGGGGCCGTCGCCCAGCTGGTGGTGGAGGCCGCTGTGATGGAGGCTGCCGTTCGGGAGCTGCATCAGGACGCCGGAGGAGCCGTGGTCGAAGGGGTCCGCCATGGGGGACCCGCCGCACGGATAGTAGTCCCTTCTCCTGGTCAGACTGCCACTGTAGGAGTCAACGCACATGGGCCTCTGGTCGATGGCACAGCCTAAAGCTGAAAGAGAAATACAGAAGAGGCGATTCTTTAAAATGTTTTCTAAATCCTAAAATTTCTTTGAAAAATAAAAAATAAAAATCAAGATTTTTCAAAAATAGCAGATCTACAAGTTCATAGCGCGGCACTCGGTGCCGCGCTATGAGCTTGTATATCTGCTATTTTTGAATAGCCAAAGAATTCTAAAGTGACACAGATGCGTTCCGGGTTAACCACTTAAGCCCTATATACCTAGTGATACGGCAAATAGTGAAAATAAATCTACTAGACCGCGATTTTCTTTTAAATAAGAAATTTGATTCAATTTTGTACATTTTTTTTAAAGATTTGTTTTTACATTTGTGGCGAAGAGTTATGCTCATGAGCACCAACAGAATAAGAATATTAAAAGTATGATTGTAAAGGGTTTAAAATGATATGAAATAATACATGCGGTCCACGCAGTGAAAGTTAAATGAAACTGCACAGACCTGAGAAGGTGTCAGATGGCTCCGATGTGTATATGTTGTCCCGACAAAGCAGGGAGCCAACGGGCCCTTGATAGTGGCAGATCAGTGGATCAATAGATGCCTCCATGTCGGTTTCACTTCCTGTATCCAACTGACACAGACCTGTGAGGGTAAACCAAAAAACAAAAAAATGGAATTATGCTTCAGGTTTCTGTTAGGACATTATGTGGATCTCAGAAATCCACATAGAAACGGCTGGACATGTTTTGCTGCAAAATAATAAATGCCATTTGCTCTTCTTAACTCATTGAGTGCCAATGACGTCTTTTGATGGACGTTTTCAGTGTGCCATTAGTGCCAATGACGTCTTTTGACGTCATTGGCACGTCATGTAAACAGAGAAAAAAATCTAATTTTTCCATTTTTCCTGCCTGTGGCATAGGTTGAAATAAGCCTGGCAGTGAATGAGTTAAGTCAGCGTATGGACATAATGGACAACACGACATCAAAATGAACGTCATACCATTCATGTCTTTAGGCTGCAGGTAGAAGCCACTTATTGAGGAGGCCATGTACTGATGGCTGCTGCCAGTCTCCGAGGGAACGTAGCCGTCCTGTCTGTCAGCCAACGTTCCCTGGGACGAGAGGTAGCTGGGAATGTCTGCGGGCAAGTTGGTCTCATCTGTGGCACAATCATAAGCACAATCATACAGTAAGCTCACACATGCAACCACGTTGAAAACAAATTTTCACTTATTTATTCATTTTGTTCATCAATTCTAATCTAAAACATATTTTTGGCATGTCAATATATTGTAAAGCAGAGGTTCCCAACCACCGGTGCCGGACCGCGGGACATGTACCACCAGGCTGTGAAAAGGCGGGCCGGGAATTCCGACTTTATGGATTGTACAAATATGCGCAGGCAACTTCCGAGTCTGAACAATTCTGTGGCATGACAGTGATATCACTGACGAATCCTTGGTATCTTTATAACCAACTATGAGGCGAGCATATGGTGTACATCCATGCTCGATCTCACCGTCGCTTGACAGTGACATCACTGACGAATCCTTATCCTAGTCTTTTCAACCAGCGGCGAGACGCGAGCGCACACAGAGGCATGCTGTCACTACAAGCTGTATTTTTTCACGCCCGCGCTACTGGAACACTAGCAGGATTATTATTTCATGTCAACACTCGAGTACAACTCTGCGAGTTTAGCTATAGCCTAGTTTTCCACCTGTCCAAAGTCATTTCTGAGACATATTAGTTATTAGTTGACATTACCTTTTGCAATAATCCTGTGGATACAGGCTAGCTCCATAGCTCAATGATATACCATGATATAATGATATATAATAACACATAAATAGCGGTCAACTTCTATTGTGGTACGGTTGAGTTTGGGTTAAGCAGATGCGTCGTGACTAACGACCCCACCTCGTTAGTGGGGTCGTCCGTGGTAACAGAAAGGTCGGGAACCCCTGTTGTAAAGAGTCCGTTTCTCAATATTTGTCAATATTTTTCAATAGCGAAAGCATGCAGGTGCTTTAACCCATTGATACCTGGAACGCATCTGTGTCACTTTAGATTTCTTTAGGCTATTCAAAAATAGCAGATATACAAGCTCATAGCGCGGCACCGAGTGCCGCGCTATGAACTTGTAGATCTGCTATTTTTGAAAAATCGAGAAAAAAAATATTGGTTTTTTTTTCCAATTTTTTTTTAGGATTTAGAAGACATTTCTAGAATCTTCTCAGGTCTTAGTGGGTTAAGTGCTTCATCTCACCGGTGTTGGTGACGCTGCAGTCCTCGCTGCGTCGGCGGGTGTGGTAAATGATGACCACCCACACCAGCGAGGTGCCCACCACGCAGCACACCACCGCGATGATGACGATGCCCACCGTGGTCCAGCCGTCCGAGCCGTCCGAGCCCCCGCCGCCGCTCGCCGCCCCGACCCCTGCGCCGCCCTGCGACCCGCCGCCGGAGTCGCAGTTGGGGTTGGACAGCACCGTCAGCCGGACGTTCCCCCTCTCCGTGCCGAGCGCGTTGGACATCTCGCAGGTGTACTTCCCCGCGTCCGCCTCCGCCGCGTCCACGACGATGAGGAGCTGGTTGGCGGCGGCGAAGAAGTGCCGCTCGGTCACCACCAGCGGGCTGTCGTCCTTGGTCCAGTTGAGCCGGGGCGGGGGGCTGCCGCCGGCGATGCACTGGAGGACGGCCGTCTCGCCCTTGGCCACCGTGCGGTCCATGAGAGGGCGCAGGAAGGAGGGCGTTTCTGTGGAAGGGACAGGAAGGGATTCGATAGGGGTAAAGCGTTTGACAAAAACTGCTTTCAATCTGGAGTCCCTGTTTTGGGCCATGTCTTCATTAACGACCCATTGAGGCCCGAGGTTCCGATTCTGCAAAATGTCTTCTAAATCCTAACGGTTTTCTGAAAAACGTATGTTTCTATATCAGTGGTTTCAAACTTTTTCATGTCAAGGACCACCCCAAAATGATATGAATTTGGCCGCGGACCCCCATCTCAAAATAGAAGCAAAGATTTGAGTTAATGTTTGCTTTAAAAGAATATATATATATTAAAAGATTTGCACACATTTTCAAGATTTTTCAAAAATAGCAGATCTACAAGCTCGTAGCGCGGCACTCGGTGCCGCGCTATGAGCTTGTATATCTGCTAATTTTGAATAGCCAAAGTGTAAAATAATGCTTTTTTAGCGCAAATGAAATAGTGACACAGATGCGTTCCAGGTCTTCCTGGGTTAAAACAAATCTTAAAATGTAAAAAAAAAAAACTAACAAAGCAAAAACAGCAGATCTACAAGCTCGCAACACGTCACATTTTCGCTACTTGTCAAAGTATACAGGGTTTAAGTGGCTCAAAACCAACCATAAAGTGTTATTCGTTGTTCTCATACGTGGGTTGTTTGAACTGAAATGGTGGTCGTGACAATTATCGACCGTTTTATCAGGCAAGCGGCGGAACACGTTCTCACCTAGAACAGTTAGAGTGGCGTTAGCCGATATCGCTCCGGCCGTGTTCTGGGCGGTGCAGCTGTAGACGCCGATGTCTTCCGTCTTCACGTCGACGATGAAGAAGACGTCGTCCTCGGGCATGACGTGCATGCGGCGTTCGCGGGCGGCGGGGAAGTCGGTGCCGCCGTCCTTCTGCCAGGCGATCTGAGGAGACGGGTGTCCCACGGCCGCACACTCAAGCCTGGCCGTGGCTCCGGCACGAATGCTCAGGTCCATGGGCATTTTGGTGAAGGATGGCAGAACTGGAAAGAAACACGAGGAGTTCAAATAAATGAATGAATAAATGATATGGCCTCCAATTCTTTGGGATATTTTTTTGTCACACTATATTATTTTCCTGTGCATTTAACCCGTCGTTACTACTAGCTGTCGGCAATGACAATCGCTATTTTAAGTTTAAACGACCAATCTAGTCTAGCATGTTAGCCTATTGATTACGACTCACGGTTAGTTGACGTTACTGCCGACCATTTTCAAAAGCACACCACTGTTTGTTTGATTTTGGATTGAATTCCCATAATTAGATCTTTTTAATTAAAAATTGTTATAAACCTTTCTGGCTGATAAATCTAACAAACATTTAGCTGTTTGTAAACATTTTCTAAATCAACTATTTTCAGCGATACAAATCCACGCTTTCAAACGTGATAACGACAACACGTTTCTTTTTATAATGATTACATACAGGATTTCTATTGTGTTGAATTAACCACCCCAAGCAAGTTTAAAGCCTTTTCAAGTTGATTTTACCGCCGCACTGTGGAATCCAAAGGCTTTACTCGAAAATCAAACAAACCACGCTATGCTTTGGAAAATGGTCGTCAGTAATGCCAAGTAGACCATGAGTCATAGTCAATGGGCTGAACACGACAGACCACCTTCACCGTCCCTACTTTAGGCATGTCATTGTACGCAACAATTAAAAAAAAATAAGTATAAAATAAAGAATAGCTGCGATCTTCGCTATTCTAACCCATTAAGACCTGAGGCCGATTCTACAAATGTCTTCTAAATCCCAACAGTATTCTGAAAAAAACGTATGTTTCTATATCAGTGGTGTTCAAACTTTTTCATGTCAAGGACCACCCAAAATTATATGTATTTGGCCGCGGACCCTCATCTCAAAATATTTTGTTCCAGGGACCCCCCCAGAAGCAAAGATTTGTGTTAAAAATGTTCGCTTTAAAATAATATATATACCAAAGATTTGCACACATTTTCAAGATTTTTCAAAAATAGCAGATCTACAAGCTCGTAGCGCGGCACTCGGTGCCGCGCTATGAGCTTGTATATCTGCTATTTTTGAATAGCCTAAGTGTAAAATAATGCTTTTTAGCTCAAATAAAAAAATTACTGGCTAGAGTAAAGAGACTGACAGATTTTGACAGACTGACAGATTTTCACACATACTGTTGACAGTGAGCTTGGCCTTGGTGGAGTAGGAGGAGCCAAAGTGGTTGGAGATGACACACTGGTATTTGCCCTCGCTGGAGAACTCCACGTCGCGCAGCTGCAGGGTGGTGGTGTACTCCGTCACCTCCGGCGCCTCGCCTCCTCCGGTCCCCGCCTGCAGGGCCCGCAGGTGGGCCTGGTTGTGGATCTCCGCGTCGTTCAACCCCTCGTTGTCTTTCTTCCAGGCGAAGGTCATGGGCGAGTCGCTGGAGCTGGCCGCCGAGCAGACGAAAGTGACGTTGGTGCCCTTGATGGCCGACTGGGTCTCGGGTTGAACCGTGATCTGAGGCTTTGGGAAGTCATCTGAAAAGAAAGACGTTATTTTAATAGGGTAAAACTGGCATTTGACGGCAGTTTAAAGGTTCTATGACATTCATTTTCACTTTTTTTATTTTTTATGTTTTCTTTGGGGTTTTATGACCTCAATTACACCCAAAAAATCTTAACTTTGAACATTCAGTGGATTTTCTGTGGTCTGGGGTTTTCTGAATAATTAGGCTGAAAAGTAATCTGAGCTTGGCCCTTCGGCAGTGAGGTCACAGCCGATTAATCCCGCCCACTCTCCTCCTCGCCCCTCCCCTACCCTTTCCCTTTGGGGGGGGGGCAGAGCAGAGGCGATGATGCAAAATCCCTCACCAGCGACACCCGCAGGCAAAGATTTATTTTTTCATTGCAGTTGAAAAGGCTTTAGAAATGTGAGAGAAAAACACCTGATCAATGGAGTGGAATTTTTTGTTAAAACTTTCTATACACGGTTTGAAGGACCATGACAAAGACTTTTAATGTGTGGTAAAACTGAACGTCATGAAACCTTTAAGTATACAAAAATGATATAATATGCTGTATAATGTAATATAACAATATGATGACTTAGTAATGCATTTCAGTATTGAAAATAGAAATTCGAATTTCTATCTAGAAATAAGTTAATCATAAGTAATGCAAGTTCCGGACATCTATAACAAATGGGTCCAAAATGGCTCAAGAAATGGAATGTAAGGGGAAAAACACCACTGAATTATATCGTTAAGCAGTTCTATCTGACAGCAAAACTTAAAATGTCATGAGCTAGTTTCCATAATGTTCCCCTCATGATGTGGGGCTCATTAGGATGTCCAGGAGTTGGGGGGGAAAATACTGAACAATCTGGGTCAGTTCATAAATGGAAAACCTGTCACGGATAAATGGCTGTTTTTAACAAGCAGCAGTTTAAGGCTAGTGTGAATGGATGCGTGTGTGTGTGTGTGTGTACACACAAGCGTGCGCGTGCATGCGTATCACACTCACCACACACAAACTCCTCTTGGCTGACGTTGAACACACTCTTGCCCTTCAGCATCTGGGGATGGGCACAGCTGGCATTGACGTAGGGAAGGAAGGCCTGCTCTGCCACCCACAAAGGTAACCATTTAATCTGGCAGTCACAGAGCAGGCTGGAAGTGTTCAGGTGCCTGGAAGGAGAGCAGGGTAAGACGATACCTTAGTAACTCTCAGAATTGGAATGACTTTAGTAAGGTTGAACTAGAACTTAGTGGGTGGCACACGACATGATCATAAGTGCTAAAGAATTTAAATAATTGAACACAATAAATACGAGGTTTTAAAAAGTGGAAATCAAACCAAAACTGCAAACACTATTGTTATGCATGTTTTAAAACGTTAACGTCATAGCTTTCATGACAAAAATTTGGGAATGTTATTGCTTTTGTAGCTGTTTAGAATAGAGCTTCTTGCATGTGCTTATGGTAATTGGATTATTTTTAACTAGGGAGATATATGTATAGAAAGGCCAAACCAGGGACATGGGTCGCAAATTAGCCTCGGCTAGAAACCCCACATACAATGCAACGGTTTCATGTTTTTATAACTTGATACATTGTTTTTGCATTGTCCCCGTCAAATAAATATATTAGGTGAATTAACAAAAAAATTAGGACTGAGGTTTCAGGACTGAGACTTGGGCAGTGACTTACAGCTCCTCAAGCTTTTTCATCTGGGAGAAGGCGTTCCCTTGGACAGACATGATCGCATTGTGACTCAAATCTCTGAGGAGAGAGAAGAGAAGAAACAAAGAGTTGATGAGAAACCTTGTGAGAGAGCTGAAAGAAAAATGGGTAAACTATATTTCCAAGCAAGGCATATTTGGTAGACTCAAAGCTGCAAACACGTCAATAGTCAGAGAGAAGAAAAGGTTCTGGGCTTGAGAACAATGAACCATCTGGGCAGCGCTGTGCTGTGTTCATCAGGAGAGGCTTTACTTTGGCTCCTTTGAGCTCCGACAAGGCTGGGAAAAAACGTTAATTAGAATCAAATGCAGCTGTTGCATGACTACCACAAGCACACTCTGGCACATATGTGCAAAAGCAAGTATGTGCGCGCACACGCACACGCACACACACACGCACACACACACGCACACACGCACACGCACACGCACACGCACACGCACACACACACACACACACACGCACACACACTTCTCGCATTCTCTCCAGTTGCCTCAGTGATCAATATAGCCTGGCAGACATATAAAGATACTAATGGAAGCTTTGTTCCACATCAAAGCGGGAAGAGTGGTAGAAAACAGGTTGAGCGTGCAGTTCTCACAAACAAGCTCTGCTAAGGCGTCTGTGATTCACCCTGCTTAAGTTTACAGCTCTGCCTTTTTGAAACAATCGATGAGAACACACAACACATGAGGGTCACTTACAGGTGCTCCAGCGTGTCCAGACCGGAGAAGGACTTCTTGGTCACGGAGCGGATCCGATTCCCTTGCAGAAACCTGGGAAACGGTGTACTTATGTTAGCGTCTCTGCAGTTTCAGATTCCTCTATCATACACAGATATTATACACGGATTATAAAAGGTTCATCCCATCACCGAGAGGCTGGAAAAAAGAGCATGCCGACTCACAGTTTTTCCAGGTTGTCCAAAGCAGAAAAGGGTCCGTTCATGTCTTCGATGGTCCAGCTGATTTCATTATTTTGGAGATCCCTTTCCACAGAAACAAAGACAGACCGCATCGTAAAAATCCACACCCAGAAAACAACTGCGTTTGCGATGTTAATAAAACTTATGTGGCTTTGCATTTCGTGTGAAGGGGGAAAAGTCTTGAGACTAAATTCAGAGCGGGCCCCCATCACTTGGGAAGTTTTTTCTCGTTTTCTTTTTTTTCTCCCTTCTTTTTTGAGGGACTTTGCATGCATGTCTGTAATAGTTTTTCCGCGTGTCACAGCAAAAAAAAAAAAAAAAAGGCCTTCACATGCTCATGGTTTTATAAGGAAGCGCTGCAACACAACATGTGTGCTACTTCCTGTTATAACTGAATCTGAGAGAGTATATAAACATAGTCTGATTGGTACTTGGGTATGCATTCCATCCTTCAAAGGAGCCGTTAGCCAACACATTTCCTCTATCTAGACAAAGGCAACTTAAAAAGCCAAAATGTATTTCAGGCCATAACTAAAAATCTGCCCAAATCTTTAGAAGAAAGAAAAAAGGAGGGGGAAAAAAACAGTTACATTGTAGCTTTCCTAATACTTTCAAATTGCTCCGCCCCTGTACGCATGAGTATAACTGATTGTGGTCGAGGAGGGCTGGGAGTGGGAACAGAAAGCGGGTTGAAGGCCTCAAGCTATCCCCGTCCACCTAACTACACACCTGCCCTCTGGTGACCTCACTAGCAGAGCTCACATTTGGTTCCATTTAAGAGCCCCAAACCAGGGGAAATGTTACGGAGCCTCTCTGTGGGAAGGGGTGGGGGATGGGTGGGTTGAGGGGGGACTCTGGCTTGTTGAGGTCAGAGTCGTGCTTCTAAGAGTTTTTTTTTTTAATGTGTGGAGAGAGACCACAACACGTTAATCTCTTTCACATACCAACAACAAATCAGGCAGAATATTTCCACTCGAGCAGAGGATTGATGGTGGGGGATATGTGAGAGGCACCAGCATTTATGGTGTGCTAACTGTTTGTGGGGGCCCCGTGCACATGCGTTTTACGCTCGACGTTATTGTTAACTGGAAAATGGTACTTGGGTTTGACAACACTTTTACCGACACAGACAAGCTTTTCATCCCAGTGCTAAAACCATATGGTTTTATAAGTGCTAGAATTGTTGGAATTGCTCTTTTACAATTGCTCATTTTCAAATGGGAGTACCATTGGGTTTTTTTAATGTGACTCACAGTGTCTGTAGATGGGAGAGGCCTCGGAAAGCTCCGTCTGCGATGAAGCTAACACGATTGTTCCCTATGTGAAGCTCGTCCAGCATGCTGAGGCCCATGAAGCTAGACTCCTCAAGTCTGGACAGATGGTTCGAAGACAGGTCCCTGTAGAAGTGCAGAGAGACAGAATAGGACTATAAGAATTGTACGGCACGTCCTAAGACAGGACACAAATACATTACAAATCAAAACACTGAAAGCTTTTGTCATGTTTAACCCTTTAAGACCAGGGACGCATCTGTGTCATTTTAGATTTCTTTGGCTATTCAAAAATAGCAGATATACAAGCTCATAGCGCAGCACCGAGTGCCGCACTATGAGCTTGTAGATCTGCTATTTTTGAAAAAACTTGAAAATGTGTGCAAATCTTTGAATATATATATTTGTAACTCAAATCTTTGCTTTTGGGGGTCCCTGGAACAAAATATTTTGAGATGGGGGTCCGCGGCCAAATACATATAATTTTGGGGGTCCTTGACATGAAAAAGTTTGAGAACCTCTGATGTAGCAACATAGGTTTTTTTTTAAAACTGTTAGGATTTAGAAGATATTTTGTAGAATCGGTCTCAGGTCTTAATGGGTTAATGGCCAGAAAGCTCAAAACAAGAAAACAAAACAAAACCATTAAGAAAACTGCTTTGATCAATGGCTGTACTGTACTGAATATGGTTTCAAAGTAAACTTTAGCTGAAAACACGCAAACAAATGAGACAGCAGGGCATGCACCCAGTGGCATAAAAAAGGGGGAAAAAGGCTGTTTTGTTTACGCTCAGGTTCATGCGATAAGGGCGAGGTGGAGAAAAACACGCAACGACCCCTCCCCCTTTAGGAAAAACAAGCGAACATGGCTGGCTGACTATCTGAGCATTGCCATAAACAACGGAAACAACAAAGGGAATCTCATCAGTTACTGCTGCCACTTTACTTGTTGCTGGAGAGACCACTCTAGCTGTGAAAGACGGACCTCACCTCACGCACGCAGGCAAACAAACGTAATAACCCTCACTCAATGCCACCCCATGCACGTGGCAGACAAAAGAGGGCAGCAAAAATATTGTGTGCACAATATTTTGGCAGGAACACAGACTTACACAGCAGTGTGAGGAAGGGCGGGAGAGAGGGTGAGAGGGTGCGAGCGGGTGACAGAGAGAAGTGCCGGGAGTTCAGAGTGTAAATGGAACATGAAAGAGGAAGAAATTAGAGCGGAGAAGACAAGAAAAAAAGAAAGAGTGTGTGTGTGTGTGTGGGGGGAGAGAGAGAGACAGAGAACGAGAGAGAGAAAGGCTCACTCACAGCTCACTGAGCTTCTGGCAGCACTCCCAGGCGTCGGGCCGAATCCTGCTGATGCCGTTGTGACCCAGGTGGAGCTGCTGCAAAGTCAGCAAGCCATACAGCCAGCCTTTGCTCACCTCCGTCAGGTTGTTGTAGTCCAGCTGCCTGAAAGCGCACACACACACGCGCACACACGACACACACACACACACACACACATTATTATTACCTATGCTGCTACATTGTCTGAAAGAAAAGTTTTACTTTTGTGACAATAAATACAACCTTGAACTATTTCAAATACGTTCTCTATGAAAACAGATATATATACATACTAGAGCTTAAGTGATTTTTAACAGTGATTTTACAGTGAGGATAGGAGTGACAGAAATCGGTATACATGTGTGCATATATGCATTTCTTACAGAATCTCCATGTTGCTCAGGCCCCAGAAGGCTCCATCCATCAAACGACTAAGGCCGTTTCTCTGCATTTTCAGGGAGCGAAGAGCATGCAGACCGTGGAACGTCAAGCCCTCGACCCTACGCACCCGGTTCCTACTCAGCTCTCTGGAAGACAAAGACACATTCAAATCAGTCATAACTCCAGACAAGAAAAACCCTAAAAATCAGTCAATACGTTCTTTAGGGTGTCCAACGAGACGTCAAAGAGAGACTCGGAAGTCAAAACTAGCCAAGTCAAAGAGTACTTGAGGAGAGCGAAACTGACCACTGTTAAGTGACAGCAAATACAGTGGGCTCTGCCAAAAGTACGATCACCGAGCATCAGTGAAAGGCAGCATTTTCGGGTCCCCGGGGAGGGGAAATTGCTTTTTATAGCTTCACCCAACAGATGGCTGCTCAGACGGCTCATGAGCGCACAGGGGGGACCTGCTAGGGGTCAAGTGTCTTGCTACGGAACATTTTGACACATAGACTACCATTCGGGTTGAACCAGCTGACCTTCCGATTCCCAGATATCGTATCTCTACCCACTCAGCTATGGTCGATGTGAATTCGAAGCCTTGTTACAGGAAAAGTTGCTCAGATGCAAAAACGGTGGCTTACAGGTGCTGGAGGTTGGGCAACTGGAAGATCTTGGCTGGGATGGTAGAGAGGCGGTTCCGGTTAAGTCTGAGCACCTGCAGGCTGTTGGACAGGTTGACGAAGCAGCCCGTCTCCAGTGCTGAGATGCGGTTGTTGTTGAGGAAGCTGGATGAAGAGAAATAGACAAAAACAACTTTAAAAAGAGATACATCGGCGAGGACGAGACGAGTAAAGCATGACAGAGCTATTGTTGGCGCTAGTAATGTAGCACGCTGCAGTGTCTCAGTGTGAGCCCAGATGAGGCCCCCCCCCCCCCCCCAATTTTTTGTTTTAACCCATTAAGACCTGAGGCCGCTTCGAAACATTTTCAAAATCCTAAAAAAATAATCTGAAAAAAATATTTTAAAAATAATTTTCACGATTTTTCAAAAATAGCAGATCTACAAGCTCGTAGCGCGGCACTCGGTGCCGCGCTATGAGCTTGTATATCTGCTATTTTTGAATAGCCTAAAGAAATCTAAAAGTGACACAGATGCGTCCCAGGTATTAATGGGTTAATAAAATTCACAATTTATAATTGTTGTATACATTTAGGCAAAAAAAGAAAAGTGGTGAAACTCACAGGTTCTTGAGAGGTAGAGCGGGGAAGGAGTCTGCCTTTATGTCCACAATGTTGTTATTGCTGAGGTCTAGCGTTTCCAGCGCCAGCATAGGCCTCAGCCGCTCCGGAGAAATCTTGGTGATCCTGTTGTTTGCTCTGAAAATACAGACACCATCGCTCCAATGAATGACCAAAATAGTGTGTATTTGACTGTAGTGCAGGACAGCAGTTTTATGTTCCCAGACATACAAACAGCCAAGCCAGTCAATTAGCTTGTGGTATTAACAAAAATGAGAAAAATCTCACACGCGTGCTAAGCTAATGTGTACCACCCAGTGTGGAAGCCGCTTCGGTATTTTTTTCTGTCATTGTTGACGTTGTAATGTGTTTCTCCTCAAACGTTAAACACTTAAAACGACAGTGTCTGAATGTCAATGTCATGTGGGGGGCGGGGGCGGGGCGGGGTGGGGTGGGGTTGGGGGGGGCGCAGTGGCACAGCTAACCATTATCAATGTCACTGTTCTTTGCAACAGGTCAAAACAGCCGTTTGGCTTAAGGGACGTGTTATTTTGTTTATAAGGTAATTACTAACAAGGTATTTAAAAAAAATAACCTGCCAATTACTTGGCTGATGAATACCATTCCCTCAGTGAAAGCATGCCTCGGCAGAGGCCAGCAATTTCCTGAGCTGCACGCCTCCTAAATTGCAGTGCAGGGACTGCTTAGTTATAAACAGTGCCTGCACAGTGCCCTCTTTGTGTATGAGAGAGACTCACTGGTAGAGAGAGAGGGAGGGAGGGAGAGAGAGAGAGAGAGAGAGAGAGAGAGAGAGAGAGAGAGAGAGAGAGAGAGAGAGAGAGAGAGAGAGAGAGAGAGAGAGAGAGAGAGAGAGAGAAGGAGGGGGGCAGGAATTCCCTCCAATGCACCGACCAGACTACAGGCCTCGTTTTCAGTATTCATTGCAATGGTTGCTGCCCCCTCATAACCCACCCCTATACACCTAGCTAACCAGAATGAGCTGTTGTTGTCCCCTCCAGCCCAGATTAATTTTCCCAGCTTTGCTCTGTGTTCACCCCCAAGGGTCGTTTGGGATATTAATTATATTTATTAATGCGGTGTTGTCCTTAATGGTCCAACAATGGCTCCTTATCCGATTTCCCAGTCGTCTAATCCTCAACAGGAGTATCATTTGATAGCATAATAAGCACTCGAGCTCCACTTGACTCATATTTCATATTTCTTTGGCTCCCTCGTTAAAAAGAACAATTGGAACAAAGAGAGGGGATAGGAATCTACTTTGTACTTTGGGTCTAAGTAAAGAAGCACGCTTTTGATTAAAAACACAGTATACTGTCTCTACCGACAAAACGAGTACCGATTTGTTTCCTTGAAAGCAGAATTAAGAGTGTGCGGCTTAGGAGCAGGTTGAATAACATTGCTGTCGGGCAGAAATCGCGTCCGTGTTTCTTTCTTCTTGTTATGTTTTTTCATAAACGAATGCCCCATTTTGCACTTATACTTCATTGTATGACAGCGGTGGGCAAAAGTAGCAAGAAGGAGCTTACTACAAGCTCACACGCTGTGAGGTTTTAGATTAGCTATTTCTGTTGCTATTGCTAATGTTTGAAGAACAAGAAGAAAAATAAATACGGTAAAATAAAAAAGAGACGCTGCCAGGTTGAAAGTGGAATATCTAAACAATGAAAAGAATGAACAAGAGCCAGTGACTAAATAATAACTAGACTGGATCAATTAGAACACAGGTTCATTTTTCCATTTCCTGAAAAGTGCCGGTTTTGGACATAAACGGTTTCCGCCCAAGGCCAACAACATCGATGATAAACTGTAGATTAACTATATGACCAACACTCACCACTCAGCTTACAGGTTATTACATGAGGAAGTGTAGCAGTATTGGCCAATTGCCTAGTGCCCAGGCTCCAGGCCCAATAAATTCTATATCTATTCAATCCATCACTATATCTCTGGATAAACACATCACTGAAACACTATCTCAGCCTATTTAACCCATTAAGACTGGGAACGCATCTGTGTCATTTTTAGATTTCTTTGGCTATTCAAAAAACAGCAGATCTACACGCTCATAGCGTGGCATCAAGTGCCGTGCTATGAGCTTGTATATATGCTATTTTTGAAAAATCATGAACATTTGTGCAAATCTTGGAATATATATTTTTTTTTAAAGCAAGTTGCAGTTTTTCTTTTTTTAAGCGTATGCTGCTATACATATCAGTGGTTCTGAAACTTTTTCATGTCGAGGACCGCCAAAATTAAATGTATTTGGCCGCGGACCCCCGTCTGAAAATGTGTTGTTCCAGGGACCCCCAGAAGCAAAGAGTTGAGTTAAAAATGTCTATATAAATTCAAAGATTTGCACACATTTTAACGACCTTTTTTTTCTTCGCAGATATACAAGCAGATCTACAAGCTCGTAGCGCGGAACAGAGTGCCGCGCTACGAGCTTGTATATCTGCTATTTTTGAATAGCCAAAGAAATCAAAAAAATGACACAGATGCGTTCCCGGTGTAAATGGGTTAAGAGGGTGGTAATACAGAGGTAACTTTGACTTATTTTCCACATGACTCAGTCAGTTCCTTGAGCCATGCATACTTCCTTTGAGTCAGGGCTCACCATCTAGCTACACCCTTTGGCACCCTTAACGTTCAAACAAACACGGTTAAGACTAGGGGTGTAACGATACGTTTTAACAACGATTCGATACGTATCACGATACTTGGTTGTCGATACGATACATGAACGATACAGGTTAATTTAGAACGATACGATACGTTTCGATTCAGCGATTTAGTCGATACGATACATGAACGATACAGGACAGGTTAATTTAGAACGATACGATTCGATTCAATGATTTAAAATCGATATAGTAACTATTTATTTACCCAAGAATTCTGTGTGAAAAATAAATACCTGGATACTGGATATAAACCCCTCTTTCTCTTTTCTTCTTCTTAAAAGTACTTAGTATTGATATAATTGATTATTTGCATTGCAGAACGATTCGATACGATTATTTGCATTGCAAAACGATTCGATACGATTCCAAGTCAAACGATACGATATTTAGCTGTTTGCATATCGATATAGTAGATCGTTGAAAATTCAAAACGATGCATCGATGCAGTTACTGTATCGTTACGGGCCTAGTTAAGACACATCCGTCAGCTCAACCTGGGAGCAAAAAAAAAAGCCCAGATGGATGGATGGGTGAATGGATGGATGGAAGGAAGGCTGGAGAGTCTGACAGGGTGTTTGGGTAGCCGCGTAAGGATGAAACCTGCCAGAGCATGCCTTTCTGCCTTGCCTTGGCAAAGCCTTGAGTCAAGTTTGGTTCTATGCCAGTGGAAGACAGTATGGGTGAGGGTTCCCAGGCTATAACCCACTGACTTTTTTCCTTAGAATTAGGCGAAACATGTGTGTTCTCCATTCCTCTATAAGTTTTCTAATGCAATAACAGCTTTTATGGGAAAAAAATTATAATTGTCAAGCGACACAACCCCGATAAGGCGATAAATTATGAATTCGCCTTAAAAAAACGCGGCAAAAGATCTACAGTAGAACTGGTACAAGCAGCTCTTTTGTTTGGAGATTTGCAAAAGGGCTTTCCACGCACCACAGCCTCTGTGGTCCCAAACAAAAGGGGCGCACACCACCTGGATCTCAGCTTTCATGTTCCCCTGACTGGTCGCTGAGAGAAAGAGGGCTCTTGGTGAGAAAAAAATAACCTGTCTTTCCAGTTTCTCTGGAGGGGAGCCCCACCAGAAAAGGAAGGGGCCCGGGCCCGCTGGAAAGCAACTGTCAGCAGCACGATGTGCCGGCTTGATGTCCGTTCCCCCCCTCCCATAAGAAGACTAGATCCAGTCAAGAGGTGTGATATGGTGGGTTCACTGGGTTGTGGCGCGATGCCGGGGCCTGGGGTCCATGCTTCCATACCCATTACCTCCCCCGCTAACATCTGGCCGACTATGGAGACCAACCCTCTGCTGGGCATGAGGCCAAGACCAGGCCACTACATCTACTGCATGGGGCCAAAGGACATCATTCATGTTGTACTAAACACATTATTATGAATCTTATATGAAAGGATGAGTGAGACGAATTTCCAACACAATAGAGCAAACAAGTTAATATAAAATTATATTCCACAAACTATTCCGACCAACATACCCTCAAGTGAACTTCATATTTCATAATTACTCAAAAACCTGGGCTATGTGAACACATATACAGACCGCACATGTCAGCGCCTTTTAAAACCCCCGGAGGACCCTTTAGTTCGTAGACTGTGGTCAAGACCATCTGGAAAAACATGGCTCACAGTCAGCAGGGGGAAACTCCACCAGACAGATAAGAACTGAGGACAGTGAACAGGATTATGGTCCACTACGAGACCAAGGGGAAACCGAGTGGCTGTTGATAGCATGTAGAGCTACTGTGTCTTCACAAAGTGCGGTGACTTTAAACTGAGGCTCGTTTCAAAAGATAACACAATGACCATCATCAGCTGAAACTCTGAAATTGTGTGGCTAGAGGGATATTTATTGTCTTCCGCCAGGAGGCTGGAACAGCCGAAGGCGAGGGATTATGTTTTCGCTCCTGTCTGTCTGTCTGTCTGTCTGAACAGCTAATCTCCGGCATCGTTGGACCGATCGGCGTGAAACTTTACGCGCACGGTAGGCAAAGAAAGTACCTCTGCCCGAAATGTTTCTAATTGGTTTCATCATGGTGCCGCTATAACGGTCGTACAATCAAACATTTTTTTCTCTGGATTCCTTGGATCGTGACGCAACTCACATTTTTTGCACCATTTCACGTTTTCTTCAAAACACACTTTTTGCAACTACTTCAAAATGTTGGGCAAAACTCACACAAATCGGTACATATTATCTCTGGAGTCATGTGATCAAGATGTATCAGTAAGATTTAGCAGATACGATTCCAATTGGCTATGACTGCCTTCCAAATTTTGCAGGCCCTGGGTAAGCAACCCCACTTTTCTAGTTAACATCTGCACCTAAATCAAGTTTGCGTACTTTTTCAAAAGAAAGCACTGTTGTGCAGTGCGCACCAAGACTTCCAAGTGATAATCTGTTTATCTTGAATGTTCTGCAGGCCAGGCCATCTCCAGGCCATCTCTGCAAACAAACAAGTGAAGTATTGTCCACTTTTGACAAATTTGTTCAACCAATTTTCCCTCAGATAAGGTGATTATGCACTCATTACTATAATAGTTTCAGGGCTTGCCTGTCAGTCGTGTTGAAGGTTCTCCTGGTTTCAGGTCAAACACACATCAGAAACACAGCTACAGCATCTTAAAAACGTATTAAAACATGTGGCATTCATTAATATAGAGTACAGACAGTATACGGCACCCCAAGTACATGATGTTGCTGGTTTGAAAGTCTACACATAAAAAAATCAAATAAGCCAAATCACAAATACATCTATATGCTGCTGTGATAATTATAGCCTTCTCTAGAGAAATATGACCTATGTTGATATAAACATAATTCTTCACATTAGTGGAAATCATTTCGTCGTAAAGTAAATGAGCATCGAGTCAAGTGCACGCACGCACTGGCGTGCACACGCACACATACACGTGTTGCCAGCCGCCCCCTTTTTTAGATTAGGTGGTGCAGTCACATTTTTTCCATCCAGTTGAACTTATTCCAAGATTTCTCTCCCTCCTTCAGTTTCTCTGGGCTGGAGGGAGAAGAGGGAAGAAAAAGGGCCTTTGGGTATCGAATACCACTTATTCAAACAGCCAGTCAGACATAGCGGCAGCTCTCGCCGACTCCCTTGACCTCGCAGCTCTGAGTGAAAACAAACGGCAATAACCCTGCAGCTGGTAGTAATTGAGTCGTGATCATCTTAATTAATTGAACAATTTCCCAGGAATTTATGAAGGGGGTTAACCCCTCTGCCATGAAATCCCTCGCACTGTGTTCAGGGGGGGGAGGGGGAAGGGCTTCAACAAATGATCCGGAGATTTCAGCACCGATTCGGAGGAGCTGAATCTCTATGTACGTCTAACGGAGACGGACAGGAACCTCAAATACAATCCCTTTCCAACACAGTGGCAAATGTGGCTTCTGAAGATACCGCCTGTGATCACTTTAAGCTGACCAAAACAGCCTTTGTGAATTTAAACATAATGTCTCTCAGGGCAGACACTAACATGCTTCATTTAATGCCTTGTTTCTTGTTTTGTACAAGTAGTAGCAACACGAAGAACACAGGATGTCTTTTTAAAAGCATGTGTTTTTTTTTACTTACACTGTCATTCTACTACACTCTCCGCTGACATTGTATGTATGTATGTGGCACTTTTGCGTGTTAATTTGACATTTCATATACGTTCACTGCAGCTTCATGAGCCGAAGAGTTTACAGTAAAATGCTCACAATGTCTTAAGAAGATCAGCCATTTGAGTGAAAAGTGTGCAATTGTGTTTATATATATGGCGTCGTTGTGTGCACAGCAAACGCAGCCCTGGTTTTCATTACAGGCGCCACAGTAGAAAAAGGAGTCATCAGATGTCTTCTCAAAACTCTGTTCTTTTTCCAATAGGAAATACCACACACAGACACGCAAAGGCTGTGCGCAACCAAAGGAGCACCACCAGAAAAAGTGACTTCACGTTCAAATTCCCCCATTAGAAAGTTGCATGAGTTGCTGAGCAGGCAGTATACTCATGGGCAAACACAAGGCAGCAAAAAATGCTCATGAAGAAGAGGCTTCTGAACTTCAAAAAGCCAGAAAACTTTATAGCTTGTATCTTGAGATGGGAAACTTTGATCGGGTTGGGAGCCAAAAATACCCACTTTGAGAAGGCTGGAATGTAGGCTATGTGTATGAGAGTGCACTACGCTGAAACCCACATATGAACTTATGTGGTATAATAATAAGCCGGCAAGAAAACAAGCTTGAAGCATTTGAGCCCCGGAAGTGTCTCACAGTTGGAGCTATTTTTATGTGACATTCCTAGAAGGTCCCAGAAAGAACATAAAGGTTTAGGTGAGACAAGGTGAAAAAAGGCACAGTCATGTCCACAGTGACCTTTCTGTCCATCTGACGCATGTGAGGAAGAATTGTGGTAAAGAATGGCATTCTACATTGTTATCATGTTGTTCACCTTTGCCTTATATGTTCTGACATTCTGCATATTATAAGCGTCAAAGACATTCTGCATATTAGACGAGTCAAGATAACATGGCTCATCATCCCTGGTATCTATTGTTTTGGGTAGGAATTGGTTCTTATGACAGAGGCAGCTTCTCTCTCATCTTGAACAGAACTATGGTCTGATCCCTGTATTTGACGCAGAACTACTCTACCACCACCGACCTGTGTGTAATGTACTTTCCATGATATCATGTATCAAAGCACAACCTACCACCAACTTGAAATAAGTGCCATTTGCCTCGTCATTTACTGATTGATCCAGAATTGAGCACAAATGAAAGATCACAAGTTTAAAAGCTCATGTACTGTACATATGAAAAATAACTCGGTCTATTCCATATTACTGGAATCGAGAGGCTGAACAGCAGTGAGTGCTTCATGTGTGGCCCACACTCCACTAGTTGGACATGATGGTTCATATTAAACCCAGCACAAATGTAACACTAGAGTTCTAAGGACGCGAATCTGCAAAACAATCAAATCAAAACACGTGCCTACTGCCTAAGCTTAGTCATTGCATGGACAAGCTCCTTTTAAACACATGAACTCTAGTGTCTGGACATGACATAATAGGCTTCAGTGAAAAGATTTGAAGAACAGAACCCTGGAGGACCCCGGTCAACAAAGTATATATATGGATTAACTGGTTAAATACAAAAACACCACACATTTCCTCTGCTGGTAAGACATATCTAACAGAAGGTGAGGCTTCTCCACCAAGTGTGAAAACAAATTGACAATAGCCGACGGCTGATTGCCCTATCTATCGCTGATGCATTCTCTAGTGTTACAGGCTGTCAAGTTCAGGCTTGATGGGGAGTATGCCTCATCTCGTTGGTAGACAGATGCATTCTTCTACAATAACTTTACATCAATTGGTTTTTGGAGAGACGCCGCACCACAAGAGAAAAGCAAATAAAAAAGTTCAGAGTCCTGACATTGACATTTTGTTTGACTTGGAATCACATTGCACAATACACGTCTGAGCCAATAATAAATAAGATAAATGAGAGGGCAAAGCTTTTCTCGTGTCATTTGTCAGCATACAATTAATTAACAATCACATCAGCAGGGGAAAAAAACGCAAAAATGTCATTAATCACAGATTTTCTGCCCGACAGCTACTACCAAACAAAACAATTCCATTTCTGTCGATGCCATTTGTTTTATAACCATGTGACATGTCTGGGGCTAGCTGCCATGTCTCAGACTGCCCTGTCTGGGAACCAACTGAGCCAAATGGGTTAGTCTCCAGAGGGAGAAAGAGAGAGAGAGAGAGAGAGAGAGAGAGAGAGAGAGAGAGAGAGAGAGAGGGGGTGTAGCTTCCCAGCTCACTACTTTAACCAGCAATGACAACCCTGGCGGAGGATTAGCCTCCACGCTAGGCCAAAGACTCTCATGACTCGCTAGTCAACACCATGTGTAGAAATGTTGAGTAGTGGAATAAGTACTCCAGATTTTTTTTTGCTTAAGTAAAACTAGCAATACCACATGTACAGCACTTATAAGTAAATGTTACTTTCCACCCGCTAGAAACGCTGGAGCTTGTACTTACAAAATGAGTGTGGTGATGTTCGCAGCGTAAGGGCCCAAATCAGGTATTGTCTCCAATTCGTTGTTGTTTAGCTTTCTGTAAATCATACACGCACGCACACACACACACACACACACACACACACACACACACACACACACACACACACACACACACACACACACACACACACACACACACACACACACACACACACACACACACACACACGCGCGCGCACGCACACACACACACACACACACGCACACACGCGCACACACACGAAAAGCAGAAAGGGTTGTTTGTCACAAGTGGGTCAGGGAAGGAGGGTTTTTGGAATGACTCACATTTATCCTAGGAGGTACAGAACACAGAGACATACTTACATTTCACTGAGACGGTGCAGACTGAGAAACAAAGTGTGGTCAAACACCTGCAATTTGTTATGGCTCAGATCCCTGTGAATAAAAGATAAGCATAAAGTCAAAGACACGTATTATAAACAGCGAATTCCGAGTGTTCAATTTAACCCTGAGACTCCATTTAAGGGTCCATCCAGTTACGAGTGCAATGCTTTCATCCATTTGATTGTATACTGATTGAAATTACACACACATTCTGAGTGTATTTGTGTATGAGATCTGAGAATGAATATTTTATTTAAGAACACTCTGGTCGTAATAATCCAGTATTTGCAACAGGCACATTTCGTTTATCAGCCCACAATCCTATGCCAACAATAATCAACAGCTATATTAATTACACACATTGTGTGGGACGTTACGGGGCAATTCGGACCAACAGTATGAATGTGACATGTTAACATGGAGGCAGAACTTTTCCAGGTAGAGTCTGAACCTTCAACCAAACTGACATGACTCTGAGTGAGTCAACCCATCCAGGAACGCATACTGTGTCATTTTAGATTTTTAGCTATAACCATTATTTAATACTTTGGGCTATTCAAAAATAACAGATATACAAGCTACAAGCTTATAGATCTGCTTTTTTTTTGTGTAAATCTTTGAATATGTATATTTTTTACTCAAATCTTTGCTTCTGGGGGATTCTAGAAATGTCTTCTAAATCCTAAAAATGTTTTGGGGAAAAAAAACATATGTTGCTATAATACTCAGTGGTTTTCAAACTTTTTTCATGTCAAGGATGTCAAATAATTGTAGTGGAGTAAAAGTACAATATTTGCCTCTGAGATGTAGTGGAATAAAAGTAAAAGTATAGACAATTGGAAATACTCCATTAAAGTAAAAGTACCTCAAAATTGTACTTAAGTACAGTACTTGAGTAGATGTACTTAGTTACTTTACACCACTGCTCTACGTATAGTCCCCTGCACTGGTCATTTTTATCTGACAGACCCTCTGCTCTCAGACAGATCACGCTTTCATCCAGACATCCAGATATGAGTTATGGGAGGGTGAGATTCTTCCTCGCAGTCTGTTTTGAAAGGAGGTTGAAAACAGGCCTGAGGTGCCTGGCGAGCTACAGCCCTGCCAGCTATAAAGCTGTGGAGTTATTGACGCTGCTGCGCACGATCAACGCTGCTGTGGTGCCAGACACTTTCTTGCGCACGCGTGTGCCCGTACACACACACACACACACACACACACACACACACAGTGGTGGAAAACGTACTCACATTTCTTACTTAAGTAAAAGCATCAATGCTGCATTGTAGAAATACTCTGTTACAAGTAAAAGTCCGGAATTCAAAATGTACTTGAGTAAAAGTACAAAAGTATTGGTATCAAAATGTACTTAAAGTACCAAAAGTAAAAGTACAAAAATGTTTGAAAATAGCAGAGCTACAAGCTCACAACACGTCGCGAGCTTGTAGATCGGCTATTTTCAAATAGCCTATGTATAAAATAGGGCTGAAGTGGTTAATGTATGTTTTATAATATGACAATTTATATCTGCAAACTAACTAGTAACTAAAGTTTGCAAATAATTGTAGTGGAGTAAAAGTACAATATTTGCCTCTGAGATGTAGTGGAGTAGAAGTAAAAGTATTGAAAATTGGAAAGTAAAAATACCTAAAAAATACACACACACACACACACACACGCACACACATACACACACCCTCTCCTCCCCTCTCACTACCTCCCTCATCTGGAATCCATCAAGGGGGATCTGGGAGGAGAGGGGGGGGCTAACAACTGGTAATCTATTCACAATGCCGGGAAAGCGAGAGGGATCCCTTTGATTCATCTGAAACACCCCCATCGAATATATCTGGGGTCTGTTTTTGTTCTTTGTATTTCGTGAACCCCTCAACTACAGTTTTACTCCTCATACCGAGTACACTTTTTATTGCCCCCTGTTTTTCTTTCCGAACGCTCAGCTGTGTGTTGTTGTTTTTCTGTGCCAGGAGCCGTATGGGAGAGGTGTTGTATCATAACCCTTCCTCCCCCCCACCCCTCCAAAACCAGATAAGCCTGGAGTGGGTATAACACTTCTACTTCCCTCACACAACACTCCTTCTGAGGGCTGCAAGATAATGCATGATGATGCATTTAGGTTTCCTTCACCTTGCTCAGAGGGGCGCAAGATAATGCACGCTGCTGCATTCAGGTTTCACCAACCTTGCTCTGATGGGTGCTACAAGATAATGCACGCTCGTGCATTTAGGTTTCACTTAACCTTGCTCTGAGAGGTACATGATGGTACCCGCTGCTGGATTTAAGGATTCTTCCACTGCCTTGTGAAAGGATTGCATTCACACAACACCTTTATAATTCAAAAAATAAGTGCCTATTCTGCCTAAGTTATCTTTTGGTCACAAGGGACCCGACTGGGGCAGCTATTTGTTATCTATAACGCATTCCTTTATAACAAAACTGAGTTTCTTTCCCTCACTTCATCTTTTAAGTGACACAAGCGCTAACAAGCATTCCTGAACTTTTAAAAGTTCTTTAACTTTCTATCGAATGGGGCAGAGTATTGCTGCAGTATTGGCATTTGGTGGAACATGCTTTGTTTTCGAGTTGTGTCTTAAAACTAAAGCCATAGTACATGCCTAAATCCCACAAACTGAAAAAGCGAGCAAACTTTGGTCTAAATTGGTATCCCCCCCAACTAGTTCCCACATATTCATGGCTGAAACCAAACGCTCCTCCTTGCTTCTTTTTTACCCTCCTACAAACTCACTCTTTCTTCCTCCCTCCCTTCTTTTTTGCTTTCTATGAGAATTTGCTTCGTACTAATCCAATAGCAGCTCCTTAATCAGTACCACTAGTGGCTCTGGAGTTGCTAATTCAGCAGAAATAATGGGGTGCTGGAAAACAAAGGGCCGAGCGATTTAAGGGGTTTAAGACGTGCTGGAGAGCCACTCGTAAATTAGCATGCCAGAGTGCTAAGAATTTTCCCCCCATGTGGAACTTTTTTCTCTCATTTTCCTTGGAAGGCCTGCCTTGGTTATGAGGCTCAGGCTGGGCCTGTTTTCTCTGGCAACGTTAACTTTCCAGAGCTGAACATTTTAGACAGAGAAAAAGTATTTTCTACACAGAAGGCTAACAGCTTAGACAATGCTGTGAATCGAGATCTATAGCCTAATACTTGACAAATATCTAGCTAGAGGAATTAAGTGTTAACCACTGAAGCCAATAATATCCAATCTACAAGCTCACATGTAGTGTGTGCAATGCATTGTGAGCTTGTAGATCTAGTATTTTTGGGCGGTGAAACCGCCCCTATAAGTGAGATTTGGAAAAATGTACATTTTCCTGCGCTGTGATCTGGGCCCAGGAAATTTGTACAATTATCCTGCGCTGTGATTGGCCAATCACAGTCTATTCAGGACTGTGATTGGCCAGTGTCACATGACACATGTGCATAGCCCTATATAAGAAGCCATAACTTGAAAAAAACCAAAAAAAATGTTTTTTTCAAGTTATGGTTTCGTCCATCATAAAGAGTGTTTCAATAAATGTATTTAGCTTTTGTACATGATTGGTTGACTCCATTCAGTATTGTGATTAGCTAGCAAGACACCGCCCACTTCACACAGGGTGTGATTTTTATTATAATGTTTTACTTTTTGAAACATTTTGCCCAATGACATGCCCAAAATAAGGACGGTTACTGTTATGTTTGGCAAAGCAAAAGTTTGCTGTTCTGTTACAAATTTTCTAACAGGCTTTTGGCCTGGCTCTCTGATGTAAAGACGCCCTGTCCAAAATTTTAACATTGTAGTAACTGAGAAGATAGAAATATTCAGATGGTGCCTTAGCTTAGGAAATTGGCCAAGGATGCAGACTTCATTTGATGCTAAGCTTGATTAATTTAATGGACTTAAGGTGGTATTTTAGAAATATAAAAATACTTCAGAAATAAAGTCTGACAACTGGGAACCAAAATATATGTGCTACATTAGTATCTAGGGCCAATGTAAAAAAATAAATAAAAAAAGTTTTATATTTGACAGCCAATTGGCTACTGTAAGAATACCACAAGGCTAACAATCTAAGTTATAATAGCAATAATATAATAAGTAAGTCATTATAATAACAGAAATACAAATACATACACATTTGCATGTGTAAAGAATGACTTAATTAACAACAGACAATGAGTATCATCTAGTAGTTAATGATTTACAATGGCTCATTGATGTGCAAAACAGCCTCTAAAGCCCTGCCTGGGTAATCCTGACACTCTAGGAGAAGTCATGTTGTCAACTACTTCACATTCTCAGTGAGGAGAAGAAGCCACTTTAAAAAACAATACATGAGATATTAGGTTATTGTCAAGACTTAGGCAATAGGCTAAGTTAATTAGCATTTGCGTTTCTGGCTAAATTAAGCTTTATACAATATTTTAAACTGAAATGTGTTGTTAAAAAAAACTTTTAACAACTGCTAGACTAGAGGAATGTAGGCCAAAACACCAGCCATTTGATGGTAGCCTACACCAGTGCTTTTCAAACATTTTCATGTCAAGGACCCCCAAATTGATACATATTTGAAAAGATATGCTAAGGACCCTCAAAAGAGACAATTTTAAGGCTATAGCAGTGATTCTGAACCATTTTAATTTCAAGGAACCCAATTTAATATGCATTAGTGGGCCATGGACCCCCATTTTATGGCATTTTTATCTCTGGGACCCCAATATACACTGTAAAAAAAATATTAATCTAACTCTGAGAGTGTACAAATGGAACCAAATGGACCCATTTGGGGTCCATTTGTACTCTCTGAATTACAGACTGATAAGGGACCATTTGGTTCCTATCAATCATTTGACTGGAGACCCCCTGGAACCCCCTCAAGGACCCCTAGGGGTCCCCGGACCCCACTTTGAGAACCAATGGCCTTCATTATTTCCTATAAAGCTTTTATATGACCACTGTAGAAAGGTGTGAAAGGCAGTTTAGATAAGTATCCCTAAGTAGTGATTGTCAGGATAAGACCTTAGTTACAAAGGCTCTTTAAATTGACCAGTGGTGTAAAGTAACTAAGTACATTTACTCAAGTACTGTACTTAAGTACTTTTTTTTTTTTTACTTTACTGGAGTATTACCAATTTGCAGTACTTTTACTTCTACTCCACTACAATTATTTGACAAGATTAGTTACTAGTTACTTTGTAGATTTTTGATTATTATTACAAAACATACGTAAACCACTCTACAAATTGTGAGCTTGTAGATCTGCTATTGTCAAAAGATTTGAATACATTTTATTCATTTGAAAACTTGTGGAATGGGAAATTCTGCAAAATGAGTAATTTCTACTTTTGGTACTTTAAGTACATTTTGATAGTTGATACCAATACTTTTGTACTTTTACACAAGTACATGTTTAATTCTGGACTTTTACTTGTAACAGAGTATTTCTACATTGCAGTATTAATACTTAAAGTAAAACATTTTTACACCACTGCTCTTTAAATGGACTTACAGCTGAACTGCCCAGTGCGGGACGTCCTGTGGAATGTGTCCCCTTTTCAGTCTGCTGCAGTCCACAAGGTCTCCAGAACACGTACAAGCAGGGGGACAGGTCCTCCTGTCCTCCTCATCATCATCATATCCAAACGAACGTTCCATCTCCAGCAACACCATGAGGAGAAAAAGCACCGCATACCTCGCCAAGCTGCGAGGCTGCATAGAGGGGGACATTTTTCTCCTTTAACTCAAAGAGCCCCCTGGTTTTACAAGACCTACGAATCCAAACCGTGAGAAAAAAAGAACCCCAAATCCAAGAGAGAAGAAGGCGTGATTTAGTTTCTCTTTAACACAGTCAATCCTTGATTATATCCGATTCCTGGATCGATCGCCTCCGAAAGTTTTAAAGTACAAAAGAAAAACGTTTGACACAAACTTATCCATTATCTCCGTGAAACTTTCTGCCCGCCTGCTCCTTTCCTTTCGCCTCACTGCCGCCGCAAGTACTTCAAGGCTCCCTACAGCGCGCCTCCTTCCATTGGCTGATGGGGGTTCGCAGCTCACCAAGGGGTCCTCATCTTAAACAAGCGTAATGCTTAATGAGGGTTTCCAGTTTAGTAGACCTTGTATTGTGAATTTGTACTTCCATGTACTGTTATGTACTGTCATGTACTATTCTCATGTCTTTCTAAATAAACTACATCAATCAATCAAAGGTATGCGGAGGGAGTAGCCAGAGGGGTGCTTGGGAAATGTAGTCACTTTGATTCTATGAGTAACTCAGTTAGTAGCCTAAAGCCTTTGAATTTGATGCAGCTGCTGAGCAGCTGAATCTGTCTTGAGAGATTACGTTGCTATTATTAACAATAATTTGCAAGCAAGAAAAGTTCTATGGATAATCTTGACAAGTTTATTGGTCTAATGACAGCCTGTTGCAGATCATTTTGTTCATAGGGAACATAGGGTAGGTAAAACAATAACAGCTGTGGCCCCTCAGTGCACAACGAATGGATTGGGATTGGGGTGCCCCCCATGCATGTTGGCAGATAAAACATGTGATCAATGTGAAAGATAAATACGAATTGATTGCATGAAACAATCACCTGTGCATTCATATATATATATATATATATATATACTAGGGTGCCTTTCTATTCTGATTCCACCACCCTGACTATCCCCCTGACTAAGCTCCTCAATATAGATAGATAGATAGATAGATAGATAGATAGATAGATAGATAGATAGATAGATAGATAGATAGATAGATAGATAGATAGACAGACAGACAGACAGACAGACAGACAGACAGACAGACAGACAGACAGACAGACAGACAGACAGACAGACAGACAGACAGACAGACAGACAGACAGACAGATAGATAGATAGATAGATAGATAGATATATACAGTGTATATATATATATATATATATATATATATATATATATATATATATATATATATATACACACACACACACACACACACACACACACACACACACACACACACACACACACGCAGAATAATCAAACTTTATGAATGTCTTATATCTAATTTAAAAAATCAACATAATAATTTGTAGAGAGCAGCACTTGGTTTATCCGACTTTTTGATTTCCCAAAAACAGTCAAGGAATCTGAAGAGAGTGCACTGTTCGACCTGTTTGACCTCTGCTGCCCACACCGCGCACCTGTTTTGCATCAAAGTGTGATTCAGGCAGCACTACATGCATTGGCGGCAAACAACCAGCTAGCGTTAACGCTCAATTGCTTTAATGTCAGTAGTTACTCAGCTCAAGTTCTTTCAGGACGACTTTGCGGGGAAAACGCGTTTTGAATTGTTTGTTAACAGACTTCCAACAAACGGTCGGTTAGTTGGAAGGTTAGTTACTAACGGTTAGTTACTAACCTTCCACTTGCAGCATGGACTCTGTTTTCCCACAACATCGTCTTCTGTCATTTGAGACTCAGATAATTGACTTCAAATCACCCTTCAACCTGCTTCTTTCCATAGTTGCCATGCCTCATCATCACAGCAGGACAGGTAGGCTGATATGATAGGCCTATATAAGTATTGCCTTTATCTTGATATTTGTTTGAGGACGTGAATCTATATGTCTATAACCAACCAACTACCAATTAAATGACTCATTATGGGACAGCTACTACTTGTATATTTGGCTGATGCTGGTGGGAAGCTACTGGCCATGCATGACATCTCTGTGATTCTGTCTAGCTATAACAAAGACTTATGGGCATAAAAGATGAGTTACAGAGCATCTAGACCAGTGGTTTTCAAACCTTTTTTGTCCCAAACTGATATGTATTTTGGCCGCGGACCCCCATCTGAAAAGGTTTTGTGCCAAGGACCCCCCAGAAGAAATATGTTAAATAAATTCAATTTTATCATTTTATCATTTTTATCTTTAAAAAAATAGCAGATGTACAAGTTCGCAGCACGGCACAATTGTGACGTGCTGTGAGCTTGTAGATCTGCTATTTTTGAATAGCCAACATATAAATGGATAAAGTGATGGTGATGCTATGTTAACTCCTTTAGCTGGGGACCCCCTGGAATCCCCACAAGGACCCCTGGGAGTCCCCGGACCCCACTTTGAGAACCACTGATCTAGACAGTGCCTGTTCTAGATGCCAGTGCTTCCAGATAGGCCTATGATGCTATAGTGCAGGGCTACTCAACTTAAGATGGCTCAGGGGCCACTCAGCAAAATACCAAAAGTCCAAGGGGCCGCAAGCTAAAAATGACGGTCCTATTTTGGATTTTTCGATTTTGTAACACACACTACGCATTGTTATTGTTATAAGAAAATGTACATTTTGACATCATATTCTTTTCACTGTACCTGTTTATTTTGTGTGTATGTCCAGTGGCATCAGTTCAGCAAAAGCTAAGGTATGGCAAGGTTAGGGTTGCCAACTCCCAGAGATTGAAATAAGGGACACCTACCCTGGGCGCGCGGCAAAGCCGCGTGGCCGGAAAAAAATGGGGGTCAAACCCCCCCCAAAAAACTGAAATGCATAGAAAACTATGCATTATACCTGTAACAATTGATGTTTGTTTTTGAAAAAAAATGTAGCAACCCATATATTTGAACGGAAATGTATATTTTTATTTTTTATTTTATCCTGTGCTTTTTTTTTTTTTTTGACCATGAGGGGCCGCCAAGACGCTGCGTTGTGGCCGCATGCAGCCCGCGGGCCGCGGGTTGAGTAGCGCTGCTATAGTGCTTCCAGATATGAAAAGCAACATTTTCTCAGTTCATTTAGAAACATATTACACACCCATCAGTTCCCCACCTGACCTTTTGACCTTCTGGAGCACCAGCACTTCAGAGTTCAGAGTCAGACACTCCCGGGCGAAACACACTCTCTGACACTGAATGTGTGCTTGACCCAGGTCCCTCCTACACACACACACACACACACACACACACACACACACACGCACACCCGTGCACACGCACACACGCACACACACACACACACACACACACACACACACACACACACACACACACACACACACACACACACACGTATATGCATATATGGATATACAGTATTTTTCGAATTTATTTATTTGTTTGTGGGTATGTTTCCCTGCACATTTCATTTTTAAGGGAGTGCCCACTTAAACCGTCAGTATCCTACTTTACTGGTACTTTACCATAACCACTTATACCATGTACTTTGTTGTACGTCAGCAAGCTCAGAACACGTCCTGTTTCGACGAATGTTCTTCTATTTTCGCTGAATGTTTTAAACATTTTCACCAATGTTCACCTATGGATGACATGCTCATAGAGATGCTAGGGGTCATGTGGTTGTGAGGGGAGCGTTGAATGTTCTACACATTTTTTTTTAACCATTTGACCCATGTGATACGTTTTTTCCCTTCCTCAGGCATGCCAACAACCTCTCTGCCCACCTACCACGTTGAGATGCAATTGTTGGAGAGCCGTTTACTTTATTCAAAAGATGTGAGTGATGCTCTCCATGAGAATAATGGAAAAGCCTTTTGTTGACAAAGAGCAAACAAAACACCAAAGGGTTGTAATTTGAGGCCAAGTCTCCTGTCGACAGCTTAAACAACTGAATGTGAGGAAGGAAGGTTGGGGGCTCGGCTCGGTGGGGCTGAGAGGGGGAGACTTTTTAACAGGGCAAACTGCACATCAGTCCTCTGTAAAAAAGAAAAAGAAAGACACCTCACCTTCCCTGGTTCTAAGTGCTCTTTGTAGAATCAGATCTGATAACAGAAATCAAATGTGTCAAACAGAGGTTGTTTTAATAAGTTAACTGATCTACTGTTTACTGAGACCCTTTGTAGCTGGATAATGGCAGCTGTTTTGAGATGATCCAGAAGTCATAAAGCTTCAATCCATAACTTTCATTTCCTACCTGGGATTTGAACCTGGGTCCCCCACACTGGTCACGCAGGCACCACATGTTCTACTGCTGAGCTACAGAAAGCCTGTTTGGTTGGAGGATATATTGTGTTTTGAGCTTCATGCAATATCACTTTAAACCGGTAGTGGTCCTACCTGACCACAGCATGTACATTTCTCAATAGAAGAGCAGGTAGACCTACTACAACCACCGCAGATGTGTATATTGTATTAACATACTCTACCATACAAATTGGTCAAAATATACCTTATTCACATAAAGAAAGCTACAGATTGGAGCTTTAAAAGAAACCTGCTGTGCCATACTGGATTCCATGAGTAGTGCCCACTACCGCGGACAATGCTTCCAGAGAAAAGCTTCATCTCTCACTGTTCATCCGTCTCCATTTCAGCTGGAGTTTCAATAGTTTCCCTGGGAAGGAACATTTTGAGGGCTGCAGTTGTATGTTGGCTGGAACGTCACAGCAATTTACTCATAGTTTTCTCTGTGTTTGCCAATGATTAATGAGTCCAACATGGACATACAGCTCCTCCCGATGCAATGATGGCTGATGAGTGGGCTTTGTGTGGCTCTTTAAGATTTTGGAGAGCACGGATCAACTGTCCAAAAAAACAAGCAAAATTCTATGCTAAATTATACATGCGGTGAGATACAACTCATACAAGAATCACAATCATGTTTATCAGCCACCACAAGCACCCAATGTAGATCTCAGCCACCAGAGAGCTACATTGGGTACTTGCAGTGGTGGAAAAAGTACTCAAATGTTTTACTTAAGTAAAAGTATCAATACTGCAATGTAGACGTACTCCGTTACAAGTAAAAGTGGTATCAAAATGTACTTAAAGTACCAAAAGTAAAAGTACTAAAATGTTTGAAAATAGCAGATCTACAAGCTCACAACGCGTCACATCGCGACGCATTGTGAGCTTGTATATCGGCTATTTTCAAATTTTATAATTGTAGTGGAGTAAAAGTACAATATTTGCCTCTGAGATGTAGTGGAGTAGAAGTAAAAGTACTGAAAACTGGAAATACTCCAGTAAAGTAAAAATACCAAAAGATTGTACTTAAGTACAGTACTTGAGTGAATGTACTTAGTTACTTTCCACCACTGGGTACTTGTAGTACAGAATATACACAGGCCTCATTCCACTGCACTATATATTAACCCGTGGAAAATATTGTAGGCCTACTCAATGAGTGTAATACAATTTATTACACTCATTGAGTAGGCCTACTTACAATATTTTCTATATATAGAATAATTCTTCAAGTAGCCTACTTAATGAAAAGTGCTTAAAAATACAGGAAGCAGTAACCATTGTATTGTACCAGACAGTATTAAGCGTTACCAGGGCACTGATAGGCCCTCAGCAGACAAGAGTACACAATATGAGACAGCCTTCACCGTCACACACCATGAGCGCTGAGAGCGTGTTCTGGCACGCACTGTTGTGCAAACACTGCTTCTTTTAAAACAACTCAACTGTCTAATATTTATTGTTTGGTTTAGGTTACACTGCTAAATCACTGCATTGGCGGGCGTTATAGGAACGAAACGACTCCAGGACGGGGGATTTCCCACTCTCTCTGCCCTGTGAGCTTGTGTGAGCTCCGTTTAGATACAATACAGACCCAAGCTGATCAATGTATACAGTTAACACATCTGTCCAAGAGGGGCTCTACTGCGTGTTGATGGATTGGCCCATTGACTGATTTATTTTTGAAGGAAAAAAAAAAGACACACACACACACACACACACACACACACACACACACACACACACACACACACACACAAGAATTAATAACACTCAGAAATACTGTTAATCCCCCGCAGGCAGGTTTAATATGAGATCTACATCTGAGCCCACCCAGAAGAGTGATTGCAATCAATTTTTTCATGAGACACACACACAGCCATCTTCTGCACTTCAGCTTTGAAAATGTATACACTTTCTCCCCGTGTACCCCCCCCCCCTCCTCCTCCCACATCAACGCAGTCACAGTGGGATCCAAATGGAAACTAAGATATCTTTTCCTGACATGAGGACTGAGGCAGAGGAGCGTCAATGTGGCTGAGCATCGCGCTCTCCTCATAACAAAGATTTTCTAATGTTTTCCAGACTGGAGGGCAGGCAGGCAGCAGCTAGGCGCTGACTGTGGCGACTCCGTCGGCGTGTTGGATAATGTCTTGGCACCGTCGACTCGGTTTTGTGAAACGTAAATAAGACTGTCATAAAAAAATGGTGCTGCTTGGTAGTGGGAGCCAGGCATGCCTAGCAGGCATAGCAGAGCTCCCCACATTATGCACATCATCATCATCCTCTGCCGTTATACTGTGCCCCCTGCTGGTGCAGTGCGGTCACATTCACATTCTCATCATCCCGGCGAACTCAACTCTTACTGTGTGTGGCAGTGGGTCTCAACCATAGACTGTATAAAATGAGGTCTCAACCCGTGGGTCGGGACATGATTGTTTGGGGGGTCCCCAGGTGACAGTGCAGTGATTATTGAATTACTTTTAATACCTTTTTAATACCAAAAAAGAGAAAAGAAAGGAAAAAGACCATTACTGCATCAGCTTGTAGATCTGCTTTTTTCCCACAATCACACATTCACAGTCAAACTGAATTGAATGCCCCAATTCCTACATTCATGCTTGTCAAGGGTGGGGGGTCCCCAGTTCAAATAGGATTCTTTTGGGGGGTCACGGCCTGAAAAGGTTGAGAACCATCGTCTTATGGTACAGATCTCTTAACCACTTTCGACCTGCTGGCGTCCCTATTTTGGGTACATCATTATAGGCAAAATATTTCAAATATTTTCAGAAATTTACGAAAATAGCAGTTCAGCTATTTATTAAAGTATAAAATATGGCATAACGGCCCCATATCACACTGAACCCATAGGTTGTATTTATAAACTATGGCAGTGGTTCTCAAAGTGGATTCTAGGGACTCTATGGGTTCCTTTAGGGGGTTTAAATGGACCCTTACAAGTCTGTAACTCTGACAGTGTACAAATGGAACGAGTTAGAGTTGAGGAGAGAGAGACCTTGAAATGTAAAAGTTTGAGAACCATTGAACTTTGGCATCCTTGAGAGCCCCTGTCTGCCAAAGGTCACTTGTAGTGTCCAGCTTTTAAGGAGAGATGTGTTGTTGCTGTCCTACTCGCCTTCTGTTCCTCAACCACAGCTGACTTAATTACTTCCTCTATGTAAGCTTTCACTTTTTGGCAGTACTGGCACGATTGCTGATGAGAAAGATGAGAAAGGGATGCATGGAAGCGGTAATGACACAACAGTTTAAAAGAAGTCTGGGGAGGAGGGATAGAGGTGCAAAAATTACGAAAGAAAGAGAGAGAGAAAAAAGGAGAGAGAGAGAGAGAGAGAGAGAGAGAGAGAGAGAGAGAGAGAGAGAGAGAGAGAGAGAGAGAGAGAGAGAGCCTGCAGAGGCTACATCAATCCTGGCCTGAATTACTATCATTATTGTAATGGGTCTGTAATGTTTTCTTTCCTGGACCAGTAATTGTTACCTAGCCTGGTGTTCTGAGGTGCAGGTGGACAAATTACTCCCACCAGAGAAACAAGTATTACTTTCCATGATAGTGCGAGTGGAGTGGAACTTGTTTAGCTACACTTAAACTAATCACATCAACAACACGCAGGCCAGACATGAGTGCATACCCCTCTGCCGTTTTCCTTTACCATAATCAAACAATTGACTTATGCAACTATTTTATTTGTTTCTGATCCTCTTCTGGGAGATTACATACATAACAATTCAGAAGGTGTACTAAAGTAATAACATTTCACAATCTGTGTGTGTTAACCAACGAAAACAAAATGAAGAACAGAGTTCCTCTTTGGACAAAGTATTGATCAGATTGAGTGAAAGCAGTTTACAAGCAAACAGATTTGATAACGCTACATTTTCCTAGAGGCCATTTTCCCTTATTGTTGTGACTTCCCACTGTAGCTCAAGCCGCTCCCATGTGCTCGTGCCGTATTAGCCTATGTCTGCCTGTGCTGACCCCTTTAAACTCCCATGGTTCATATAACTCATATGAACCTCCCACTGTCTGCCTCAAAATACCCATGCGTCTTAAAACGGACCATATGGTTCTTTAAGTCATGTAAATACACTGAACACATGTCATGGCTTCATCTAGGGTCAAAACTGGGGAAAACACACTGGGGGCTCTTCAAAGAACTTGTTGCGTTATACATTTTCAGACGTGAGTGTCCCAGAGAAGCCGTCTTAAAGCCCTCTTTATGCATCAACGTCTTTCTGTTCGATCCCAGATGGTCCTTTAGCTGGGAACTCTTCAAAGTCGTTGCAAACGAACATACATCAAAAGGCAAAATTCCACGGCTTTGAAAGTGTTGTAATTACCAGTACACAAGCAGCGCATATGTGAAACATATTGCATCAATCATACGCAGAACACCTGATTTTAATCACTTTGCCACACTACTGCAGTCATCGTTTTGACACCCACGAGAAAACCATCGTCTCGTATTTGTGGAGAACAGTCATCGTGACAGCCAGCGGTTCTCATCGTTTTGTGTGTAACTGGATCACACCCTCCTATAAACTTAAGACATGTGCCCCTAATGTCACGAAGAAACATGGCCATTCTGCATTGCTGCACGCTGCACATTTAAAAAAACATCTTAGGGTTGGATAACGAATGCGGCCTTGGGGGGAGATGTGCTGCATTCTCAGACCTAACCACAGGAAAATGTTTTTGAGCAAATCATCACAATTTGAGCCCCATAATCTGGAGTTAACCGCAGTGTTGATTTCGTCGACTAAAACTATGACGAAAAATGTTCGTCGACTACCCTTTTTTCACTGAAGAAAACGAAATAATAAAATAATAAAAACTAAGCTATGATGACTAAAACTAAGACTAAATATATTGACAATTTTGTCAACAAATAAAAACTAGACTAAAATGTTAGTGAGGGAACGAGTGGAGAAGAGATCCAGTTGAACTAAGACAAGTCACTTTATGTGTTGCTCTCTGAAAATAGCCGATCTACAAGCTCACAACTTGTTGTGAGCTTGTAGATCTGCTATTTTCAGCATGCAACCAAGTGTCAAGTCAGCCATTACGACGCCATCAAGGTACCGCTAGAGTAGACTAACAGTAAAATGTTTCAGATGACAGAAATATGTCTAAAACTAAATGGAATTTGATTCAAAAGACTATGACTAAAACTGAATCGAAAGTTGTTGTCAAAATCAACACTAGTTAACCGTTAAAGAGATTGTGTTAAGGCCCCATTTATATATTATATTATTTATATATTGTAAGACCACTCTCTTACAGGTTCTAGCCTATGTCGATGCCATGCATTTGATTGATGTCTTACCACTTTGTTAGAGAGATGTTTCTAGTCAGCGAGTTACTCAGACCATGTTAAACCACAACTCCATGCCCTTGTGTTATTGTGACTGTCCCCTCCTACACTAAGCCCTGTAGAGTGTGCCTGTTTGTCGGAGCGTGCCTCTGAAACCATTTCCATGCTCTCTCTCTCTCAGAGAACAAACTTGCAAACAGCTGCATTTCCCATCAGAAGTGGTTTCAGAGTCATTTTTCTTTCTGAGGGGCAGAGGGGAGCGAGGGATTCAGGAGAATGGGTGGGAGGGTTGGAGATGAAAGCCAGAGAGGCCCGACTTTAAGTGAGAAAATATGACTGCTGCTTGGTGGCAGGGTTGATGCATGCCTCAGCAAGCAAAGCCTTGGTTAAAAGAGATAGATAGATAGATAGATAGATAGATAGATAGATAGATAGATAGTTTTAGTTCTGTAATAAATATGGAAGAAAAAAGTGTGCACTGCACAGATGTTTTGAGCACTCATAAAGTATCTTCCTCAGGGAGCAGTCCTAAGTCCTAACTCCATAATAAACTCCATTATAGAATCAAGATCATCTCTGCTCACAAGCTATCCTATCACTGTTGTTATGCCGATGACACTCAACTTTTTCTCTCTCCCCATCCCTCTGCCACTCAGGTGGAAGAGCCCATCGCTACATGTCTGGCTGACATCTCACAGTGGATGTCTCTTCTCTCCACCTCAAGCTGAACCCAGACAAGACCAAGCTTCACATCTTCCCAGGTAAGTCCTGCCCCATGCAGGATCTCACTATTTCCATAGACCAGGGGTCTTCAACAGGGGGTCCGGGACCCCTAGCGGGTCCTCAGAGTAACTACAGGGGGTCCCCCAAATCTTTGTGTGATGGGGAACATTAGCCGAAAATAGCCGATCTACAAGCTCACAACGCCTCGTGAAGTTGTGTGCTTGTAGATCGGCTGTTTTCGGAGAGTTGGTGTAGAGGGAAAAAGAGCAGACCAAGTACAGAGACTAAATATTGAGTGTTTGAAAGGTTAACTGTCTGAAAATGCACATTAGCGCGAATCCAAAGATAATGTGCAGGTGTGTCAAACAAGTCCATGAAGCTATCTATGAAATCTATGAAAAGGTTTAATCGGCAGCACAATTTTATACAATATGTAGTGGGGGTCCCTGCTTCATCGCTCTCTCAGCAAAGGGGTCCTTGGCCTGAAAAAGGTTGAAGACCCCTGCCATAGACAACTCCCTGGTGGCGTCGGTTCCAAGGGCCAAGAGCCTCGGTGTTGTTCTGGACAGTCAGCTCTCATTCAAGGCACACATTGCAGTGATAACTGCAATGTGTGTGCAGTTATATCCTGTACGTTTACACTCTATGTAACATTAGAAGGATTAGACCCTTCCTCACCCAGGAGTCTGCCCGGCTCCTTATTCAGGCCTCAGTCATATCAAAACTTGACTACTGTAACTCATTCCTGACTGGCCTCCTGACTTTAGGCCCCTCCAAATGATCCAGAATGCACGCTTGGTCTTCAACCAGCCAAAACCTTCATGTCTCCTCCCTTCCCCACTCCCTCCATCGGCTCCTATAGTTGCTGCCCACACCGAGTACAAAACACTGATGTTGGCTTACAAAGCAACCAAAGGCATGGCACCCCCTTACCTTCAAAGCCTGATTCAACCCTACAACCCCTCCCGCTCACTCAGATCAGCTAACACAGGGAAGCTGTCTGCTGAAACAGGAATATGAAATGTATTTCCATTCAGGCATTATACCATATCGGCAGGAGTGTCAAATGTGCATAGAAGCAGAAGGCACACAAATATATATATATAAACGATAACCCACTTCTATTCCACCTGTCTATGTGTAGCAGTAGTGGTCAGAGCCTCTGCCTGATGACCAAAAGCCTAATATCTCCCCGGGCCAAGGGGGAATTCCCCTTTAGGCTAGTGTTTAAGATGTTGGCTCTCAACACGTTTAAGCCTGATCAGAGACCCTTTGACTTCCATTTTAAGATTAAAGATGAAATGCAAAATCACATATTTCAAAAGGATAAAACGTGGAAAAATAAATTTGTTGCTGAACAGTCCAGCGGTTTGAGAATAGCTCCCGACACACACACACGCACACACGCATGCATGCACGCACGCACGCACGCACGCACGCACGCACGCACGCACGCACGCACGCACGCACACGCACACACACACACACACACACACACCCTCTTATGGTATGGCGGTGCTCCCTTGGTCTACTGACAGCGTGCACAAGAAATATGGTGCTGATTGCTCCAGCGTTTTGTGAGATTGGCCTCGGACAGACAAATTGTGCTCATTTAACACTTCCCCTTTATTTACCTTTGTTTTGACAGGTCGTCATGGGCACCTGTAGACTAAATGTAACATGTAACAAGAATGGTTGTCCCAAGTCATGAACTTCTTAGTTGATTCATGAGTTTGTAAGATAAGTTTAGACTCTCAATAATGTTAAACATTAAATTCCCAGTGCACTTTTTCTTTTTTTCCCCCTTTGAGCTGCCCAACAGACACAACAAAAAAACATGCAAGTACTGTATACTGAGCAGTGGGCTGAGGTTGAGGACAAAGCCACAGTTATCACAAACTACTATGCTCTATGTTCTGATCGTAATCATTACTATAGAGCAGTGGTTCTCAACCAGTCGTCCGGGGACCACCAGTGGTCCTTGAGGGGGTTCCAGGGGGTCCCCAGCCAAATTAATAGTTAGGAACCAAATGGACCCTTATGTGTCTGTAACTCTGAGAGTGTACAAATGGAACCAAATGGACCCGTTATTCCATTTGGTTCCATTTGTACACTCTCAGAGTTACATGAACACTAATGATGATGATACAGTGTAGATTGGGACCCCCAATAAATGAAATTGGTTGAGTCCCTGGCATATCTTTTCAAATGGGTGTCCGTGGGCTATAATATGTGTCAATTTGGGGGTCCTTGACATGAAAAAGGTTGAAAACCACTGCTGTAGAGCAGGGATATTCAACTAGATTAGGCAGGGGGCCACAATTGTAAAATGACTTGAAGTTCGAGGGCCACAAGAACGTGACAACAAAACCGTTTGTTGTGTGCTATAGGTCCGATAGGACACAATAATGGACACATTTTGTCCATTATGGTAACTTATTAGGGCCTGCTACTGATTTTGCATTTTGATGTTTGATAGGAAAGGTTCATTGTCAGTCCTTGGTGCACAGGCTTATATTTTGATATTAAGAAAATAGGAAGTAGATATTTCAGTGTGCTCTGTGCATGGAAGCGTCTTTGTGTGAAGAGTATTAAAGGCAGGCTGGTAAGGTGATGTGTTTAGATGTTCGTGTGAATGAAAGTTTTTTTCATTTAGTTTTTAGCACCCAGGTGATATTAAGAGCAAAGCTCTTATGGTGTGTTTGAAGTGGATGAAGATGGAGAAGCTGGAAGATGGACCAAATCCACACTAACACATAAAAGCTAATGGATGCATAAGGAGAATAATTTCTGTGGTGTATTTGACATCATCCACTTAAAACTCAGAAATAGTTACAAATGGATGGTCCGTGATGGATGAACTGCACTCAAAACCCCTGTTGTGCTCTTTTATGTTGATGTGCCAGCTAGTGGTGAAAAAAAAATGTGCTGAACTACTTGAAAGCTACATTATTCTGAAAGTAGAGAAGTAGAAGTAGACTACATTTCTGGCTGTTTTGTTTCTTTAGATTATGAAAGGGTCTTTATACTTTTACTTTTGGATACTTGTACTTTTACTTTTGATACTTAATACATATTTTAACACCAGATACCTTTCTTAAGTACATATGAGGTGAGCTACTTTAACACTTTTCTTTTGGTTGACTTTTGCACCAAAGATTACATTGACCCACATTTGGGTTCCTGAACAAGACTGTCTTGACTGCAAATGCAGTACTGGTACTGTAGGTGTTAATATCACATTACACATGTCTCAGTCTCGAGCCTGCGCCTGAACTGTTGACTCACACAATTTTCAAAGGCTTCTGTCACACAGTCTGTGCAAAGGAAACGCTGAAAATTATCCAGGAGTAAAGCGGATGTCCCGCCTCCCCCTCAATTTCTTTTCGTCTTTGCAGTCGCGTAAATCTGTCCTACTGTAAATCAAATTAGTCGAAGCATATATAGCTTGTTGCTTATCAGAAAGTGAAATTAAAAAACAAAATGTTACGATATTTTAACATTTGTTTCTGTGAACGGAAATGATGAATCTATGACAGCTTCCTGTCTCAGCTTTCCAGACTCTTTATAGCATTCAGAGATTGTGGAATAGCTGTATGGCTACGCGAGAGTACACTGTGTGTGTGTGTGTGTGTGTGTGTGTGTGTGTGTGTGTGTGTGTGTGTGTGTGTGTGTGTGTGTGTGTGTGTGTGTGTGTGTGTGTGTGTGTGTGTGCGCGCGTGCGTGTACCCTTTCACATAATCTAAGCCACTAAATTCTTTGTTCTTGTTAATAATAAATATCAGCATCAGTGTGACATCTAGTGGTTCTACATTTATATAAGTATATCTCCTTCAGGAGGAACTTTCTTCACTTGTGGGGGAAAGCTGCTGAATGTAGAAATATAACTGTGATATACTTTCTGTTATGTCCTCACACCTGCAGGATGTACTGATCTTATGATCCATCATAAATCCTATATTATAGTTTTTCACTGTGATTCTGATTTATGTCAGAGAATAGATCCAAATTGATGTTAAGTATTCACAACAGTAGGTCATTTAATAGACACAGTAGCTTTATAAAGTAGGAATAGAAAAAGTAGATAGATTGGATGTAAATGTGGCCAGTAGTGAAGCCATGGTGTCCATCATTAATATTTCAACAGGGTAAACAAATAACCCGTCCTGTGTTTAGAGTCTTCCATGCTGAGAACAATTTCTTATTTACAACTGCGGCCTGGCAAAAGGCAAGGCAAGCTAAAATAAATGAACAATAAAAAAACACACAGAACACAGTTCAAGTGCACACAAACGGATTACTGCATAGACAAATATTATATACAGTGTGTGTGTGTGTGTGTGTGTGTGTGTGTGTGTGTGTGTGTGTGTGTGTGTGTGTGTGTGTGTGTGTGTGTGTGTGTGTGTGTGTGTGTGTGTGTGTGTGTGTGTGTGTATACATACATACACTTTTGTTTTTAAAAGATATCTTTAGGGTTTCTGCCTTTATTTATAGTACACAGTGGAGATTTGACAGGAAACGGGGAGAGAGAGACAGGGAGTGACACGCAGCAAAGGTCGTTGGGATCGGGATTCGATCGCGGCGCGCTGTCAGGTTGCATTAGAGCCTATATGTGGTATGCGCCTGCATGGACCACTAGGCCAGCGGGCACACATATATATACAATGTTTACTGTCTTTGGATTTAATGGCGGCATTACTGTGCCTATGATATATCTCAATCAATTATATAACATTGTTTACGCTTAAACACCTGGCTTCTACTTCTTACCGATGTCTCTAAACCGCTGTGCTTATTAGTTTATCCACCCAAGCTCACTTCACTGGCAAGATGTTTGCTCTCTCATGCTAGAGACAATAATTAGAGTGCATTCATGTGCTGCTAAGTGTGCATGTTCCCCCTGCCTTTTGCTCACTGCCTCGGGTGACGAAAACATTTGCCACAGTAGCTGATCAATAGCGGTGGGTACAGTTTTAACCCTTTAAGACCGGGAAAGCATCATTTGAGTCATTTTAAGATTTATTTGGCTATTCAAAAATAGCAGATCTACAAGCTCATAGCGTGGCACCGAGTGCCGCGCTATGAGCTTGTAGATCTGCTATTTTTGAAAATTTGAGAAAATCTTTGAATATATATATATGTTTTCAAGGCAAACATTTGTAACTCAAATCTTTGCTTCTGGGGGATTCTACTAAATCTTTAGTCTTCTAAATCATAGTTTTTTGAAAAAAAAAAAGAATGTTGCTATAATCAGTGGTTCTCAAACTTTTTCATGTCAAGGACCCCCAAAATTATATGAATTTTGGTCGTGGACCCCTCTCTCAAAATATTTTGTTCCAGGGACCCCCCAGAACTTGTAACAGAGTTAAAAATGTTCGCTACGGAAAAATAGATATTCAAAGATTTGCACACATTTTCACGATTTTTCCAAAAAATAGCAGATCTACAAGCTCATAGCGCGGCACTCGGTGCCGCGCTATGAGCTTGTAGATCTGCTATTTTTCAATAGCCAAAGAAATCTTAAAATGACACACAGATGCGTTCTCGGTCTTAAAGGGTTAAGGCTGGCTTGTGCAGTCGGGCTGGTCCCGCCTCGCCAGGCGGTTGACTAATGAGTGTGAGGTGCGGTGAAGACGTGGCCGTCTGGGAGAGGTGGTCATCCTGCTGAGGAGCGTCCTCCTGGATAATGAACCCCCTGCTGAATTAGTGCCAGCACAGGTTAACTCATATGCAAATGGTAATTAGACAGATTCATTTAGCATGGTACAGCTTTTAGTGCTCGATGAGGCGCTGGTATGGACGAGAAGTCAGATTAATTGATTGACAAACCAGCAGTGGTGGAAAATGTACTCAAATGTTTGACTTAAGTAAAAGTGTCAATACTGCAAAGTAGAAGTACTCTGTTACAGGTGAAAGTTCGGAATAAATAATGTACTTGAGTAAAAGTACAAAAGTATTGGTATCAAAATGTACTTAAAGTACCAAAAGTAAAAGTACTAAAATGTTTGAAAATAGCAGATCTACAAGCTCGATCGGCTATTTTCAAATAGCCGAGGTATAAAATAGGGCTAAAGTAGTTAATGTATGTTTTATAATGTAATAATTTATATCTGCAAAGTAACTAGTAACTAAAGTTTTCAAATAATTCTAGTGGAGTAAAAGTAAAATTATAGACCATTGGAAATACTCCAGTAAAGTAAAAGTACCTCAAAATTGTACTTAAGTACAGTACTTGAGTAAATGTACTTAGTTACTTTACACCACTGCAAACCTTGACCTAAAGTTTATATTCTTTATATTTAAAATTTATTTTGGCAAATACAACGAGAATTACTTATTGATTAAACATCACAAAACATGCCTGAGTGTGTAGTCTCACAGTCTGTGTACAGTAGCTCATATATCAAACATAATGCTACTGCATGAGAGACAAGTAACTGTCAGAAAAGCAGAAAATGCATCAATCCTGCTCTTATCCAGGTTTCTCAGCAGTAAAGTGGGTGTAATCCCTCTGGTCACACATGTTCAGGTTCAGTTGCTTTGGTTGCCGCCGGACCTCATGCACGCATGCAGCCGTGACAAATCCCCGAGATTGCGGGGACAGTTATCTGGACTCAGAACGCATGGGGACAAGTCGAGGTCACGCTAAATTGGCTCACCAGAGAGAGAGCTCCACCCTCCGGGCAATCTCCTGCTCCTCCCTTCAATGATGTGTAACTCCCACAGCTGCTGTATTACACTGAGAAGGCCAGCCCGGCCGCCGTCTTGCAAATGGGGCGATAGGAAGATGGAGGTGAATCTCCCCGTGTCCTTGGAGTTTATAACAACAAGAAGAAAAGGCAGCAGAGATGTACAATTGTCACTGAATGAGTTGCTGGTGATCATCATAGCTCTCTCAAAAGTGACACACGGATTGAGGGGATCATATGCTGAGCCTAACCAAATATGAATGAATTTTATTTGTATAGCGCTTTTCCAAACAAAGTTACAAGGTGCTTTACATAAGTTAAAAACAGCAAACATCAGCAAGAGAAGAAAAATATGAAGAAACTAGAAAAAGTGCTCCTCGGAGCACAGGTCTCCGCCAGGTCAGGTACGTTATTCTGGCCTCCTGGTGGCGCTATAATAGGCCAATGTGAAAAGGGTGCCATTTATTCTTAGGTTTTTCATGGCAATCAGACACTGCATTCATGATTTGAGGCATTTGGTTCCAAAAATGTGTTTTGCTAAATTAGACCTGCTGGTGGCGCTATAACAGGCCAATGTGAAAAGGGTGGCATTTCTTCCTCGGCCTAGTGGGAATGTGCGTGTGAAAATTCACGGAAATCGCAAGCTGCGTGCATAGTTTGAGGCTTTTTGTTCAAAACGTACCAATCCTGCAAACTTTGGAAGCCAACCATAGGCAATGAGGATGGAATATGGGAAATCGGACAGATTCGTGTTGATCACATGACTATAGAGATACTGTGTACCGATTTGCATGACGTTTGGATAAAATCTGTAGGAGTAATGTAAAAAAAATGGGTTTTGCACAAATCGGCCTCCTGGTGGCGCTATAACTGGCCCATGTGAAAAAATTGGGGCAGAGGTTCTGAATTGGCATCCAGGGAGTGTGTGTGCACAGTTTCGGAGCGACCGGGCCAACGGTGTCGGAGATTAGCTGCTAACACACAGACAGGACGGACACACACACACGGACACACGGACGGACGGACGGACAGGGGGCAAAACATACTCTCTCGCCATGCCTTTCGGCCTGGCGGAGACAAAAATAAGAAAACATAAAAACATAAAAAACAGCATTTGTAGTCAGTCCTTAAAACAATCCTTAGGAAAAACACTTTATATACAGATGTGTTTTCAAAAGCGATTTAAAAGAGGACACCGACTCTGCTAACCTAAGATCCAAGGGTATAGGCATTCCAGAGCAACGGTGCCCGGGCCGAAAAAGCTTGGTCCCCCTGTGTGACGAAGTGAGTTGTGGGAGGCTCCAGGAGGGCCCTATCCGAGGATCTAAGCTGGCGCACTGGCTCATGAGGTTTTAGCAAGGCCACAATGTAACTGGGGGCCAGTCCATGTAGGGCTTTAAAAGTGATCAATGAAATCTTAAAATCAATTCTGTAGCTCACGGCAGCCAGTGTAGGGCAGCCAGGATGGGTGTGATATGGTCTTGTTTCTTTGTGTTGGTGAGTAATCTTGAAGCAGAGTTTTGCACCATCTGGAGATGGGATATGGCTTTTTTTCTACCTGAGTAGAGGGAGTTACAGTAGTCCAAATGAAATATGTCAGACAGACTAAAATGACCTCACTATCACAGTACATTCCACTGCACAGAAGACACCGGCGGCAGAAAAGATTTCTTTAGGCGTCAAAGTCATGTAAAGTGCGTGTAAAAACTCGGCACAAACTAACTTCAGGCTAATTGCCTTCTGCGCTGGAGAGAGTTGGTTCCCACAGTTAGTCAAAGCAGTGCTCTGAGGCTGGCGGTTTCTCTTGTGCTTCCTCTGTGAAGCCCCGGGGCCGGGAAAGTGGAGTCTGTGCAGCTTCATTTGCAGAGTCAAATTAACAAGAGTTAAATTCACCATACAGTAGGCTACTGATTGCTCGTCTAGAAGGATTAATGCTCAAACCACAAATGTACTTTTCTTTTCAGCTTAGACCGGAAAGACAGACACACATCAGTGCATTGAGCTGAAGATTCAAGATATTTTCCACTTTTGACACTGCCTCCCAAGGACTACACTTGATTTTTGATTAATAAAAAAAATGATAAATCATTCATTAATAAACACAAATAGAACAAGTTCTAATTTGATATTGGGCCATTTCTGTCAACATATAAGCCGATATATCTGTGATAGGCCGCAGAAGTTGGTTGACCGATAAATCAGTCAGGCTTTTAGAGAAAACCTCCATGGGAGGGGGGGGGGGGCAGGGATCTTGTCAAGGTTAAGGCAGGTACACATTGCAGGACCTTAAAGTGCTCGGGGGGTTATCTGATCGTTAAGCATTACACACTGCAGGAGTTTATTTCTTGAAATCGGCTGTCATAATATCGTTGTGGTCTTCACAACAGGATTGATCCCCGACAAGGGCTGACACACTGTAGGATAGTTCACTAGGATGCTATCTCCAGAGTCAGACCCAATACATACATTTGAGTTTATTCCAATTCATTTTAATCGACGTATCCCGTGATATGCCTCTCTCCCTCTCCCCCCTCTCTCGCTCTTTCTCTCTCCCTCTCTCTCTCCCTCTCTCTCTCTCTCCCTCTCTCGCAGTCAAGTGCGCAGAAGCCGTCAGTGACAGCGTTGCCATGTCCGCTTATTATAAGCGACTTTGGGCTTGTTTTTCTGTAGAGTTGCTTGTAAATATTGGTTGTTGCGGGGTGCATTTTTTGGGCTTATTTGTGTAGTTGCTTATTTGGCCTTGTTTCCTAATGTTGTTTAAACCAGTGGTTTAAACAACACATAATATGTATTTGTCCGCAGACCCCCCTTCTGTAAATATGTTGTGCCATCACTGACCCCCATACAAGATTTGTGTGGATTTGGAAAATATTCCACAATTTTCTCAAGATTTTTATTTGAAAATAGCTGCGACGCGTTGTGAGCTTGTAGATCGGCTATTTTCAAATATCCAATGTATTTGTAAATAGGTTTAAAGTGCTCAAGTGGCCTTTTCTTGGGCTTGTTTTCATAGACCTGGTTGCTTATTTCTCTCGCAACATCTGGCAACGCTGTTCATAACAGCGTGCACATGCTGCACACTCACACACACACACACAGAGCTCGCTCTTGCTCTCACTCTCTGTCTGTCTGTCTCTCTCTCTCTCTCTCTCTCTCTCTCTGTACAATTCCTCTAAAATAAACAGCCCACCACCAGGCTCGCTCACTCTCTCATTTTGTTTTATAATGTTAACTTAATACAGGACTGGACGGTAATATTGCGGTAGGGACTGTTTGTTGTGGTCAGATCCAGCGACGCTCCCCTGGCCACGGTGGCTGTAATGTGCTCTCATTGGCTGTAGCGTGGATCTCCTCGCAGACCCTTTCATAATGTATGATACTGTCCGATCTCCTGTCTGGGACAGAGCTGAATATCTAACATGGTAGTTATCTGAAAACGGTCGGAAAGCCGTCGCAGAGCGGATAATCGCGGCCACATCGTCTCGCGGAACCTTTCACACAGAGCGAGCATTATCTCGCAGATCAAAGGCCGATCTGCGTCAGATCGGGAGGTTTTGTCGGCGAGCGCCAAAAAATGTCGGCGACAGCAATCTCGGACCCAATCTCCTGCAGTGTGTACGGGCCCTTACTTGAACTTGGCACTAAGGACTTCTTAATGAGCTCATGACTTGAGGGAAGGTTAACACCCCAAAAAAAACAGCCTTTCTCTTACCCCAGGATGTTGTCTAATGGTTGTTATGCTAATCGCTTAATTAATACCATACATATCATTAGCCAAATGAGGACCTAAATGCCAGGAAACATTAATTACTGCTCAAAGACTCATCTACATTTCTGCCGTGAATGTTAACGGTCTTGCCAACAGTCATTTGCTTGAGCTCTTCCCAGCTATGTCAGAAAATGAGATGTTGTGTCAGTAGCACTTTAGAAATAAGAGGGAAGGCTCTGGTAATAAAATAAACATCCAAGCAATTAGCCTACTGCATAGTTTGTAGCTTATTCCATATAAATCACTGAGAAATTATGACTATTCCAACATGTAATATCTAGAGCATTGTATGTTCAAGTGCTCTATTGTGTGTATTGGTTTGTGATGTGTGTAATTGAAGATCTTTGCCCTTGCATGCTTCCTGTCCTGCCAGAACTTGCTCCTTGCCAACTTACAGAAGCAGTGTGTACAGTATCTAAAATGAACTTAGTGGGGGATTTCCTCATTTAATCTCAAGCCTCTTATTTGTTCTTATTGAATCCCCATTCACTATGTGTCTAATACCGTGTTTGTTTGTGTTGGTGAAATGACATCTGGGAGTAAAGGGAAGGGAACCTGGGGTAGGAATAAGGACAAGAGCGCCATACTAACTTCCTTCTTGGTCTCTGATTCATGAATGTGTGAATACATGTCTGGCCAGTGACCACACATGATGTGTTATAAGTAAACCTGTGAGAAAACTGTGAGGAAGTTCTGAATAGTCGTTAACCTTATGCTTAACCACTTTCAACTTGGCAATTTGTGCTTGTCATTATAGGCACACACACGCACGCACGCACGCACGCAAACCTTTTTTGTTGAAAATGTGAATATAGTCACTCTACAAGCTCAGGTGTCGAATTTTTACTATTAGTCGTACGATGATAGTCATATCCATCGTATGACTAAGTATATTATTCCATTGAAGGATGGTGTTGCTTGCCGAAAATAGCATGAGAAGTGTTTTGTGAGCTTGTAGATCTGCTATTTTCGAGCGAGCAGAACAATCATACAATGAAGTAACACCTGCTACTCACGTTATTTAATCATCAATTCATAATTGTGATTAATTGTTATGTTCCCACGCATTTCACACAATTTAATTTAGGCCTTTGCCCCAAGCATTCCAAATAACCTTCCTAGAATTCTTAGATTCTTTTATGCATTTTTAATGTGAAAATAATTTTTTTATCATCATATTTGCTTTAAAAAGGGCTTTTTTGCTTGAGGCCCTCCCTCCACAATTATACTTGGTCACATTAGGAAATCATACATATCATATAATTAAGTCTAACAAGGGAGCTGAACTAATCTCAGAGGGTGTAGCGAGAACATTGTGACCAGGATATAATTTTTGCTAGTGTTTCTAACTGGCTGAGCCACCAGGCACCCCCTGAAGAGGAGTTTTTGCGTTGCATTATAATGATCCCAAATTAATTCACCACAATGGTACTCTGTGCGGTACACTGATCTATTAACAGTCCAATGAATCATAGATGTTATGATATGCACAAGGTCACAGCAATAGCATTGCCCAAATAACCACAATAACCGTTCAAAGTAACCCATTAAGACGGGGGAACGCATCCGTGTCATTTTAGATTTCTTTGGCTATTCAAAAATAGCAGATATACAAGCTCGTAGCGTGGCACCGAGTGCAGCGCTACGAGCTTGTAGATCTGCTATTTATTTATTTTATCGTGAAAATGTGTGCAAATATTTGAATATATATAATTTTTTTAAGCGAACATTTTTAACTCAGATCTTTGCTTCTGGGGGGTCCCTGGAACAAAATATTTTTAAATGGGGGTCCGCATATTATTTTGGGGGTCCTTGACATGAAAGAAGTTTGACAACCACTGATATTATAGCAACATAAGGTTTTAAAAAAAAAACTGTTAGGATTTAGAAGACATTTGTAGAATCCCCAGAAGCAAAGATTTGAGTTAAAATGTTCTCTTTAAAAAAAACATATATTCAAAGATTTGCAAAAATGTTCATGATTTTTCAAAAATAGCTGATCTACAAGCTCATAGCTTGAGCTATGAGCTTGTAGATCTGCTATTTTTTGAATAGCCAGAGAAAAAGACAAGTGCCAGTCTATATATCTCAGGGTATTGTGGATTGTCGCTACTCTCGGGGGCATATGGTGACATTATGGCTTCCTGCCATGGGTACGCAAGACCTGGATGGATTTAAATGAATCTTTTGGTTGAAGGTTATAAAGATATGCATATGTCTCACCCTGGCCTCTGAACAATGGCTAACAGTATGGATATGTGGTCTTTGATATCTGTGCTCGGGTGTTATGTCGGGGGATAATAAAGTATTAAAGGTAGCCATCTTTAGATATGTGCTCTTGTCCTCAATCAACTGAATGTGATTGTTCACCTCGGGCTAAAGACCAGACACGTGAACCTGATATATTTTCTTTGAGTATTTCCCCAGAGTGCCGGAGATAGGATACAAACGAGTAATGGCCTACAGTAGTGAAAGGATGCCATGTCTTCCAGGTTATACTCTTGCTTTCAGCTGCCACATTTAATTTGCATTCATTCAGAATATCATCCAAGACCTTGAGAAAGCTACCATTAAATTCTCATCCTCCCTTTCTCGTTCGTATCAATTTCGTATTATTTAACAAAGTCAATCACTGCTATACCCCGTCACCACTCAACTTTACAACTGATTCTGGCATTATTCTAATTAAGGAGATGAAGTGCTCTTGGGGCTAATGTGTTAATGTGTTGTCCTACAGCAGATTAGTGGAGACCAGGGATTTCAATTAAGCTGGAGTATTCTAATTACATCACAGTGGGTGTCGCCTGTTTAAATGGATGGAATAATGAAAGAAGCTGCTCCTCTCAGCAGTCACTTGATTACTGCGGCGTATCTTAGCCTATAAAAGGCCCAACATTCACCTGAAACAGGACTCAAGGAAATTGATTAAATTACATGTGTCAATAAAACAGTGACAGCACTTTAAAGTCTTTGAAAGTCTTAATGACACTCACTTGTCCTGGTGTTGTTCAGTATACCAACATTGCCATCTAATGGACTAAAGTGGTACTACAGTCAGATTGATAAGCAGGCCCAGAGGCTGTTGCAAAAAAATTACCACAAAAACTATATTTGCTGAACACATGTCCACCACAACTAAACTTGAGCCTATGTCTAACATTTCTGCAGTAAATTCAGGCTCTATGGAGAATAGTGTAGCGATGTCACACTGTGTTATTTGTGCTTCTACAATAGCACATCTAAGCAAAAGAAAGCTCATTAGCTCAACAAAATCGTTTTGTATTTTCATCAATTAAGTTGGACATATTTTGTTTCTTGATTTTACTTAAATTAACATTTGCTTTGGTGTGAAGTGTGTGTAGCGTTGCAGCAAACCAAACAGTTACTCGCGCTTTTATGTTGTTTACTATGCACTATGACTCACAATAAATCCCGGCCTGCCTATACGCAATTATCTGCAATTTTCTTTAAGCTTCCCAAATTAACGTAATCTTCTTTCGTCGCTCCAGTCCGCCCACGTGCTTTGTTGTTTGATCCCATATGAGTCTAGCTAATCTTTGTAGCCATTTTCCAGAGTTCATACAGAGAATGAGCATTTTACACTCGCCACCAGACACTGCAAGTAAAAGCATAAATTCTGATTAGGATGCGAAGGGTGGTGTCTGCAGTCTTTGTGATAGCCACAACAAAGCTGTTCTGCAGAAAATGGTAGGGGAAGATTATGAGGCTAATTCCCATATAACTTCTCCTTATTAATCTCAGGGGAGGAATGAGATTCTTTAAATGCTAATGTCCAATAAAGATGTCACCACTGACATTTTACAGAGGAGAAGTTAGAGGTGCAAGATGCGATAGTTGTGTAAGATACTATCTTGTTGCGGAAGAACCTTTCTTCTCAATTCTTCTTACTAGGTATTGCATACCAATTTAAAGTAACTTTGGTTGGGTACAAGGTTGAGCATTCTACGTGCCCTTGTTTGTACTTGAAACCTTGAAACAAATGCAACTTGTTTAAATCAGACAAGGCCCACATGCACAGATACATTTGAAATAAGTATTCTTGATATTTTTCGCAATAACCATTCCACATAAATGTGTTGCGTGACCACTTCTCTAAATAGTACGGTAAATAGCATTTTTCATCCCAAGTGTCCCTACACTGGGAATCACAGTTAGAACCCATCCTGTATTGGCAATGTACTGTAGGTACCAGACTAAAGAATACTCAAAAAAGCTAAGTATAACAAGCTAAGTACACAGTATAACTTTAACTACCTCTGTACTGTGTCCATTTCAATTGTAATCAATTTACAAAGACCTCAAAATCAGCTTTCATATGAATCAGTCTAATTTCAGTTGATTTTATTTAAGTTAAGCACATGGCGCTATTTACAGGCAACTCATTGTTTTAAGTTATTTTAGGTCAATGTGGCAGTAGAGTGCTACAGTTTGTAGTCCTAAAATGCTAAAGTGAGTTAGCAATTTTGGAATTATGCAGAAAATAAGGTCTGTGGCTATTGTCAGCCTAACAGTTTCATATCAATATCTCATACATGAAATGTTTACACATTATTTGCATGTGGTTCTCAGATCTTAATTGATTTGTGAAGATCTTGTTTGCTACAGAGCTTATTCTCTTAATTTACACAAAACTTCCATCTGAAATCTGCTGTGGAATGGCGGATAAGTTGCGGTTTGGCGCACAAAAAGACGTCATTCTTGTAGCACTCTATATGAAGCAGTAGGCATTCCCTCGCAGAAATGCCTCTACACCTGCCGTGAAATGACCTTTACAGCTGCATAATCCCATTACACAGAATGTATGTCCAAATGACCCACAACAAAATGAACATCTCATTGGGTCACTCCTTGAATTTAGTAAATTAACTTTTTTCACAGGAGAGTAGACTTGGAAGATTCCCTTATATTAAAAAAAAGGTACTTTACATCCAGTATCAGTTTGGACACATACTTTTGTTGACATCATTGTCAAAGCACCATTGGAAATTAAACTAAGTGCGCTGGCGGACATGTTAAAGGTTTGCATAATATCGATCTCTGTTCTCGTAATCTCTGAAGGCAAACTTGGCATCCTTTTTGGTGTGTGGAATCCGGCCAAACGGCGCGTGGTCATTGAAACACGTGTCAAAGACCTCGTCTACTATTTTCTCTGCCTCTACTCTGGATATCTTCCTCACGGCCAGGATGGAACGCAAGGCACGTCCCCGGACACACTCCTGTCAACGCAAAAAGACATACATTTTATTGCAGTCACAGTTTACAGTGCCAAGAACTGATACAAAGAATATATTTGTGTATGGTATGTTTCATACATATTGCTATATTTAGACAGGAGAGATACAGGACGCTGGTAGAGGGGGTAGGACATGCATCTAGAGCCCGACCAATGCCAGATTTCTGGGTCCCAATTTTGGAATCATAAACCACAGATTAATTATCGATGTTTTGACTGATATTTTGAGAATTCATCCCTCAGTACCTGATGATGCTGCTTCATATTCAAGCCCAAGTTGAATCTGGCAAATTCATTGTTGAAGGAACAGTCTCCACTGAGGTTAGCTGCTCGAATCTGAAAACAAATAGGCACCAACAATAAGCGTTTACTGTGGAGAGTAGTAGTGAACCAAATAATACCATGCTGAACCAATTGGAAAGACACATTTCGGGCATCCAGCAAAGCACATGAACGGATAAACATAGAAAAAAAACTCTGTCATTTTAGATTTCTTTGGCTATTCAAAAATAGCAGATCTACAAGCTCATATGAGCTTGTATATCTGCTATTTTTTTAAAAACATGAAAATGTGTGCAAATCTTTGAATATTTATATTTTTAAAGTGAACATTTTTAACTAAAATCTTTGCTTCTGAATCCTAACATTAAAAAAAAAAACGTATGTTATAATATCAGTGGTTCTCAATGATATATGTATTTGTCCGCGAACTCCCTCCATCTCAAAATATGTTGTTCCAGGGACCCTCAGAAGCAAATATTTGAGTTAAAAATTATATATATATATATATTCAAAGATTTGCACCCATTTTCCTTTTTTTCTTTCAAAAATAGCAGATCTACAAGCTCATAGCGCGGCACTCGGTGCCACACTATCAGCTTGTAGATCTGCAATTTTTGAATAGCCATAGAAATCTAAAAATGACACACATGCCGCTTTCCCGGTCTTGGGTTAATGGGTTAGTTGCTGACCTCTGAACAAGCCAAATGTCTGAAGTTGCTGAACCAGTCCACGTGCGCCCGACAGTGGTCAAAGGCATGGATGAGCTCATGCGTGACAACTCTGTTCATATGTGGCTGCTGGTGAATATTATTCTGACACAGCACAATCTGCAACAAATGAACAAATGTTATCAGCGACAGTATAAACCATATTGTGTGAAAATATCATATCTGCACTGACTGACATCTTTCTTACTTGTGATGAGGCCGCGTCAAACCCCCCGCTGACAGTCCCGTCACAGTCTTCACAGGAGAAATGCCGGTCTTTTAACACTGTACTGTGTAAACACAAGTGTGAACAGTTCATCAACACAACAATTTGACTCCGTCTTTAAAGACAGAAATATCTAAAACATCGGCTCACTGCCATCAATGCAGATGTTTGAATCCAATCAAGTATGTATGATCAGGGTGCCTTTTTTTTTCTTCTTCACCCTGATGGACTAAGTGATATAAAGAAATGACATAAATGCACACAAAAAAACTTGTACAATGACAAATACAGGGATTCTGAAATTAAACAAATAATAACTAGGCACTGATATCAGCCAGTTTTAGAATGTCTAACTTAAAAGCACATGATGCAAAGTGACACTAGGGACATCAGTCAAGTCAAGTCAAGTCAAAGTAAAAAGTAAAAAAAAGTAAAAAAATAAATAAATCTCAAGTTTCATTCAAATGCTTTTCAAGTTGATGACCTAAAGTATAAGCTGGTACCTACCATCCTGAACCTTTCATGGCTCTTAGGAGTAGTTTAGCATATGGACCTAGAGAGAGAGACACACACACACAGACACAGAGAGAATAACAGGCTGATATCAGGAACCATGCAAACTGCAAATCCTCAGTGCTAAATGTGTCAATTTCTTTTACTATTTGTTACATTCAGTGGTGGAATATAACTAAGTACATTTACTTAAGTAATGTACTTAAGTACAATTTGTATACACTCATAATTACATGAATGGAAACATCAAGCATCACACATGTCATTTTCAGCATCAAGCTCCACAGCTATAGCCATATTTTTCTTTTTGATTACTACTCGTTTATATGATGTTTTTGCATAGCTTTTGTATATTTGTCTGTCATTAAATGTTTCAATGAATTGAATACACAGGACCCCAAAGGAAACAAACCAAACCATAGTGCTTTCTTGGGTTTTAATCCTTTTAGCAGACCTGTACTGTACTTTCTGTGCTTTTTTTTTCAATCAATCAATCAATCAATCAATCAATCAATCAATCAATCGAACTCACTAGTTTCCATAGCGAACTGTAACATAACCTGACACTTGTGGTTGAAAGTGAACAGGCTCTGTGCTATGGATCCTTTCTTGTATTTCCCTTGATCACTCCTGTCTGGAAACAGGTCGTATCCGTAGTCCTCCTCTTCGTGTTTGGTCTTCTGAGCCATATTGTCGCATGAAGATCTAAAGCTCTATGCGTTTTACTTTTGGTACAAAAAGATCTGAGTTGTTTGGACGTTAGCTCTGTGTTGTTGTTAGCTAGCAAGAGGTCATATCTGTTTTAGATGATCACGTGATAGGTCGGAGGACAAAGGTAGCGTATGGCTAGCCTTGGATCACACGACCGTCATGGATGAACTTCAACCTGGTGTTTGCTTGTTCTCCCTTTTTGGCCCGTACATCTACTGTAACGTTCAGATTTCAAATATAAAGTGTTTACCTCATGGCCATGGATGTTGCAATTATGTACGGGCTATCATAAGTACCTGTATTTTCCGTATTGTTCAATAAAAAGCATTTTAATCCGATTGGTGGCCATTTTTCTCATAGAGTTATAATGTATTAGAGAGCAATACACCTCCCAACCGATAGGGTCGCGTAGTTGAACGCATAAGGCGAACATATGGAGAAAATGGCCACCGATCTTTTTATTGAACAATATGGAAGATACGGGTACTTCTGAAGACCCGTACATAATTGTAACATCCGTGGCCATGGGGTAAGCACTTTATATTTGAAATTTGAACGTTTATGTAGATGTCCGGGCTGTAAATAGAGAAAGTGCAAACACCAGATTGAAGTTCATCCATGACTGTCATGATATGACAGTCATGTATCAGGGCTAGCGTGTGGCTAGACCGACATCAGTTTGCACATCCGGCCCGAAGCGGATACGAAAATGGTCTGCGTTTACATGTATGTGTTCGTGCAAATTACCGGATGCAGTAGGCGGGCTCTTGACCAAATCTGACAATAAATTGAAATCAGGCTTTCTGCTGTGGTGACGCGAGGGAGCAAGAATATCCCAAATTAATACATAGGTTAATTTCTTTTGAACATTTTTAATGAATTAATTTAAAATCAAATGTAGTTTTTTTCTTTTTAAATATATATAATTATGTTTTTTTTTAATCACTTTATACAGTCTATGGTTTTTATGTATTATTTTTCTCGCAAAGGCTGCTGGGAACAGTGTTGCCATGTCTGCTTATTATAAGCTACTTTGGGCTTATTCTTCTGTAAAGTTGCTTGTAAATATTGCTAGCTTCTTTTTTTCAAGATAATTATCTTCTTTTATTTTTTAAATAGCCGATCTACAAGCTTGTAGGTTGGCTGTTTTCAAATTGCCATAGCCTAGTTGCTTCTTTTGGGCTTGTTTTCATAGACCTGGTCTTGCTTATTTCTCTCGCAAAACCTGGCAACACTGGGTGTCATGGCGCCGAACATAAACAGAAGCCATTCGCATCGATCCAGGTTGAGGATGATGACACATTGTCGTAGTGTTTAGTCTATTTATTCTACTTCACAGCAACATTTATAACTCTTTATGGCAAACGAGAGTGAACCCAGTGACAGATAATCGCTCTATGTGAGTCATGGTCTCATATATACTCCATTTATTGTGTTTCTTTTAGTGTAAAGTTGCTACAAAGCTATATCTGCTAGCAGCAAGCATGTCAGTTTAGATTTGAAAGCAAGTTGGTTTATTATTTTCACACTTGACAACAGTGCTGTGAAGTACATTTACTCAAGTACTGTACTTATTTTGAGCTATTTTTTACTTTACTGGAGTATTTCCCATTTTCAGTACTTTTACTTCTACTCCTCTATACACCCCAGAGACAAATATTGTACTTTTACTCCACTACAATTATTTGACAACTTTAGTTGTAGGTTTTGATTATTATTACAAAACAAACATTCCACTTCAGGCCTATATATATATATTTCGGCCATTTGAAAATAGCAGATCTACAAGCTCACAATGCTTTGCGATGCAACACATTGTGAGCTTGTAGATCTGCTATTTTCAAAATAATGTTATACATTTTAAAACTTGTGATATGGGACATTCTGCATAATGAGTACTTTTACTTTTGTACTTTAAGTTTAATTTGATACCAATACTTTTGTACTTTTACTCAAGTACATTTTGAATTCCGGACTTTCACTTGTAACAGACTATTTCTACCTTATAGTATTGATATATTTACTTACGTAAAACATTTTAGTACTTATTCCACCACTGGTGTTTGTGAATTTCAATAGCTGACAGGGAATGACCTTTGACCCAAGCTGTTCCCTAGCAACGCAGTAGCCAATATTCCACTGACGTTAGAGCTTGTTCTCTATAAAACCAGCGTTTATCAAATAATCAAAATAAATAACCGTTCCACAGAAAGAGATGGCTGGGGGAAATAAAGCTGTTGAGTTACAACTTCAAATGCGACAGAATGCAGAGGATGTACATACCTTCATGAGAGAACTGGACAATTGGGAAACTGATGTAAAGAAGAAAGATGAGCAGCTGAGAACAGCAAACCTTGGAGAAGTTCAGGTATGTTCCAGCCACCATCCATATCAGGAGATGCATATTAATATACTAGTTTTCGTTAACTTAAAACAGCATTCAGTTAACCGCAAAATGTCCATACCTTTATTGTAGAAAGACCTCCCCCCTGTGCGTAACAAGGATTACAAAAAGAAGAAAACGGCAAAGAAAAAGTCTGTGAGCAACGGCGATACGAAGACAGCAGACTCCAAGCAAACGCCAAGAATAAAGTCGTATGACTACAGCTCGTGGGATAAATTTGACGTGGTAAGTGATTAAATAATTTATAAATGTACAAAACTAAGAGGAGACGGACAAATTGACCACAGCCTGTTTACTGGTTGCAGAACAAGGCTTTGGAAGTGATGGATATGGATAAGGAAGATAGCCCTGTAGAGTCAAATGACTCTGACTCGGAGGAAACCACTGTCGATCGGGAGAAGGCTCTGTCTGAGAAGGAAAAGGTATGATAGTGTCTGCAAGTCATAAATACATTTACTCCATATACTAATTAGAACTGGGTGATAGATTGATATAATATAATATTATCATGATCATGATATGATAAATTGATATTTTCTGGGATTTTAGCCTGGGATTTTGGTTATCATGATATCATCACATCATCAAAATGTATTTAGTCAAATATTGTGAAACAAACTTGATTACACATGTTTTGTACCCTTCATCAAACTAAATGATATTACACATTTCTTCCAAGGGTAACGCGCTGTTCAAAGAAGGGAAATATGAGGATGCTATTCAGTGCTACACCAAGGGGATGATTGCAGACTCTTTTAATCCTATTCTTCCCACAAACCGTGCTGCCTGCTTCTACAGACAAAAAAAGTAAGCCGTTTGACCTCCTAGACAGCTGTATGGCTGTGTTGTGCCATGGTCGCATAGCCTTGATTCTATATTTTTATAAGGATGCGATGCTTACATCCTGAGCATATACAGCATGGAAATGAAAGGCAAAGAATGTACAGAGAATGAGTGTCCTCAGGCTTTTATCCTATGAATCAGTGGTGAAAATGTTGTTTGCTGTAGGTATGCTGTTGCTGAGTCTGACTACAACCTGGCGATTGCGTTGGACAGCAAGTACTTGAAAGCGTTTGCACGAAGAGGTGCAACACGAGTCGCCCTGGAAAAATACGAATCTGCCTTAGAAGGTAAATATGTGTAAAGAGATACTTTACAAGAGATACTTAAAATGGTTTATTAATAACTTCTAAGCTTACCGCTCTGTTATTTTAATAATTTGAATGTCTTTATACACACAGATTATGAGATGGTTCTTAAGCTTGATCCTGGAAACCTGGAAGCTCAGAATGAAGTGAAGAAAATAAAAGAAGTGAGTTCTGTGACACTGTTGCATCCTTGCAGTTTGATCTCTGCTACCGTTCTCTCCTGACTCTCTCTGCTAACCCTATTGTAATATGCACCAGGCTTGACCCATCCCAGTATCTGTACACATCTTATAACTATACTCTCTTAAGCTGTGTAATCATGTAGACGTGTTTGTGTATGTACTTTTCTCCTTACCACATAACTATGTCCAGCATACTGTTTGTACCACATCTGTCTGTTCCTGCCTAGTCTTGCTTATTTCTGTATCAGTCACTTAATTTGACAAATGTACATATTCTCTGTACAGTATATGCTTAATAATAAACTTAAGAACATGGCATGCTTTGTGAAACTACCATGTTGGCGTCTGGTTCTCCGAGCTTGCTGCTTGCTTGCAGAGGGGTAATTCAACTGCATGTTGAAGAGAGGATAGCTTTTAGGATCACAACTACAGAGGACTGCTAAATTACACCCCACCCCATTCTCTTCAGACCTTGATTGGTGTCAAATGTCCGAGTCAAGTCACACAATCCGTGGAGGCCCCGGCAGTCGACCCCGAATATCAGAGCCTAATGGCGGACCAACAGAGACGTCAGGAAGCAGTCGTACAGAAAGACAGGGTACGTTTTTTCCATACACCACGTTTAGCTTCCAGAGCAGCAAACCAGTGGTGTAAAGTAACTAATTACATTTACTCAAGTACTGTACTTAAGTACAATTTTGAGGTACTTCTACTTTACTGGAGTATTTCCAATTGTCTATACTTTTACTTCTACCCCACTACATCTCAGAGGCAAATATTGTACTTTTACTCCACTACAATTATTTGACAGCTTTAGTGACTATGTAGATGATCTACATTATTACATTATAAAGCATACATTAACCACTTTAGCCCTATTTTATACCTAGGCTATTTGAAAATAGCCGATCTACAAGCTCACAACGCGTCGCATCGCGACGCGTTGTAAGCTTGTAGATCTGCTATTTTCAAACATTTTAGTACTTTTACTTTTGGTACTTTAAGTACATTTTCATGCCAATACTTTTGCACTATTACTCAAGTAAATTTTTAATTCTGGACTTTTACTTGTAACAGAGTATTTCTATATTGCAGTATTGGTACTTTTACTTAAGTAAAGGATTGGAGTACCTTTTCCACCACTGCAGCAAACCCATGCTGTGTTTCTAAAACAATTTTTATTCCAGTGACAGTTTTCATTGGTATTACATTTCTTCTTCCAGGGGAATGCCTATTTCAAAGAGGGAAAGTACGAGGCAGCTATAGAGTGCTACAGCAGAGGCATGGATGCAGACGGCACCAATACTCTCTTACCTGCCAATCGAGCCATGGCCAATCTCAAGCTGGAGAGGTTAGAACCATTACCTAAAAATGTGTCCTGTCTGTCCCTCTCACATTTATTTGCAGCCATAACACTTAGCAGTCCTCTGTGTGTCTGAAACGCTGCCAAAATTCACTTCGTTGTTTTTAGCCGCTACCGTTGATGGCTGCGACGTTGTAATTGGTTTGCTTTGTTTAGGACAAAATAGCAATCCTGACTTCAGAAAATATGAATACGTTTGACGTAAGTGTGTGTGGGATTTTAGTTGTTACAGCATATTATGTTATTATTAAGTTCTAGTCCAAAGATGACCATTAAACTTAATTGACTGATATGTTGTGAAAATCCCACATTTCTTCCTTTGTGTCTCCCAGGTATAAGGACGCGGAGGAGGACTGCAGTAAAGCCATATCCCTGGACAGAACCTATTCCAAGGCATTTGCCCGCAGAGCAACAGCAAGAGTTGCTCTAGGCCGGCTTCTAGAGGCCAAAGAAGGTACTGTACATAACATCAGCCAATAAGATGCACTGCTACTTACATTCAGTTGTTTTTAGTGGAAATAGCCATGTCTGCACATAATGTACCACAATTGAGAACACATTGTTGTATGGAAACGTACACAGTAAAATCCTCAGTGATCATATCCATTTGTAACTCTTGAGAGGGTACAAATGTAACGGGGTCCATTTGGTTACATTAGTGCAGTCTTCTGAGTTAAATGAACACTAAGGATGTTACAGTGCAGTCACCATCTTTTTGTAAATGTCGATTTTGTTTGACAGATTTCCAGGAGGTGTTGAAACTGGAACCTGGGAACAAGCAGGCTCGGAATGAGCTCCAGAAAATCATGATTGTATGTATAAAGATTTGTATATCTAATAAGCTGTTCAAGAGTAGTTCAGTTAAATGTTGAACTCTAGAGGCAGGAGTACTCTACTCTTGTACTAGGAGAAATGTAATCATTCAAATGGCCATTATCTTATTTACAAATTGTGCAGAGCCGTGTTACTTTAACTAGGATATCAAATAAATAATACACTCAAATATAATACTCTGTTGCATATCATAATTTCTTATACACAGCATTTCTTCATTTGAGAAGCTGACTTTAAAACCTTAATCCTACATCATACATGGGTAACTGGCGGCCCGGAACACTGATATATTATTGATTTCAGCTGTTACAATGCCAAACATGCAAACATGACCCGCTTTAATTACTTCTGTCTATATTAGTAGCTTAATGAGTAGTATTACAATTCTATTGTCTTTTTTCATGTCCAATGTATTTGTATTTAAGTTCATAAAGTTAACAGAAGTATAGCCTCGATCTCCAGGCTTTTATTGTTTAGTTTTGCTAAAGAAATAAAAGCCTGGAGGAGTGCGTCGGTGTACCCGTTATGGGAAGTGTTTCATTTCCCCCAACCAACCAGAGTGCAGTGGGCGTCGCTCGTAATGTTGTGTTAACGGGGCGGGGGTTGACGGGACAGATCGGTGAACCAATGGGATCAGGCGCAATCTCTCCGCGCTTCTATACACCCGCCCCTCTATACACGAAAACAGGAGCGCTAGTGCAGCCTAACAGAAGTATAACTAAATATGTAATTAACTACATGTAACTAATATGTAAAAAACTAAATGTGAAATTAAATATAGATTCCAATTCAAAAGTAGCAAAATAGCAGATCTACAAGCTCAAAACGCGTCGCACCGCGACGCGTTTTGAGCTTGTAGATCGGCTATTTTTGGGCGGTGTAGCCGCCCCTATAAGTGGGGTTGGGACACCACATTAGCTGTATTGTGATTGGCTCATTAGTACACCCCTAGCTGTACTGTGATTGGCAGACTCTATTGGCTGACTCTATTCAGCACTGTGATTGGCTAGCGAGACACATGATGACATTAATAACCTATAAATAGGATTATGCACTTCAAAAAATCATTTTTTTTTAAGTGAGTACCATTAATCTTCCGCTATTATCTTTCTGTAGGACATGGGAGACGGTGGTCTTTTGGCAACACAGGACAACCTACCGAGGAGAACAATCCAGCCCATCAACAAACCACCTCACTTGCAGTCAACTGTGGGTAACTCATTGTTTGACTTCTCAATCATTTGGGTTTTTTTGGGTGAAGACGGGCTGGATTTGACTGTGTGAACACCTTTACATTTGTCATCAGAAACCGCTGAGGAGAATTGATATCGAGGAAGTGAGTGGAAAGATCTCTGTGCCCATGGGTGAGGAGGCTTCAGGTGTGTCCGCGGCCACGCCCTTCCAGGACGTAGTGAAGGAGGGTCAGGATCGATCCTCGCCGCTGTCGACGTCCCCCATCGCTAAGATGCTAAAGATCGAGGAAATCGCGGAACTCCCTGCACACCTGTCACCTGTCAAGTAAGTGGTGCCATTGATTAACCCATTAAGACCGGGAACGCATCTGTGTGTCATTTTTTTAGATTCCTTCGGCTATTCAAAAATAGCAGATATACAAGCTCATAGCTTGTAGATCTGCTATTTTTGAAAAATCGTGAACATTTGTTCAAATCTTTTGAATATATATATTTTTTAAAGCGAACATTTGTAACTCAAATCTTTGCTTCTGGGGAATTCTACAAATGTCTTTCAAATCCTGACAGTTTAAAAAAAAGTTTTCATGTCCAGGACCCCCACAATTATATATATTTGGCCTCGGACCCCCATCTCAAAATATGTTGTTCCAGGGACCCCCAGAAGCAAAGATTTGAGTAAAAAATGCTCGCCCTAAAAATATATATGTTCAAAGATTTGCAAAAAAAAATCCAATTTAAAAAAAAATAGCAGATATACAAGCTCATAGCGCGGCTTGTAGATCTGCTATTTTTGAATAGCCAAAGAAATCAAAAAATGACACACAGATGCTTTCCCTGTCTTAAAGGGTTAAAAAGGCTCCTTATATAAAAAGGCTCAGTTTTATTTGATTTTACAACATTGATCATTGATGCTTTTTTTGTTTGTTCTTTGCCCAGGGTTCCTGAGGGCGATAATGTTGGAGGACAGCAAGAAAAACCAAGGAAAGAACATGTCAGTCTTCCACCAGAGACTCCTAGTGCACCCTCAAAAGAATCAGAGGTCGTCCTACCTCCTCCCAGCAACGGCTTCCAGCTTGAATCTGACCTCAGGAAGATCGGGAATCGGCCTGAAATGACTTATAAATATCTGAGGGTGAGTGAGTGCTGACCAGGTCCAACAAAACTAAACTGGTGTGAATATAATCCTTTGTTTTGACTGAAATCTATTTTTTTGTCTTTCTGTTGCTTTCCAGCAAATAAATCCGGAGGCATATGCAAAGATCTTCCAGAATTCTCTTGAACCTGACATTCTCAGTCAACTATTGCACACTATGCATATTTTCTTCATCAAGTTAGTACTGTAATAAACCTCTTCTCTGTCTAAAATCTTACCCAAGCACATAAGTATTACCGGTAGTTATTATTAGTGTTGAGGCTGGTACAAATTAACCGTGTATGAAAGTTCATCATCTGCTTTAGTGTCCAGTACATTTAGCATGACATAAAACTACAATAATACAATCAACTCTGCTTCAGGAATGAAACACCAACACACATACTGGAGATCCTCAGGAGTCTAGCGAGCGTGAGACGCTTCGACATGGCGGTCATGTTCATGTCCTCCCCAGAGAAGAAAGGTGCTATGTCTTGTTCAACTGCTGCTTGCAATGACCACCAGCAATTAATTTTTATTAAAGGACCACTTCACCCATTTTCCATCTTCATATAATTGGTCCTCACTAATGCTCATTATAAGATTGTACCATTTCTGTCTACTCACTCTGTGTCAGTGGACAGGTTTGTTCATTTCAAACTTTATTTTGTATGAATGCAAGAACATTGGCTTCTATTGCAGTATTCTAACTTTCCAAGAAGAGAACAGCCCATTAGCTTGGATTCCCCACTGATGTCATTGATATGCAGATTTCTGAACTGTCCATAGCCCACCAATGAATTGCAGAGTGAATAGACAGGAATTGTGCCATCTTATAATTATGATACATTTTTGATACACTTATTTGTTTTAGCTCTTGCTCATTTGATTTTCCTATTTGTCTCATCTGTTTAAGTAAGTAGGTAGCTGATATAGTGCACTTTTACCTTAGCGCTAGGTATACTCTTAGTTGCTTGCTTGTTTTAGAAGAGAATGCACTTAAGACTTCCAGTGATTAGTAGTTTTCTTGCCCATGTTGAATGGACACTTATTGTAAGTCGCTTTGGATAAAAGCGTCTGCTAAATGACCGTAATGTTATGTAATGTAAATGTGTGAAATGCTCTTTTAAACATTTGATTTCTCCTTTTTTTTTCTTTCAGTTCTGCAAGAACTGTTTGACTTTCTTCACCAAGCTGACCTGGACAGATCATCCGTTGCATCCTTGCGAAATAAATACGGCGTGTGACACTTGGGATTTCACAGGCGTCTCTAGTACAATTGTTCTGCATAACCTCTGGGAGCTGCCTACCACGGATGCTAAGCCATCACCAACTAGTTTGTTTATTTCAGAAGTAACTGATGAGGAGACGGAACACGCACATCCAAACCAAACTTAGGCAGGTGCTTAGCAGAAAACACAATGACTCAGACAAAAGGAGAAAATCAGTCCGCACACAAACGGCTCCAGTTGAAGCGTGATCAGGTGAGGTCACGCAGTCACTTATGCCCTTATTTGTGCGAGCTGACTTTTTCATTTTATTTCAGAAGTACACACTAATTTGTACTGAGCCTGCAGATGTTTCTGTCTTATTTTTATGGCTCATGAAGAAACAGATTGGTCTGTGCAGGCATGTAGTCTTGTTTGAATGTTCTCATTAGACCCACCTGAGTATCTGCTGTGCATAATTTGTGGGTTGGGAGTGTTTGAGGTTCTGTTACATTTACAGTTTATTGTTGCAAACACACCCCACTGAATTCCAAATAAAAAAAAACATTTTGTATCTGTGCGTGTGTGTGTGTATGTGGGAGAGAGAGTGAAACATAACCCACAATCTTTTTTGAACCACATTGAGCTTCATGTTTTGTTTTTGTTTTTGACAGTGCAATATATATTTACGAAGAGGTCCAAATAACATACATTTTTTCTGCTTTATTTTTGGTGTTGAGAGAGATGCAGGAAAGGGGAGAGAGAAAGGAGATGACAGGCAGCAGAGTCTCAGAATTAAATGTACGTATCAAAAGAGTAGGAGAAAAACCATGTAAAAATGTTGAAGTGTCCTTTTCCATTTTCTTCTCAGCAACCACACCAGTGAGGGTCTGTGATAAAGAGACCATAAATACCAGGTTAAAATTCAGTCTAGGTTTACTCAACACAAAATAAGGTGCATAATTATGAAATCGGGCAGAAAATCGTGGCACACCATAGACACTGATGGTCTCATTGACTACTGCCGTCTGTCCAGTCAAAGTGTTTTGGGCCTGACAGCTGATGAACTCTGTGTCCACATAGTGATTGATGGATATATCGATCACACTTCCTGTCATGCGTCTGCCGTACACACTCCAGGTGTAGCTGCATGAAGGGCTGCACTTGGCTGTGCACGTAAAGCTGGCCTGGACCCCCACTTCAATGGCATCTGGTCCTGAGATGGACACGTTCAGCGGTCCATCTGAAATGAAGGTGAAACTTTTAAGGAACAAAATCACGACCTTTGAAAATACTTAAACGGCTTATGCCATTTCTGCGTCCATATCAGTGATTCTCAGCCTCTTTAATTTCAAGGATCCCCAGTTTGATATGCATTAGGCCAGTGGTTCCCAAACTGGCTGTCGGGATCCCCAGGGGGTCCCCAAATTATTTTGGGGGGTCCCCCAGATGATTAGCTTTATGTGCATTGTTTTCTCACTCAACAGTAAACAAACCAACATACAGTATAAGTCCCTATACTACAGGGTATGTGCACATTTCTGAAGTTACAATTTCATGACTTTTAAGACCTTTTTAATACCAAATTGACAAATATTGTGAAAAATAGCCGATCTAAAATTTACAGGCCCTATTTTGCGCGTCTTTAAAGGAGGAGTTCACCCAATTTTTTTTTTATTTTCTATCAATTACACACCCCATGAAGCTTTTATTTTGCTTGTTTTTTATTTTTGTTTTAGTTTTAGTTTTATTTTTGTTTTTGTGGCATTCCTAAGACAATAATTTGATGACCGTGTGTATTTCCGGTAGGAGACACAAATAATCTACTTTGTGTCTCCTACCGGATACATTAGCCGGTAGGAGACAGGAATCAAATTATTAGCTTAGGAATGCGACAAAAACAAAAAAGAATCCATGGATTCAAGGCTTCATAGGGTGTGCAATTGATAGAAAATCAAAAAGTATTTTTTTGGGTGAACTCCTCCTTTAAGTACTAGGTCTTATGACTCAACTTAAGACCTCGAGGTGTGGCCAATGCTGTTTAGTTATTTTGAGTGTCCAAACAGCATTGGCCATACATGCCTCCAGGTCTTAAGTTAAGTCATAGCGCGCAAAATAGGGCCCTCGAGTGTACAAATGGAAAGTGTCAGTCATTTAGTTGAGGACCCCCTGAAACCCCCTCAAGGACCCATGGTGCTCCTGGAACCCATATTGAGATCCTATACTCAAGGGCAGGGGTCTTCGACGCCGAGGTCTTCGCAGCGCGAGGCATTGTGAGCTTGTAGATCTGCTATTTTTGCCTAAAGTTCTCAGAATAGCGATGCTAGGGTTCAAGCGTTTAAAACATTTTTATCATATCACAAAGATTTGCCGGCCCCCCCTGTAGTAACTCTGAGGACCCCCTAAGGGTCCCGGACCCCCTGTTGAAGACCCCTGCTCTAGGGATCACCTACAGTAGGCAGTTTGTGTGTGACGCTCAAATGATCTTTCGAGGGCCTAACCTTTAAAGGAAACAGTTGTCTTTGCATCCACAGAATTATTAGCTTACCAGGAATAATCACTGTAGTTTCAACGTTGTTTTTCTGCTTCGTCACTGAGTTGTATGCAACACAGATGAGGGCTGCTTCGTTTGGAGGTGCCACTGGTGTGAAAGATAAAGAAGCGTTCGAGGCGATCTTCCCGTCATTGTAGTACCAGCTGTAGGAACAGGCAGGATAGCAGTCGGCTGAGCATTCCAGGGCTGTGGTTGATCCAGGGAGCACATCTAGCTCCTCACCCACTGGACCTTTGTTGGATTTGATCGCCATCTTCTGGGGCCCAACTGGGAAATGGAAGGCAAACGTCACTGTTAATTAAAGGACCACTTCACCCATTTTCAACGTATTTTCATATAATTGGTCCTCAACAATGCTCATTATAATATGGTACCATTTTTGTCGACTCGCTCTGTTTCTCAGAGGAGGGCAGTGGACAGTTCAGAAACTCGCCTACCAGTGACATCATCGATGGGGAATACAAGCTAATAGAAACTGCAGGCTTTCTATTCCTGGAAAGTTAGCATGCCATAATGAATTGTTATCACCTTAATAAAAATCGTATTCATTTTTTTTTATCTTTAAAAAAAAAACTCCTGCCTAACGATGATGTCACTTTTAGGCGGGTTTCTGAAGGGTCTGCAGCCCTCCTATGAGACACAGACCGAGTAGAACTAAATTGTACCATTTTATCATGGGCATTAGTGAGGACCAATTATATGAAGATAGTTTGAAAATGGGTGAAGTCGTCCTTTAACAGTGCTTTATGTTTTGTTAGATTAGTTCAGTTTTCTGTTATCCCAGTGTAGAGTTTATAGGTGTACTCACAATTCACTTTTACTTTATATCCCACTGACTTCAAGGACACCCCCCTTTCTGTGACTTCACATTGGTACATTCCACTGTCTGACTGCTGGAGGGGGCTAAAGGTCAGTGTGGTGTTGTGGGCAGAGAGATGGACTCTGTTGGACACAGGTATGGGGACTCCATCTTTTAGCCATTTTATGGAGGCTGGGTTCTGTGAGCCCACACACTGCAGAGAGAAAGACTGACCAGCTACTGGTAGGACATGGGACACAGGACGCACAGAAAGGTCTAGGGAAAGGAAAATGAACACAAGTGATTCACTGTGAATTAGAAGGGGGGGAAAAGTCTACAAGTTCAGAATTTTTCAATGTGAAAGTGAATGTGCAGTGTTTTAGAATGGAACGCTTTGATTTCCATTTTCACACTTACTTGCCACTACTAGTTGTAGGCTGGTCGCAATGAACATGTCTGAGGCAGTGTTGCGAGCCTCACAGACCAGTGTTTCATTGTCAACCCCGTGACTTAGTTTGACTGAAATAGTGTTTCCTTGTGAGGTTCTCAAAACCTCTCGGTTCCATTTGACCATCCATGTATAGTTACAGGAGGGGTAGCAGTCAGCAGAGCAGGTAAAAGTTAAAGCAACTCCAACGAACAGCTGAGTTGGACCGGTGATCTTTATGTTAGATAGTCCAACTGCAAAGTTCAGGAAAAAGGTTTTTGAGTGTTACTGTAGGATAGAGCAGGGGTTCCCAAACTTTTCCATGCTAAGCCTAAGGACCCCGAAATAGCCATAGCCTCTAGCTGGGGCCAACCTATTCCAAAATGGCCTTTAAAGCTAAAATAGCCAATCTACAAGCTCACAATGCGTCACATTGCGATATGTTGTAAGCTTGTAGATGAGCTTTTTTTTGTCATTTTAGATTTAAAAAAAGATTTTTTTCTCACAATAAAAACATGACCAAAAATAGGGATGCCAGGTTGAAAGTGGTTAAACTGGCACCATAATCTTATGAATAAAAGTTCAATTGAAATTAAAATTTTCATATGTTTTTATGATTTTTATATTTTCATTTTCTTCTCCTTTCCAATTGCCCCCCCCCCTCCATCCTAATCTGTATTTTAGAGTGGCATACAACCTGTCACATGCAGTGATCCTGTTCAAATCATTGTTAGTTATATTTTTTAGATGTATTTTCTCACACTTACATGACACTGGTACTTGTAGGCTGGTGGCAATGAACATGTCTGAGGCGGTGTTGTGAGCCTCACAGACCAGTGTTTCATTGTCAACCCCGTGACTTGGTTGGACTGAAATTGTGTTTCCTTGTGAGGTTCTCGAAATATCTCCGTTCCATTTGACCATCCATGTATAGTTACAGGAGGGGTAGCAGTCAGCAGAGCAGGTAAAATTGGAAGCAACTCCAACAAACAGCTCAGTTGGACCGGTGATCTTTATGTTAGATAGTCCAACTGCAAAGTTCAGGGATTATTTTATTATTTTTATTAAAAAAAAGAAAATATATAGCTATATAGACTGTATTTATTTTCTAACTTAAAGCAGCACTATGTAACTTTTGATCAACTATATAACATATTATGTCCCACAAAATTATAAAGTTACGTGTTTAAGCAATAACAATCATCCTTCCATAAATTCATGAGTTTCATCTTGGCATTTACCAAGGCACCAAGGCAGAACTGCCAGTCAAAGCGACGACAGGCCAATCACAGCGCGTCCTCGCCAGACATGCTTGCAGAGAATCTTGGGTTGTGAAGTCAAAGATGTTGGCTGCCATGTTATTTGTGTCCAAAGTGGCCACTGATACCCCAAACTACATAGTGCTGCTTTAAAATGTAGAAGATTTCTGAATGGCATTGTTACTGTAGGCTAGAATGCAATAAATACCTGCCACTTGCAGTGTCTTATGGACAGTCACTGATGTTCCTGTGGTAGGGTTCACGGCTATGCAGGTCAGGACTTGTGCTGCTACGCGACCTTTGAGACGCAGGCTCAGTTCTGGTCCATGGGAGGTCACATTGTCCCTGATCCAGGTGAAAGTGCAGTTTGGAAAGCATTGGGCTGAGCACTGAAACTCATACAGGACTCCCACAGTCACTGTGTCTGGCCCCTTGATCTCCACTGATGTGGGCCCACCTGCGGACAAAGGTAGAATATCTTATCAATTCATTCACAATTACATTTGAATAGTTTAGTAAGTTAGCCTAGAGATTGTCTAGCAAATTCAACTGCTGGATTTCTTTTATTTATTTTTGCCAATAAATGTTCTTTATACTTGTTAGGTGCATTTTTTCACACTTACTTGCCACTGCTAGTTGTAGAATTGTGGCAATGAACATGTCTGAGGCGGTGTTGCGAGCCTCACAGACCAGTGTTTCATTGTCAACCCCGTGACTTGGTTTGATTGAAATAGTGTTTCCTTGTGAGGTTCTCAAAACCAATCCCTTCCATTTAACCATCCATGTATAGTTACAGGAGGGGTAGCAGTCAGCAGAGCAGGTAAAATTGGAAGCGACTCCAACGAACAGCTCAGTTGGACCGGTAATCTTTATATTAGATAGTCCAACTGCAAAAGTTCAGGAAAAAATACATTGTTATAATTCATTTATTTAAAATATGTATATTCTACTAACTTAAAAGGTTCCGAAATTTCTGAAAGACAGTGTTACTGTAGGTTAGAGTGCTATACTACCTATCACCTGCATTGAACTTGTTGAAAATAAATTTAGTTATACTTTTTAGATGTATTTTTTCACACTTACATGACACTGGTACTTGTAGGCTGGTGGCAATGAACATGTCTGAGGCGGTGTTGCGAGCCTCACAGACCAGTGTTTCATTGTCAACCCCGTGACTTGGTTTGACTGAAATAGTGTTTCCTTGCGAGGTTCTGGAAACCTCTCCGTTCCGTTTAACCATCCATGTATAGTTACAGGAGGGGTAGCAGTCAGCAGAGCAGGTAAAAATGGAAGCTACTCCAACGAACAGCTCAGTTGGACCGGTGATCTTTATGTTAGATAGTCCAACTGCAAAGTTGAAGTTCAGGAAAAACATAGATGGATATTCATTCATTTATTAAATTTTTAGGTAGGACAAATTCTGAGTGAACTTTTTTGAGTGTTACTGTAGGATAAAGCTGGGGTTCCCAGTTCCCACTTCCCAAACCTTTCCATGCTAAGGACCCGCAAATAGCCATAGCCTCTGCTTGCAGCCAACTTATTCTAAAATAGCTTTAATAATAAAAATTAAATAGCGACAATAGCCAAGCTACATTGCGAGGTGTTGTAAGCTTGTTGATCAGCTTTTTTGTTATCTATAGATTTTTGCAAGATTTTCCCAATTATAACATGGTCAAACTAGGGATGCCAGGTTGGAAGTGGTTGAACTTCCACAATAATCTTATGAATTGCAGTTCAATTGAATTTTCCATATAATTATGTGTGTTTTTATTTCATTTCTATTTTTTTTCAGTTGCCTACCCCCCACCCACCTAGTGGCATACGACCTGTCAATCACCTGCAGTGATCTTGTTCAAATCATTGTTAGTAATAGTTAACTAGATGTATCTCACACTTACATGACACTGGTACTTGTAGGCTGGTGGCAATAAACATGTCTGAGGCGGTGTTGTGAGCCTCACAGACCACTGTTTCATTGTCAACCCCGTGACTTGGTTTGACTGAAATTGTGTTTCCTTTCGAGGTTCTCAAAACCTCTCCGTTCCATTTAACCATCCATGTATAGTTACAGGAAGGGTAGCAGTCAGCAGAGCAGGTAAAATTGGAAGCGACTCCAACAAACAGCTCAGTTGGACCGGTGATCTTTATGTTAGATAGTCCAACTGCAAAGTTCAGGGATATAATCTTTTTTATATTTTTAAATATATCTAGTTATGTGTACTGTATTTATTTAACTTAAAAGTTTAGAAGATTTCTGAATGACAGCGTTACTGTATGCTAGAATGTAATAATACCTGCCACTTGCAGTGTCTTATGGACAGTCACTGATCTTGTTCCTGTGGTAGGGTTGACCGCTATGCAGGTCAGGACTTGTGCTGCTACGCGACCTTTGAGACGCAGGCTCAGTTCTGGTCCATGGGAGGTCACGTTGTCCCTGATCCAGGTGAACGTGCAGTTTGGGAAGCATTGGGCTGAGCACTGAAACTCATACAGGACTCCCACAGTCACTGTGTCTGGCCCCTTGATCTCCACTGATGTGGGCCCACCTGCGTACAAAGGTAGAATATCTTATCAATTCATTCACAATTAGATTTTAATAGTTTAGTAAGTTAGCCTAGATTGTCTAACAAATTCAACTGCTGGATTTCTTTTATTTATTTTTGCCAATAAATGTTCTTTATACTTTTTAGATGCATTTGTTCACACTTACTTGCCACTGCTAGTTGTAGAATTGTGGCAATGAACATGTCTGAGGCGGTGTTGTGAGCCTCACAGACCAGTGTTTCATTGTCAACCCCGTGACTTGGTTTGACTGAAATAGTGTCTCCTTGCGAGGTTCTCAAAAGCTCTCCATTCCATTTAACCATCCATGTATAGTTACAGGAGGGGTAGCAGTCAGCAGAGCAGGTAAAATTGGAAGCGGCTCCAACGAACAGCTCAGTTGGACCGATGATCTTTATGTTAGATAGTCCGACTACAAAGTTCAGGAAAAAATACTAATACTTGTTATAATTCATTTATTTAAAATATGTATATTCTACTAACTTAAAAGGTTCCGAAATTTCTGAAAGACAGTGTTACTGTAGGTTAGAGTGCTATACCACCTGTCACCTGCATTGAACTTGTTTTGTTTTTTTTACTTAAAGTTTTATCCCACGATTTTGTAACCAAATTTTTTACACCCAGTGCCAATTGTCTATGTAATCCTGGGCACTACCTTCCCTCTGCCAACCTAGGGAGGCCAGGGCCGAGCTCATGACTCCTTCAGTGCATGAGAGCCAACTGACCTTCTTGTCACCTGACAGGGAAGAGTTCCCTGGTTGGACGTAGCGCGTGGAAGGAACACGTTATTCCAACCAGTTCCTTTCCCCTCCATCAGGCGCCCCGGCTGGCCAGGGGGAGGCAGTATAGTGACCAGGATTACTGCATGTTTTTGTGAGGGTACCTACCCTAGGGAACACGGGGAGAACATGCAAACTCCACACAGAGAGGCCCTTTCACCAACCCCACCTAGGGTATGGGCACTGATGACACCTGCATAGAACTTGTTGAAAAGAAATTTAGTTATACTTTTTAGATGTATCTCACACTTACATGACACTGGTAGTTGTAGGCTGGTGGCAATAAACATGTCTGAGGCGGTGTTGTGAGCTTCACAGACCAGTGTTTCATTGTCATCCCCGTGACTTGGTTTGATTGAAATTGTGTTTCCTTGCGAGGTTCTGGAAACCGCTCCGTTCCATTTAACCATCCATGTATAGTTACAGGAGGGGTAGCAGTCAGCAGTGCAGGTAAAATTGTAAAAAACGCCAACGAACAGCTCAGTTTGACCGGTGATCTTTATGTTAGATAGTCCAACTGCAAAGTTGAAGTTCAGGAGAAACATAAATGGATATTCATTCATTTATTTAATTTTAAGGTTGGACACATTCTGAGTGAACTTTTCTGAGTGTTACTGTAGGATAAAGCAGGGGTTCCCACTTCCCAAACCTTTCCATGCTAAGGACCCGCAAATGGCCATAGCCTCTGCTTGCAGCCAGCCTATTCCAAAATAGCTTTAACATCTAATTAGAATAGGGACAATAGCCAAGCTACATTGCGAAGTGTTGTAAGCTTGTTGATCAGCTTTTTTTGTTATTTTAGATTTTTGCAAGATTTTCCCAATTATAGCATGGTCAAACTAGGGATGCCAGGTTGGAAGTGGTTGAATTTACACAATAATCTTATGAATTGCAGTTCAATTGAAATAGCATTTTCCATATAATTATGTTTGTTTCTATTAAATTTTTCAATTTCCTCTTCTTTCCAGTTGCCCACCCCCCACCCACCCAATCTATAGTTTAGAGTGGCATACGACCTGTCAATCACCTGCAGTCAGTGATCTTGTTCAAATCATTGTTAGTAATAGTTTTTAGATGTAGCTCACACTTACATGACACTGGTAGTTGTAGGCTGGTGGCAATGAACATGTCTGAGGCGGTGTTGTGAGCCTCACAGACCAGTGTTTTATTGTCAACCCCGTGACTTGGTTTGATTGAAATTGTGTTTCCTTGTGAGGTTCTCAAAACCTCTCCGTTCCATTTAACCATCCATGTATAGTTACAGGAGGGGTAGCAGTCAGCAGAGCAGGTAAAATTGGACGCGACTCCAACAAACAGCTCAGTTGGACCGGTGATCTTTATGTTAGATAGTCCAACTGAAAAGTTCAGGGATTTAAAAAAAGATGTATTTTTAAATATATAGTTATATGTACTGTATTTATTTAACTTAAAAGTAAGATTTCTGAATGACAGTGTTACTGTAGGCTAAAATGTAATAATACCTGCCACCTGCAGTGTCTTATGGACAGTCACTGATCTTGATCCTGTGGTAGGGTTCACGGCTATGCAGGTCAGGACTTGTGCTGCTACGCGACCTTTGAGACGCAGGCTCAGTTCTGGTCCATGGGAGGTCACATTGTCCCTGATCCAGGTGAACGTGCAGTTTGGAAAGCATTGGGCTGAGCACTGAAACTCATACAGGACTCCCACAGTCACTGTGTCTGACCCATTGATCTTCACTGATGTAGGCCCATCTGCGGACGAGGGCAGAATAGCTCATAGTTCATTCACTATCACATTTGAATAGTTTAGGAAGTTAGCCTAGATTTTCTAACAAATTCAACTGCTGGATTTATTTTATTTATTCTTGCCAATAAATGTATAGATGTTTCATTTTCATTATCCCACTATAGAATGTATCTGTGTACTCACAATTCACTTCTACTTGGTGTCCCACTGACTTGATGGACACCCCACTTTCTGTGATTTGACATTGGTACATTCCAGTGTCCGACTTATTGAGGGGGCTAAAGGTCAGTGTGGTGTTGTGGGCAGAGAGATGGACTCTGTTGGACACAGGTATGGGGACTCCATCTTTTAGCCATTTTATGGAGGCCGGGTTCTGTGAGCCCACACACTGCAGAGAGAAAGACTGACCAGCTACTGGTAGGACATGGGACACAGGACACACAGAAACGCCTAGGGAAAGGAAAATGATTATGAAAATTAACACAAGTCAATTATCGAGAATTAGGAGGGATTTTATTTATTTTTTATAGTAGAATTTGTTACATTTGAATTTCAGGCATAATTTCTTCCCCAAAAGTGAATATGCAGCATTTTAGAATGAAACGCTTCAATTAAAATGTAATCATTGTTAGTTACACTTTTTAGATTTTTTCACACTTACTTGCCACTGATAGTTGTAGACTTGTGGCAAAGAACATGTCTGAGGCGGAGTTGTGAGCCTCACAGACCAGTGTTTCATTGTCATCTCCGTGACTTGGTTTGATCGAAATTGTGTTTCCTTGCGAGGTACTCAAAATCAGTCCATTATTCCCTTTAACCATCCATGTGTAGCTACAGGAGGGGTAGCAGTCAGCAGAGCAGGTAAAAGCGTAAGCAACTCCAACGAACAGCTCAGTTGGCCCGGTGATCTTTATGTTAGATAGTCCAACTGCAAAGTCCAGGAAAAAATGTCTTGTTATTTATTTTTGAAAATACAACTTAAAACTTTAGAAGATATCTGAACGACAGTATTACTGTAGGTTAGAGTGCCGTGTACTACCTGCCACTTGTAGTGTCTTATGGACAGTCACTGATGTTCCTGTGGTAGGGTTCACCGCTATGCAGGTCAGGACTTGTGCTGCTACGCGAACACTCAGACGCAGACTCAGTTCTGGCCCATGGGAGGTCACATTGTCCCTGATCCAGGTGAACGTGCAGTTTGGGAAGCATTGCGCTGAGCACTGAAACTCATACAGGACTCCCACAGTCACTGTGTCTGGCCCATTGATCTTCACTGACGTAGGCCCACCTGCGTACAAAGGTAGAATAGTTTATCAGTTGATTTACCATAGGGGCGGCAGTGGCTCAGGGGTATAGAGTGGCGATCCCGGGCTCCCCCAGAGTTAGTGTCGAAGTGTCCTTCAGCAAGACGCTGAAAATTGCTCCCGATGAGCAGGTTGGTGCCTTGCATGGTTTTCTCCGCCATCGGTGTATTAATGTGTGTGTGAATGTAATGCACAATCTATGTAAAGCGATTTGGATAAAAGCGCTATATAAATGCACCATTTACCATTTACAATTAAATTGCTGAGATTTATATTATTTATTTTTGACAATACATGTTCTCGTATACTCACTGTTCACTTCTACTTGGTGTACCACTGACTTGATGGGCATCCCACTTTCTGTGACTTCACATTGGTACTTTCCACTGTCCGACTGCTGGAGGGGGCTGAAGGACAGTGTGGTGTTGTGAGCAGAGAGATGGACTCTGTTGGACACGGGTATGGGGACTCCATCTTTTAGCCATCTTGTGGAGGCTGGGTTCTGTGAGCCCACACACTGCAGAGAGAAGGTTTGGCCAGCCACTGGCAGTTCTTGGGATGCCGGACGCACAGAAATAGGGTCTATAGGCAAAGGAAGATTATAATGAAACTTATAAACGCGGAGGAAAACAAATTACTGTTCAGATTTTTTTACAGGTAAATTTCAAGCATCACACTCCCATATACAGTGGTGGAAAAAGTACTCAAATGTTTTACTTAAGTAAAAGTATCAATACTGCAATGTAGAAGTACTCTGTTGCAAGTAAAAGTCCGGAATTCAAAATTTACTGGAGTAAAAGTACAAAAGTATTGGCATCAAAATGTACTTAAAGTACCAAAAGTAAAGGTACAAAAATGTTTGAAAATAGCAGATCTACAAGCTATTTAGAGATTTAGTAGATCGTCTATTTTCAAATAGCCTAGGTATAAAATAGGGCTGAAGGTTTATGTATGTTTCATAATATCATAATTTATATCTGCAAAGTAACAAAAGTTTTCAAATGATTGTAGTGGAGTAAAAGTACAATATTTGCCTCTGAGATGTCGTGGAGTAGAATAAAAAATATAGACAATTGGAAATACTCCAGTAAGGTAAAAGTACCTCAAAATTGTACTTAAGTAAATGTACTTAGTTACTTTACACCACTGCTTACCAGTGACTGTCAGGATCTTGGTGGAGTTGATGGTTGCTCCTGAGGCAGTGTTCTGGGCCTCACAGATCAGAGGTTCAGTGTGGCTGTAGTCACTGATCGTGACCTGTAGCTTGCTCTCATCGATCTTTATAGCTCCCTTGTGGAATATGGGTGCCTGGATCAGGTTGCCATGGAAAATGCGTTTGCCCAGTGTCCATGTGTAGTTGCAGGACGGGAGACATGTCACCATACATGTGAACTGGTGGGTCTCTCCCAACTTCACTGAACTCGGGCCGTAGATGTACATATCATGTAATTCTGCAGACAAGGTTTCAACATAATCAGTCTGACTGTATTCTAAGCAGTGTTAGAAGAAGTACTCCATTTTTTTCACTTGAAAAAAGTAAAAGTATCAATACTGCAATGTAGAAATACTCTGTTACAACTAAGTCTGGAATTTAAACTTTACTTGAGTAAAAGTAAAAAAAGGTATTGGTATCAAAATATACGTACTATACTATACTACAAAAGTAAAAGTAGTCATTATTCAGAATGTCCCATTTCACAAGTTTTCAAATGTATAAAATGTATACAAATCTTTAGAAAATAGCAGATCTACAAGCTCACAATGCGTCGCATCGCGGCGAATTGTGAGCCTGTAGATCGTCTATTTTCAAATGGCCGAAATGTATATAGGGCTGAAGTGGGTAATGTATGTTTCTTTCCAAATCTACAAAGTAACTAGTAACTAAAGTTTTCAAATAATTGTAGTGGAGTAAAAGTACAATATTTGTGGTGGAGTAGAAGTCAAAGTACTGAAAATTGGAAATACTCCAGTTTGTGGGGAACAAAATCTACACTAAACATCTCTTTGACCTTGTTGAATATTTTTTATTTTTTTTAAATACTTTTTTCTCTCACTTACTTGCCACTGGAAGTTGTAGGCTGGTGGAAATGAACATGTCTGAGGCGGTGTTGTGAGCCTCACAAACCAGTGTTTCATAGTCGACCCCTTGATTTGGTTTGAATGAAATTGTGTTTCCTTGCAAGGTTCTCAAAGTCTGTTGTTTCCATTTAAGAATCAATGTATAGTTACAGGGCGGGTAGCAGTCAGCAGAGCAGGTAAAATTGGAAGCGACTCCATCGGTCAGCCAAGTTGGACCGGTCATCTTTATGTTGGATGGACCAACTGCAAAGTTCAGGAAACGTTTTATTATTATTTTTTATTTTTTTGCAACTTAAAAGGTTCTGATATTTCTGAATGACAGTGTAGGTTAGAGCAGTGGTTCTCAAAGTGGGGTCTGGGGACTCCAGACCAACAAACTATACTATAAAAACTGGTCAAACATAGGCCAAATTGTCAAATAATATAAGAAAGAGGCAAAAAAAAAAAGAGCTTGCTATTTTCACAATATCTATCTGTGGAACTCAGGGTCCCCAGTTGAAATATGGGTTAGAGTGCAATGCTACCTGCCAGCTCCAGTGTCTTATGGACAGTCACTGATGTTTTCGTGGTAGGATTCACCGCTATGCAGGTCAGGACTTGTGAGCCTACGCGAGCCTCGAAACGCACGTTCAGTTCTGGTCCATGGGAGGTCACATTGTCCCTGATCCAGGTGAACGTGCAGGCAGGGAAGCACTTGGCTCTGCACCAAAACCCATATGGGACTCCCACAGTCAGGATGTCCCTCCCATGGATCTCCACTGACATAGGTCCATCTGCAGACAATTCATTCACAATTACATTAGGGTAGGAGACAATTATTCTCAGGCATGGACAACAACACTAACCCATAGACCATAGTAGCCTTGATATCTGGATGACACAATGTGAACATGCTATGTTGCATAAAAAAGACTGGCGAAATGTCATCCTTATACAGTGTTGAAAATTATTACAAATACTGTTGAGTAAGTAGAAGAAATAAGAAATAAGTATATAATATAATTATTATTATACTAATAAAATAATATATTCATATTATTACATATAATTTTTGATTGAATTAAAATGACAAAAAAGATTATACTGTATAAAAACAGAATTTTATCTTACATGGTATTTCCACCATGGTTCCACTTCTCACTCTCTCACTGGCGAAAATTCCTTTAGTAAGAAAGAAAAAAAAACAAAGAATGGATCAATATCCATTTTCTGAGTGATCATCAAACCTGGCAAGTTAGTAGGAAAATGAAATACAGCAACAACAACATCAACAACAATACGGTATTCCAATCGAAACCATGTATTACCTGCCAGGCAGGTGAGAAGCAGAGTGAATGATGAATGATGGTAACCCATGGTGCTGCAGACAACCAACCAAGACAGCAACCCTGGTGTCAAACGTCTGCACTGTGAGCAGCTCTGCTTGGCTCTTATAGCCCTTAGGAAAATGACCTTATCCATTCTTATCAAATGATCACTCAAACCACAGATGACGGCATTGCCCAACATTACTGGCAAAGTGGATACTGCTGTTTGGCCTCGATGGTGGTTATCAGTATGTTTTCCTTGTACTGTATTAAGGGCGTGCTAATGTGCTTGGCGTCAGCTTAGGTGTTATTGTGCCCTATGGGGTTGTTTCTTTTGTTCCCACAAAGTCTATTCAAAGACAGATCTGACAATACTGTGCCTCTTTTCATTTTCATATCTGTTTGTGGTTTCGAACGTACGCTTGTGTGCACTGATTTATCATTACAGCCCGATAGAATACAACTGCTGGTGGCAAATACCTGATACGGTTTTGATGTTGTTTTGCTATTTTGTTGGTTTTTAATTGACCTTATGGGAATTATTTGACAAACACTGTTGTGCTGTCCCTCTTGCTAATGAAGTTTGTATCATGTGGCATTCCCTCTAAAATATACAGTGTAATCAGTCAATCAATATTTATCATAATTTATTCAATCACTTTGGAAACTTTTTCAACAGTAAGATCACAGATTAGTTTCAACTTCAGTAGCCTAATGGTGCATACATTATAGAGGTGTTCCTTGTATTGTAATGAAGTGAACGCATTTAAAATCACAGCGTACATTTTCAGAGCAGAAATGATTTAAGCATATCTGACAGCTAGACCAGGCTTATAATTGGTTATAGATTAAAAACACAAACCACACACACTGTGATTGATTGCTCCCCAAGAAGTATTACCACATTAATTGTGTCATGCTGATATGAAGTCTGGGTGGGCCCTTAACTGTCAGTTCTAAGGGCCGAAGCTGGAGTACAGCAAATATGTACCAATTCATCTAATCACTCAAACACACAGCAGATACGCAGAATCTTTTTTTAATATACATTATTTTTTATTGTTTTTTATGAGACATAACAAGCAGGTACATCAACAAGACATAACAAGAAAACAAACACCAGACTATAATGCATAATAAACATGAGTAATATGATATGATGAGATACGCAGAATCTTGAACTTCAGCTTCGAGCTGCGTTGCGAGCTTGTAGATCTGCTATTTTCACTACTTCTTAAACTTTTTTAAAAATGTATTTATGGGAATTTTAAGATTCTATTTATGAAAAGTTGTGATTTTTATGTTTAAACTTTTTTAAATCTTTTGAAATAATATAATCTTGAACCTCATTCCTTAAATTTGAAAGTCAAAGTGGCAAAGGTTCAAAAAGATCAATCATTTAACACATTACTGGTAATATTACAAAAGCACACGTTTATGGTGAGTGGTGACCAGGAGAGAAAAAATAGTCCAAAAACTAATTCTAGTTAGTTTCAAATTCCACCCTTGTGCTTTACCTGAAAAAGTAAAACAAGACAGATAGTTAATTGAATTTGATTAAGAAACCTTATGTACATTTCTCAATCAATTAGAACAATATACACGCTTTCATGTATGATATCTCTGCTGTCCGGCCGGAACCAGCTAAATCCAAAATGGTAATTGTTCAGGAAATGAAAAACAAAATATCATTTTTTTTTTAAATGAAGAAAACCTTATATTTTTTAAACAAAGCAATACTGCCTCATCAAACTTGATATTGTGACTTTATATATTATCAGATACTTGCATGTGTCATTATATTATCACCACTTTACCCAAATACAGCTCAAGTGGAGTTAGGAGTTTTGTCCAAACACAAATCCAGCGCAAGTGGAGTTAGGAGGTTTTGTCCATCATTGATAAGAACAGCTGGCAATGGATCTCAAAGCTCACAACACATCACAACGCATTGTGAGCTTGGAGATAAGCTATTTATGGTGAGCGCCATCCTCATATACTAAGTATAGATCAAGCTGAATTCTGTACTTAAACAACTTTTATTTTAACATGCATTGTAAACAACCATGGATCTAACTGTTACCACTGTTGTTCTTCTACAGTTGAGTGCAACAAACAATTCTGCCTCAATACTCAATCATGTATTTAACAAAAGCAATCATGGCACACCAACAATAAATAAATGGCATATAAATACAAAATACATTCATGAAAAATAGAATCTGTAGCCTATCAAATCTGTAGCCTACTGCATTAACAATAGCAACCACAGTTGAATTGACCTATCATATACCTATCAACATTTTATTATCACACTGTTGTGTGTTGTGTGTTGCGTGTGTGTGGTGGGTGTTCCTTAGTGCTTTAGATTGTCATAAAAGCTGTGAAAGTCTTTTGGCATGATCTCCTTGAGCTCTTAAACAAACTCCTGCACACACTCATTCTCTGTCCATTAACATTTAAAAAGAAAACACGAGCAGATGACCTTTGTGAAGACACCCTTCTCCTCTTTACTGGGGTGACATCTATCAAACCTTGCACATACATTCTCTTCTCTTCCCAGTTTATGTTCTCCCAAAAGCATTGAAAAATCTTCTCCCTGTCTGCCTCATACAGAGCAGAGCTTCTCTGAGAGCCTGAGAGGAGGGGGGAGTTGTTTGTTTTTGACGGACAGTTTGAGGGTCCAATGGAGTTAGGAGTTTTCGTCAGAGGCGCTTTTTAATACTTTTCATATGTTATTATAAAAAAAAAAATTACACAGATGTAGAGGGGGTTCAATAGCGTTGATTTATGAAAAAAAAAAAAAAAACTGAAAATTGAGTTAGCTGATCCCGGCTGGACACTGACGAATTATGCTAACAGTCTCACTTAGCCTATGAACTAGAGAAAATATAGGATTATGTCATATACAGTAGATGACATGATCAATGTATGGGCCATTTATAAAGAAGGATTGATAACAAGTATGAATGTACCTAATATTTATATACCAGAAAGTCCTTATCATGACAGCTTCAGAAGGGAGAATCATCTTCTCTGAGCAATAGAAAAACTATAGCAAGCTCACCTCACTGTACACTCATGCCTTCATGTGGATTAAGGAGGAATTACAGTGTAGATGATGAGGGCACACAGGAGCACAGCTGTGGTTTGTTGAGCACGAATGGCGACGCCCTTCTCTGAAACAATGATAAGAAACATCACCATTACAGAATACATTAGGCCAGTGGTTTTTAGCTCAAGACCTAAACTAGTGAAAATAGCAGATCTACAAGCTCACAACATGTCGCTTCGAGCTGCGTTGCGAGCTTGTAGATCTGCTATTTTCACTACTTCTTCAACTATTTTTTGTATTTATTTTCACTACTTCTTCAACTATTTTTTGTATTTATTTATGGGAATTTTAAGATTTTATTTATGAAATACTTCAGAAAAAAATTTGAATCGTTTTTTAATTGATGAAAAGATGTGATTTTTTTGTTTAAACTTTTTAAAATCTTTTGAAATTATATATATATTCTTTTAAATGTAGGAAATGGAAAAAAGGAGATATTCACTCGCGACCCACAACAATTGGTCCCTGACCCAAAGATGGATCCGACCCACTGGGAACCAGTGAATTATAGACTAACACAAATATACAGCAATTATTTGTGAGGAAATGAGACTTTTTTCATTTAAATACCTCCCACAAAAACAGTTTTTGTGATTGTTGTTGTTTTCTTTGAGACTGTGTTCTGTGCTTCACAGCTGAGAGTGAATGACGTCATGTGATGCTCCTCATGCTCCACCGTGATGTCTATCCTGCTGCCCTTCAACGTCTGACCATCCACCAACCAGGCATAACGACAAGAGGGCCGACACTCAGCAATGCAGATAAATGTAAATTGCTTTGCAATGTTTACTGAGTCTGGGCCTTTGATATGGCCACTGGATGGACCGGCTGAAAATAAATATAGAACATAGAATTCATGAGAGAACTGTTATTCATATGTGGCCAATAAATTGTCACAATAACATTGTTATAATAACTTTATTATTATTTTTTTTATGTCTATATGTGTGTTTGTATGTATAGGTGTATTATTATTATATATATTTAAATTATTAGCTTAGTTTTCCCTGTATATAGCCTCTTATATGCCATTGATCTGACTTGTTAATGTTTTCCTTAAAAATACAAAATTGGTCAAAAAAACAAATGTGAAGAGTTTCTACGGTGTAATCTTTAAAAACCCTCCATGACCAGTGGTGTAAAGTAACTAAGTACATTTACTCAAGTACTGTACTTAAGTAAAATGTTTGGTACTTTTACTTTACAGGAGTATTTCCAAGTGTCTATACTTTTACTTCTACTCCACTACATCTCAGAGGCAAATATTGTACTTTTACTCCACTTCAATTATTTGAGAACTTTAGTTACTAGTTACTTTGCAGATATAAATTATTACATTATAAAAACATACATTAAACACTTCAGCCCTATTTTATACCTAGGCTATTCGGAAAATAGCCGATCTACAAGCTCACAACGCGTTGCATTGCGACGCGTCGCGACGCGTTGTGAGCTTGTAGATCTGCTATTTTTGCTATTTCAGTATTTATTTGGTACTTTAAGTACATTATTTTACCAATACTTTTGTACTTTTATTCAAGTAAATTTAGAATTACTGACTTTTACCTGTAACAGAGTACTTCTACATTGCAGTATTGATACTTTTACTTAAGTAAAACATTGGAGTACTTTTTCCACCACTGTCCATGACTTACATGTCACGTTTACATTTCTGACCGAGGTGACATACAGGCCGGACATGCTGTTGGTGGCTTTGCACATGATGGTTTTGGAGGTTTCTGCCTCCTGAGGAACCACAGCGATGACGTTCCCCAGGCCCCCCAGCCACGGGCCCTTATCCACATGCCAGGAGTAGTTACAGGAGGGCCGGCAGTACGCACGGCAGCTGTAGCTGTGGCTCACCGTTGGATTCATCATATCAACGCCTGAAATGGTCAGGTTAGCTGGTCCAGCTAAAGGAGAAAGACAGGAAAATACATACAAAAAAAATACAAAAGACAAAATCGGAACTCGAACACACAAGCTGATTAATGATCGTTGTTGGGTTCTCTCTCTCCTGGTTGTAAAATTGAGCTTGTAGATCTGCTGTTTTCAGTGACAAGTAACTAACTCAGGCTTTTGGTGTTGCTGTGCCTGTGCACAGATTAAAAGTGTAGTGTGTCAAGGCCAGCACGTTGCCTTGACCTTGTGCGCCCTCGCCATCCACAGCCATAGAATAGGTGCAGGAAGAGGAAGGGCATTTTGCTACACACTCAAAGCTGCATGGCACGCCCACGGTCACGTAGTCAGGACCCACGATGTTGATTTCTGGTCCACCTAGAAAAATACTTTATATCAAGGAAATGTATTCACTTTTTGGGGTTTTACAGATAAAATAGGATTGCACTGCAATGGCCATTGTATTGAAATCTGATAATAGGAGATTCTCCAAAACAGAAATTAGAGAAACAGTTAAAAAATAATACCACACATACTGTACTGAAAAAAATAAACTTTCAATGTAGCTTCTATTTGACCACTTGGACCCTATATAGCCTGCTTTACCAGTGTTGATTTTGACAGCAAATTTTTATGTAGTTTTAGTCATAGTCTTCTGAATAAATTCCATTTAGTTTTAGTCATCTGAAATGTTTTAGTTTTTGTCTAGTTTTAATCGACTAAATATAAGATTATAATCGACTAAATCTACAGTTGATTTAGTCGACTAAAATGTATTGTGGCGGGCCTTGATGGCGTCGTAATGGCTGATTTTACACTTTTGCATGCTGAAATTAGCCGATCTACAAGCTCACAACGCGTCGCAGCGCGACACGTTGTGAGCTTGTAGATCTGCTATTTTCAGAGCGCAACACTCTAGCGCAACCAAATATAAAATGACTTGTCTTTTAGTTCTACTGGATCTCTTCTCCACTCGTCCCTCACTAACATTTTAGTCTAGTTTTTATTTGTTGACGAAAATGTCAATATATTTAGTCTTAGTTTTAGTCATCATAGTTTAGTTTTTATTTAGTTTTCGTCAGTGAAAAACATTTTTCGTCATAGTTTAGTCGACGAAATCAACAGCAATATAATACAGCAAATAGTGAAAGTAATCTATCTACAAGCTCACAATACATGCGACACGTGAGCTTGCACAGGGTACCTCCTATCTTTGAAGGTTTTGGGATTCATATTTTCCCCAAATATAGGCATAGCAGTTTTAATGTGGTTAAATATATTAGGATGTAGTGTACAAATCACCGTTATCACTTTCATCTTCATCATTGTCGGGTTCTCCGTCTTGTTCCTCTGTGAGAACTGTTCCCACCTGTAGGCCTACATGGTCAGATACACACAATGAACACGATGCCTCCATAAAGTGAAAGGCCTATTTCATTCTCACATTTAACTTAGTATTTAAAAGTATTTGAAGTGCGTATCATCTCAGTAGTTCATTCAATGTTGCAGTTGACTGAATCCTAATTTTATGCCCTCGCCCCAACACACACACACACACAAACACCCAGGTACCTGAAGTCTGTCATTCACTCAGTCATTTAGTTTCGCTTCTACTATAAAAGACTGGTGGTCTGAAAATATTCATTTTAAAACTAACCCAGCTCAGCCTGACTGATGCCAGGGCGTTTCTTAACATAAATGCTTCCATCATTCTATTATATTTGTGATTAATAAAACCATACTGAACATGAGATCATCCTCAGCGACCATTACAAGTCAACACAATAATGAGTACCGCTCAACTGCAAATACACCACGTTCAGGGTCTGTTTTCCTGCCTACATTTTTCTCTCCTTTTTCAAAAGTAAACAGTATATTACTTTTCTTGGTATGGTTTGTATTACCTGTCAGGTACACAAGCAATAGAAGCCACTTGAGGCGTGAATATCCTCCGCTGTCGTTTGAGGCACATGTACCGTCCATTGTTGTGTAGGGATCGCTTTAAGGTGTGTATGGGCACAATGAAATGGAGAGCAACGTGGCTCAGTATGCTTATTCAGTCAACACACACGGGCAAACAGCTCTTATCAAAGGGAACACGACTAACACATTTATACCCTCACATGCATTCTATTGAAGACACAGTGTTCTTAATGACTGTCAATAGGTTGTGGTTAAACAGTCTAACCTCAGCACTACTTAAGGCTCAAATAAAGACTAAAATCTGACCACTGGCATAATAATATGATACATATGTATCTGCCCTATTGTGTCCAACCTACTTCTCATTCACCTCTGTCTTGTGTGATATACAGCATAGGTTACCACACCCATGGGGAATTATAATGGTATCAGAATGAATTACTGAAAGTCAAACAGAAGTGGTACTACTCCCACACTGAGGCCAAATATCAGAAGGGAGCATTTAATTGTTGATAATATAGTTTGTGTGTCTATGCATTAAAGTTGACACTCTTTGATTACTTTGAATAATTTCCCATACATGTTGACCTTTGCTTCCACTTAAATCCAACTACAGCATACAGACAGAGACACATTATACAATATACATAAACAATGAAAAATAATAGACAGCTGAGCCTCATGACAATTGAACAATTACTTTACATTTATTGAGCGGGAAATGTAATCAAACTAAGGGAAGGAGGGGAATATCAGCATTTTGGTATAGGCATGTCTCTGTGCAGATGTGTGTGTGTGTGTGTGTGTGTGTGTGTGTGTGTGTGTGTGTGTGTGTGTGTGTGTGTGTGTGTGTGTGTGTGTGTGTGTGTGTGTGTGTGTGTTTATGTTCAATAAAGGATCCCCATTAGAGACACATGAATGAGCCTCTAGTCTCATCGTGTGTGTGTGTGTGTGTGTGTGTGTGTGTGTGTGTGTGTGTGTGTGTGTGTGTGTGTGTGTGTGTGTGTGTGTGTGTGTGTGTGTGTGTGTGTGTGTGTGTGTGTGTGTGTGTGTGTGTGTGTGTGTGTGTGTGTGTGTGTGCGCGCGCCGTTAAAGTGGTGTCTCTTTGGTATCCCTGGGCGGCCTGAAGGTCAGGATCTCTGTGAAAGTGTGACCTGTCGGAAACACAAGCACATCATTATCCATCATCATTGTAGTCCTCCTTATCCTGTCTGTTTTCAACTCATACAGGACACACAATGATGTACACCAGGGGTCTTCAACAGGGGGTGCGGGACCCCTAGGGGGTCCTCAGAGTTACTACAGGGGGTCCCCCAAATCTTTATGTGATATATATATATATTTTTTACATTAACCACTTGAACCCTAGCATCCCTTTTCTGAGGAGAACTTTAGCCAAAAATAGCCGATCTACAAGCTCACAACGCCTCGCAGCGCGAGGCGTTGTGAGCTTGTAGATCGGCTATTTTTGACAAAGAGCTATCGGTGTAGAGGGGGAAAAAGCAGACCACGTAAACAAGCAGACCACGTAAACAAAAAAAGTGTAATCCGAAACACAATTTTATACAATATAGAGGGGGTCCCTGCTTCATCTCTCTCTCAGCTAGGGGGTCCTTGGGCTGAAAACGTTGAAGACCCCTGATCAAACAAACAACCTGTGTACTAGTGTGAACGGGTGAGAAGAGAGGAGCTCCTAGGCGCCAGTGTTACTATGTCAAGTTATCGTTTTAACTAAAAGTAAGCTGCAGCCAAGAAGCAAGTAATAGCGCACCCAGCGGAAGAGGAACGTGTCGTTGCTGCCGTGGGGTTTCGAGCGCTGGATTTATGAATGAACCGCCGGTCACCGAGAGGATTCTGACGGAGCAGCGGGTGAGATAAATCCATATTGCTGTTCCGGGTGGATTACAATTAGGGGTACCCCGAACTTATTATTATTATTTGTACCGTGTATCAGAAGACGTTTGCGTTTCGTTTTGGATCATTAAAGGACACAATAGACATTCTCGGGTCCGCGGATTGAAGAGGCCGTTTGGACTATAACGCAGGGCTGTTTTATTATTGTCATGCAAAGCGAGTGAGCGTCTGTTTGCGGTAGCGTTCTGACGTCATCGTGTAATTGTTTATTATTTACGTTTGAACTGTTGATTTAAGGGGTTTTTGGACAAAGTGTTGATTGATGATTTGTGTGTTTCTTTTGTGTATTAGGGAAAGAGATAGGGACAGACGTCTATTTTAAGAGCCTGCAGTGTACTGTTTATTTGCCATTTGATTTGTGAAGTATTATTTTTGTGGCTTAATGATATAAAGTACCTCAGCTAAAATCCTGCCGATCCCGTTGTTTTTCCTTTAGCTAATAGTTTTCCTTTCGAGGTAAAGGGCGATTGTTACAGTATATTAACAGTATCTTCTATTTTTGTTCTATCTATCAACATCTATGCTTTTCTTTATTCCTCCGTTTTCACATAAACCTCGTCTCCTTCCTATTTCCAAATCCTCCTCCTTCCAAAACACATTCTTCTCCTCCTCCCCTCCCTCCTTCCTTGCCGTCTCTTACGCCATTGGTTCTCAAAGTGGGGTCCGGGGACCCCCAGGGGTCCTTGGGGGGAGTACCAGGGGGTCCCCAGCGAAATTAGTTAATATAGCGTCACAATCATTTGAATCACTTTAACCATATTTTATACTTTGGCTATTCAAAAATAGCAGATCTACAAGCTCATAGCGCGGCACCGAGTGCCGCGCTATGAGCTTGTAGATCTGCTATTTTTGAGAAATCCCTGGCACAAAATATTTTTAGATGGGGGTGCATTTCATTTTGGGGGTCCTTGACATGAAAAAGTTTGAGAACCACTGTCTTACGTTTCCACTGATCCACGGGCAGGTCTGTGTTGTCCATAGAGTGGTCGTACGGCTGGGCCTCCGTCTCTTCCTCTGGTTCTCTGAACTCGCCGAAAAACGGCATGGTCAGGGCGTCGGACGCGTTCACCCTCTGCTCGGGGTCGAGGAGCAGCATGTGTTCCAGCACGCTCACCGCTGTTAATGCACAGTATTAAAATGATTAAAATCTTAAAGACGGGGTGCCGTGATTTTCAGTGTTTCCCCCCCCCCCCTAAAACATAATCATCAGGTATTATGGTTATACTAGGAGGAAGATTTTTTTCAAAAAAGTGTACAGAAATTGTTAAAATTATGTTTTTATGTGGACACGCCTCCAGTTCATTAAGTATACCTGGTTCTCACCTTAGCACCTCCTCCACCACCTTAGCACCACCCACCTGTCCTAGTCCCTCCTCCTCCTCATGCCCACACCTGTTGTGTTATGATAATGAGGGGGAGGGTACGTTTTTACTATGACACTAAAGCGCTGTTTCTCTATTGGCACGTTTGACCCTCAAGGTTTCAGCCTCCAGGTAGAAACTCAAAATAGTCAGAGAAGACATAAAACACCATAAAAACACCACCAGGGGGCTTAATGAAGTTCTATCAACCTGATAGACACATGAAAAACAGAAAAAGTGCAAAACCATGGCACCACCTCTTTAAAATCTTAGTGTTTTGCCAATTATTTGGGGGCCCAAGACCACAGGTTGGAAATGGCTGGTTTATGATATGCATTATGCAGCGTACCATTCGAGCTTGCTTTGGTGAAAATGGTGTGCAGATCCTTTTTTGGCACTTTGGGTAGACTTCTGATGTAGTGTTTGGCCTGTTGGGAACAAAGGAGGCAATGGAAGAAGTCAGTGAAGCGTGACATGAGTTGCAGGTATATGGGCGTAGATGCAGTGGTGGAAAAAGTTCTCAAATGTTTTACTTAAGTAAACGTATCAATACTGCAATGTAGAAATACTCTGTTACAAGTAAAAGTCCGGAATTCTAAATTGACTTGAGTAAAAGTACTGACATCAAAATGTACTTAAAGTACCAAAAGTAAAAGTACTAAAATGTTTGAAAATAGCAGATCTACAAGCTCACAATGCGTCGCATCGGCTATTTTCAAAGAACCTTTGTATAAAATAGGGCTAAAGTGGTTAATGTGTGTTTCATAATGTAATCATTTATATCTGCAAAGTAACTAGTAACTAAAGTGTTCAAATAATTGTAGTGGAGTAAAAGTACAATATTTGGATCCGAGATGTAGTGCAGTAGAAGTACTGGAAATTGGAAATACTCAAGTAAAGTACAAATACCTCAAAATGTTACTTAAGTACAGTACTTCAGTAAATGTACTTAGTTACGTTCCACCACTGGACGTAGATGTATTCATAATGCTGTGGTAACTTACGTCTTGGCTGTGTAGCTTCATGACAAAGTCGGCCGCTGGCGTTCCAGTGATCTTCATGATCTCTTTCAGTTGATCTAGATCTGCGATCAGCTAGGGGTCAAGGGTCATACTTGGTTCTAAATACAGATTTGTATCAATCACTTCTATGCGATGTTGTCTGGTGGAGTTCTGTATACATTGATGTTTGAAACAGAGCAAGAGAGGACGCTAAATAACATTTATGTATCCTTATTATTGCAAAAGATATCCCGTATTGGTAAAGATTTAGCACTAACAGGACTACAGAAAGATGTAGCTATTAGCTATTTATGGTGCATTATTGTGCGTCGTCCGAGTGTAACAAACATATAAATGAATAAAATAATAAATGCTTTAGCACTATGGTTTCAGGCCAAGTGGAAAGAATGTTTAAGGATACGATCATTTCCTTTGAACAGTGGTTTTCCCAGCAGCATTTCAGCCATGATGCAGCCCACAGACCAGATATCCACTGCAAGAAAGCAGAAACATGATCTGTTAGAATACTGAACAATACACAGTAAATCCTCACTGTTTATTTAACTCTGGAACAGGTCAATTTTGGCCATTTTTTACACTCTCAATGTTAACCACTGAAGCCCTATGTACTTCAGTGTAGGAAAAATAGTGAAAATAGCGGATGTACAAGCTCACAATGTTACACGTTGTGAGATTGTAGATCTGCTAATTTCACTATTTTTGACAAATTACATACCAAAAATAGGAAAGCCAGGTTGATAGATAGATAGCTTTATTGTCATTCAACAATACATGAAATGCGTAATTTAACAAAATTTCGTTCCACTGGCTTACTATAATCTAAAACAAATCCTAGTTAAAAGAATGCTCAAATACTACAATACTAAAATCACCACTAATATGTGTCTATACACTTGTTGAGTATAGACACATACGCACGTCCCATTGGCATTCGCTGCCATCTTGTGGCTTCAAGGAGAACTGCGAGAGAGAGAGTTGGCTCACTGACCTGTCTGTGTGTAGTGCATCCAGTTGAGGATAACCTCAGGAGCTCTGTACCAGCGAGTCACCACGTATCCTGTCATCTCTGTGTCTGCCTGCCGTGCCAGGCCAAAGTCAAGAATCTGAAACAAGACACAGCGAGGTAGCAGTGGTGTAAAGTAACTAAGTACATTTACCTAAGTACTGTACTAAAGTACAATTTTGAGGTATTGTTTTACTTTACTGGAGTATTTACAATTTTCAGTACTTTTACTTCTACCTTCTACCTTCCACTGCATCTCAGAGGCAAATATTGTACTTTTGCTCCACTACAATTATTTGAAAACTTTAGTTACTTTGTAGATTTTGATTATTATTACAAAACATATACATTTGAAAACTTTAGTTACTAGTTACTTTATAGATTTTGATTATTATTACAAAACATACATTACCCACTTCAGCCCTAAAGATATTTTGGCCATTTGAAAATAGCCGATCTACAAGCTCACAATGCACCACGACGCGACGCATTGTAAGCTTGTAGATCTGGTATTTTCATAATATTTTTATACATCTGAAAAGTTGTGAAATGGGACACACATTCTGCATAATGAGTACTTTCTACCATTGGTACTTTAAGTACATTTTGATACCAATACTTTTGTACTTTTACTCAAGTAAATTTTGAATTCCGGACTTTTACTTGTAACAGAGTATTTCTACATTGCAGTATTGATACTTTTACTTAAAATGTGATTACTTTTTCCACCAGAGAGGTAGTAGTGTACCATAAAAAAGGGGGGAAAAGTCTGCCTGTAGGGGGTGCTGTGCAACAGTGGAATACCTTCAACTCGCAGTCTGGGTTCACAGCCAAATTTCCAGGTTTGAGATCCTGTTAAGTGCAGAGAAGAGAGATGTATGAAAGCAAAGCATGATGCCAGATAATTAACCACTTATACCCTGTTTTATACTTCTGCTTTTTGAAAATAGCGACTGTGTGACGTGTTGTGAGCTTGTAGATCGGCTAGTTTTTGAAATGTGTTGAAAAATGTAGAAAGGTTTGGAAAATGTTCACCTATAACATGGCCAAAATAGAGGCACCAATGTTAAAGGGGTAGTTCACCCCAAAAAAATTATTGTTTCTATCGATTAGTCACCACATGGAGACTTGAATTCATGGATATTTTTTTGTTTTTGTCGCATTCCTAAACCAATAATTTGATGACCAGAGGACCGGTAGGCAGCGGTTCCGGTAGGAGACACAAAGGAGACTCTTTGTGTCTCCTACCGGAACCGCTGCCGGTCATAAAATTATTGGTTTAGGAATGAAAAAATATCCATGAATTCAAGTCTCCCGGGGGTGACTAATCCATAGAAAAAGTCATTTTGGGGGTGAACTATCCCTTTAATGCGGTTAAAACAGACATCAACAGACTGCACACACGCACGCACGCGCGCGCGCGCGCGCGCACACACACACACACACACACACACACACACACACACACACACACACACACACACACACACACACACACACACACACACACACACACACACACACACACACACACACACACACACACAAACATGAAGTAGTTTTCTGGTGTGGGAGACAGGATGAATGGGAGTGGGTGTAAAAAAAAGAGCAAGCGCCCAACCCCCCAATGCTCATAGCGTCAAAGATCAAAGTTCACTTACCCTGTGGATGATCCCAGCTGAATGGATATACTGAAAGGAGATGCAGGGATGGTTAAAGAAACTCTAAACAAAACTTAATGAAAAAACACATCAACGATAGCATTCACTATCACTAGACCAGTGGTTCTCAAACTTTTTCATGTCAAGGACCCCCAAAATGAAATGTATTTGGCCGCGGACCCCCATCTCAAAATATTTTGTTCTAGGGACCCCCAGAAGCAAAGATTTGAGTTACAAATGTTCGTTTTAAATATATATATATTCAAAGATTTGCACAAATGTTTACGCTAAAAAAAAATTGCAGATCTACAAGCTCGTAGTGCGGCGCTCGTAGTGCGGCACTCGGTGCCGCGCTACGAGCTTGTATATCTGCTATTTTTGAATAGCCAAAGTATAAAATATGGATGAAGGGGTTAAAATGATTGTGACACTTTATTAACTTACTTTGCTGGGGACCCCCTGGTACCCCCCCTAAGGACCCCTGGGGGTCCCCGGACCGCACTTTGAGAACCAATGGACTAGACGTCCCAGTTTGGCTGGGATTGTCCCAGTTTCAAGCTGGGGTTCCTGAGCCCCAACAAATCTTTCCAAAACTCCTAAAACGTCCCGATCTTCAACATTCACTACCAAGCCATGCCGGGTTTTCACCACAACTAAAATAGTAGCCTACTTGTTTTGAGCGATTACGCATTCATCAATGTTCTGTGCCGTTGCAAATTGCAGTCACTAGGTGTGCTAAGCACTAAAATAATAGTCTCCCATCCTGATGATAACACCATGCAAAAAAATATAAATTAACTTTAAAAATCCAAAGAAATAGCTAAAATAGCCACTCTCTGCGTCGCAATGTGACACGTCACGTTGTGAGCTAGTAGATCTACTTCAGTGGTAAGGGTCCTCGTTTGGGTGTTTGAAAATAATGGTCACGCTAATTTACTCAGAACTAAAAATTGTTTTATTAGATGCTAGGTTTGATGTTTAACTAGTACTCTGCTTTCTTTGAGGCACGACTACAGTGTTCTCTTTGCAGTTTACTTGCGTGACTATTTGCCCTATCGTTTGTTGACTGGGGTTCACGTAATTTACTCTGATTTTGCTTGTGAGGGTCCATTTGGTTCTTACCGATATAGCTGGAGTACTCCTGCACGATTTGCATTTCTATACAGGACAGTTGGCCACTTGTCTACATTACATTGTTAGGCAAGAAGCAATGACCTCCACCTATGTAATTACATTACAAAGGAGTGTCAATGACCGGCGTCTGTTACACATACCTGTGGATTTGAGGGGGGGGGGTACTACTACTGTGCTATGGAAACATGAGATATTTTTGGTGCTGGTCCGTGCAAAGGCCATAGGTTTGGTGTGGCAGTGTTGATTTCGTCGACTAAAACTATGACGAAAAATGCTCGTCAACTACCTTTTTTCACTGACGAAAACTAGATAAAAACTAAATAAAAACTAAGCTATGAAGACTAAAGACTAAATATTTTGACTAAAATGTTAGTGAGTGAACTAGAGGAGAAGAGATCCAGTAGAACTAAAAGACAAGTCATTTTACGTTTGGTTTGGCTCGGGTGTTGCGCTCTGAAAATAGCAGATCTACAAGCTCACAACGCGCCGCGACGCGTTGTGAGCTTGTAGATCGGCTATTTTCAGCATGCAACCAAGTGCAAAATGAGCCATTACGACGCCGTCAAGGCACCGCCAAAATACATTTTAGTCAACTTAATCAACTGTAGATTTAGTCGACTAAAATCTTATGATATTTAGTCGACTAAAACTAGACAAAAACTAAAACATTCCAGATGTACTAAAATATGACTAAAACTAAATGGAATTGTATTCAAAACACTATGACTAAAACTAAATCAAAATTTGCTGTCAAAATCAACACTGTGGTGGTGTGGTGCTGGGCTGCCATGTGGAAACCCAGCATAGAGTCGCTCTGTGTGAGAGCGTCTGCTAAATGCCTGAATTGTAATTCATGTGTACCTTGAGCCCTTTCAGCATCTGGTAGACGAGGAACTGCACCCTTTCCTCTGATAATCTCTCCATCTTCATCAGTTTGCTCAGGTCTGTGCCCATATACGGCATGGCCAGGTAGCTGAGGAGCAGAGGAGAGAAAAGTAGAAAACATCTCAACCCACATCATGTGTGTGACTCACTGTGTATGGTTATGTGTGGGAACAGCAGTGGTGGAAAAAGTACTCAAATGTTTTACTTAAGTAAAAGTATCAATCACAACTGCAATGTAGAAGTACTCTGTTACAAGTAAAAGTCTAATTTACTTGACTAAAAGAACAAAAGTATTGGCATCAAAATATACTTAAAGTAGCAAAAGTAAAAGTACTAAAATGTTTGAAAATAGCAGATCTATAAGCTCACAACGCGACGCGATGCGACGCGTTGTGAGCTTGTAGATCGGCTATTTTCAAATAGCCTATGTATAAAATAGGGCTAAAGTGGTTAATGTATGTTTTATAACGTAATAATGTATGTCTGCAAAGTGACTAGTGACTTGTTTTCAAATAATTGTAGTGGAGTAAAAGTACAATATTTGCCTCTGATATGTAGTGGAGTAGAAGTAAAAGTACTGAAAATTGGAAAGTAAAAGTACCTCAAAATTGTACTTAAGTACAGTACTTGAGTAAATGTACTTGTTACTTTACACCACTGGGGAACAGGAAAGTAAACTTACAAGTTATGAAATCGGTCCAGCGATATCTCAGAGGTGAATACGTCGAGTAGACCAATCACCTGTTCAATGGCAAACAGGAGAAACAGTGATTATCAGGCTTTGAACCCAAATGAATTCTCCAAAAGCAAAACGTTTCATCAGGGGAAATATAATCAGCAACACATGCGAAAGCTTCTCACGTTTTCATGTTTCATGTGTTTGAGGAGACGTAGCTCTCTGTAGGCCCTTTTGGCAAACAGTTTGGACTGGAAAGGCCGGTGCAGTTTCTTGATGGCCACCTGCAGCCCCGTCCGACGGTCCAAGGCTGAACTGCAACCAACAATGAGAAAGGATCATTTTGTAGATAAAATTCTATCAAGGTTTACTTGAACCTAAATTATATACAATAATAAAACATCTGGAAGTCTGCATCACAGTTGAACCAAACTGGGAATCCATTTGGTAAAAAAACATATATTATATATAGTTAACATGCAAAAAATAAAATGTCTTTGCATTAACAGCTGCAGTATGCAGGTTCAAGTACAGCAGGGCTTCCAGTGCTTACAAAAGTACAGTCTATCAACTGCATCTCTCAGAACATTGGTTCTCAACCCTTTTCAGGCTGTGACCCCCCAAAATAATCATATTTGAACTGGAGACCCCCACCCCGATAAGCACTTGGAATGTAGGAGTTGAGGCATTAAATCTAGTGTGACTCAGTTCCACAGATAATAAATATTGTGAAAATGTGCCTCTTTCTTATATTATTTGATAATTTGGCCAATGTTTGGCCAGTTTTTATATAGTAAGGTTATATAGCTTTTATGCAGTAATGGTATTTTTTATTTTCTTGTTTTTTGTTGAGGTAATAAAAAAGTCCTAAAAGTCCTTAAAATTGTCATTTCACTGTCATCTGCGGACCCCCCCCCAATCATCTGGGGACCCCCCTTGGGTTCCCGACCCACAGGTTGAGAACCACTGTCCCAGCTCACTTTTGACAAAAGGTGTCTTTATTCCAGTAGGCTATAAAGCCCCTGCTGCTGTGGCTATGTTTTTAATAAGCTACTGTACATAGAAAACAATATTAGATAGATATTATTATTGTTATTATTATTATTGTTTTGTTAAAACGTTTCTTACATGTTTGGGACCAGTGTGTATATGAAAAGCCACCCGGGCTGTGTGAAATGTGTGAAAGAAAACCGATCCATGTACTTAACTCCGGGTCTTTTGACTGCTCCCAAACAATCCCAACAATGAAGACCTGGGGGTTCTTTGTTTACCCTTAGTTTCCACACATCACACACACGATGCCAACGAAGCTCTGTCCGAGCGAGCGAGCTGTTTTGGAACGGCGACGAAACTATGCCGAAACAGTAGCTTGGATCAAGACATTGACAATCATATATTTATCGATTTTGACAAGTTTACATCTACGATAGTCTTGGCTAGCACCCCCCACTGCGTCCTGCACTTTCACCAGTAAAGCCCGTACTTCTCCGTACATGTACAACAAATATACATACGATGCTTACCCGGTTGCCCCAAATGTTAACTCACGATCCAGAGTCTTTGTGCAATGTATCATTTCGTATTTTTCAATAAATATGTGTTTTAATCTCGTCTGTGACCGAACGCCATTTCCCCCCCTCGTTTACTTCCTGTTTACATTGAGTGTAATTCCGGCTATCGCCGGATGCGCCTCGCCACCACCACCCATTGAGGAATACAGGGAAATTCCGACACAGACGGGATTAAAACACATTTCTATTGACAAATATGGACTAATACATTGCACAAAGACCCCGCCGCGTGAGTTTAACATTTGGGGCAACCGGGTAAGCACCTTATACATTGTTTTTGTACATGTACGGAGAAGTACGGGCTTTACTGGTGAAAGTGCAGGACGCACTGGGGGGTGCAGGCCAAGACTACCGTAGACACGAAAGTAAAAGTCAAGACTCGATAAAATACATCTATGATAGTCTTGATCCGAGGCTATTACTATAGACGAAAACATCACCGGGATATTTTGTCTTTTACACCTATCTATAAATAGCCATACAGACATAAAGACGACAGTCATTGGGGTCAATCCGGTTTTCGGTGATTTAAAAAAAAAAATCATACAATCAAAGCACTGTCGTGTTGCGCTTCAAGGTTAGGCTAAGTTTTCCATGAACTCACCATACTGTCCCATAGGCTCCTGTCCCGATCTGCTTCAGATCGCGGTACCTCTCCGGAACCTCCCAGACGGTTCTGTTCACCTCCTGCCGGTAGAACCCCGTCCGCGACTTATTGGTGGTAGTCATAACAGCCTAGATATCGGTACTATCGATTGATCGATAGCTGCTGGGTCAGGAGGATGTGATCGCTCCGCTCTGCTGTCTGAGGTCCAACAAACTACTACTGAGTCCTTTTTCATTCATGTGAAGAAAATTAGGATCGTCGCTATAGAGGAGTTCATTAAAAATGCTAAAATACGCAATGCGTCCCAGGGCACCCAGGAGAGATAACCAGCAGGCCAGCAGTCAGGACAGGACAGCCCATATACATACATATACATACCCCCCCATCCCCCCGTCCCAACACAGAGCTGGTATAGGGTCTTTGGGGCTTTGTTGATGGGTGTGTCGTTAGCTCTCTGGATGTGTCGTCACTGATTCTCAAGCCTTTTAACTTCAAAGACCTGGGACCATAGTGTTAAGCCTAGGACCCACACTTTGGCAGTGGAGGAAAAAGTAGGCTACTCACATTTTTTACTTAAGTAAAAGTATCAATACTGCAATGTAGAAATACTCTGTTACAAGTCAAAGTCCGGAATTCAAAATTAACTCGAGTAAAAGTACAAAAGTATTCGCATCGAAATGTACTTAAAGTAGTTTTCAAATGCTAACATTGTATAACAATCTTTTGAAAATAGCAGATCTACAAGCTCACAATGCGTGGCATTGCGACCCATTGTGAGCTTGTAGGCCAGCTATTTTCAAATAGACAAAGTTTAAATAGGACTGAAGTGGTTAATGTTTTGTAATAATAATCAAAATCTATAAAATAACTAGTAACTAAAGTTTTCAAATAATTGTAGTGGAGTAAAAGTACAATATTTGTCTCTGGGATGTAGTGGAGTAGAAGTAAAAGTATTGGAGAAAAAAAAGTATGAAAATACTCCAGTAAAGAAAAAGTAGCCTACCTCAAAATTGTACTTAAATACAGTACTTGAGTACATGTCGTTACTTTACACCACTGCCAGGACCCACACTATTTCATGTCAAGGACCCCCAAACCCCCAATGTATTTGGCCGTGGACCCCCATCTGAAAATATTTTGTGCCAGAGACCCCCGGCCATACAAGATTTGTGTTGTTAAAATGATTAAAACATTTTTAAAGATTATTCCTAGATTAAAAATAAATAAATAGCAGATCTACAAGCTCAAAACGCTATTTTCAAACAGCCTAAGTTAACTAATGTAGCTGGGGGACCCCCTGGAACCCTCTCAAGGACCCCACTTTGAGAACCACTGCATTAGGGCCACGGACTTCCATTTGATACTATTTTATTGTTTTCCTCAGTGATAATCTAACTCTGAGAATGTGAATGGATCCCAATCGACCCATTACAGGACCATTTAGTTCCATTTTACACTCTCGGAGAGACCAATAAGAGTCCATTTGGTTCCTAACTATCAGTAGTTGGGAACCAAATCATTTCTGGAGACCCCCTGGGGGCAGTGGGGGTTGAGACCAGTGTTAATGATGCTGTATTAATGATGCCTTAATTAGTGCAGATATCCTGTTTACATTGGTGTCTACACACAAACACACACAGGCTTGTATTAGTATCTCTATGGGGTCAGTAACCAAATCAATAGAGATGCCATTTTCACTTAACTTGCTGGCCCAACCACACCTCAAAATTGCCCTCAAACTAACCCTAACCTTAACCCCTCACCGTAATAGCCTGGAAACCAGACGAATCTGGCTGAGCGATGTCATTAGCTACTGATTAGTCTGGCCATGCCAGGCTATCACCGTGACCCCTACTAACCTTAATCCCAGCCTGACACTTTTCATTATTGTTGTAACGTCTTCGGAGCCCGTTTGCTCATGGTGACCACCAGAGCAAGGTCAATATTTGGTCACCACAAAGATAGTATATCTCACACACACACACACACACACACACGTTTGATATATTGAGCTCAGTTTTTACAAAATACGTGACATTCGCTTAAACAAGAAATGACTTGTCGTAAGGTGCCGTAAACAGACTCTGACAGAGTACACATGTAATGTTTTTTTTTACTGACAAACTTTTATTGTGTGCAGCCATACAATGTTTAGCCATATAATGAATGAATAAGCATTTCAAAACCAAAGCGTTAACATTCACTTCAGTGTTTGGACATCCATGGCATACGGCTGAAATACATGCCACCCTGTAATCAAAAGACACGTCTCACTTTTAAAATACATCATTGTATACATTCGCTTTGCAGTTTCTAAATCCACCACATTTACAACATGAACATTTGCATATAACACACCAACATTCAAAAATCACTCCTAACGTACCTCAACTGACAAGACTTTTTGGCCTTTTTTGTTGACAACTTGTACCATTAAATGGGATGCAAGTGTTAAATAACTCTATTTTCCTAATAGTAATAATTCCTACAGTGTTTGTTCATTAACAGGGGTCTCTCCAGCTGTTTAGTAATCAGAGAATACATTTTCAAGTTGGGATATTAATTGGAAAACATATACAGGATAAACAAATGAAATTGGGAGTGATGAAAAAATGACTAAATTGGAACTGGAACACTATAAAACAGAAGCTGATAAGCTGATGATCTTTGTGGGATTCTCTCTCCTGATTGGATACAATTGGTATCCCAACCTGAATGTATGTGTTTGTGTGTAGTTTAATTTGTGGGAAAAAACAAAATTTTCCCTCAACAAAAACATTTCACTTACACCCCTTTTACTTGCAGTATTTATTATTGTATAACCGGCACAGTAGTCTACATGTAGTACTCCAGTGTAATTATGGGTAACGTTTTTACACCCTCCGTTAAATTAACACTCTAGATTTCTTGAATGAGGTTCCTTTAATCGTACGCCCCAAAGGACTACCAGTTTGACATCTAAAGTGAGACCGTAAAATAAAATCCTCAGTGTTCATTTAATTTTAGTGTACAAATGGATAAATCATCACTGAGGATTTGACTGTGTACACTGTCAGCAAGGGAGTCCTTTTAAACCCTGCTGTCTCTTTTAGATTATGTTGTTATTCAGCACTAAAAGACACCGACTGGGAATAGCCCTGATAATCTGCTGAAGGTCCTTTATCTTAATTAGTGTGTAAAGACAGAAAAGGGTCCTATACTTGCACAGCACAGCGCTGTGAGACAAAGGTGATGAATGGCTATCAGAAGCAAGTGCTTATTAACAGCAGATATATGTCAAGCTAGGTTTTAGTGAAGAATAGACTCGTCAAATAGGTGTTTGTCTTGGATGCGGATATGAATTATTGTCATCTGAAGAAAAAAGGGTTTTGTTTTGTTTGTTTGCCCCCGAATTATTGTCATCTGAAGAAAAAAGGGTTTGTTTTGTTTGTTTGCCCTCCCCCTCCACCCCCCCACACACAGGAACAAATATAAACATAAAACATCTTAAAAACGTTGGTCACAGTTCTTGGCATTGCCGTGTTTGACCGTCGATCATAAAGCCGTCTTTACAATACTGTGGCAGATGCGATAAGCAGTCTTAATGGAAGTACAGTGGTATCAGTAATATACTGTGTGATAAAATGCACACAACTGTCATGCAGGATTATGCAGGCTAACTATGCTAAGCTCTTCTGCTAAGTAGAGATTTGTGACATGACATTGTTTCTGACATAGAAATCTATATACAGCATTAAAAAAAAATCCATTGTAATGACTGCTTATGCCATCTGTCTGTGTCAACTATCTGGGACTGGGCTAGGTTGTTGTTATAGTAGGTTATTCGTTTATTTGTAAGGGGCAAGTACAGAGAAACGTTGACAGTTGCAGAAGCAGTGTCTGTAAGTACTGTGCACTGTGTATAATATAGCCAAAGCTCATTTCCAACACCAGTCCCGTTCTTGTGCGACTTTCTCTCTCTCACATCACCCTGGCAACCTCTATCTGTAAACAAAATGTGCATCATACATGAGGACAGGATACCCTCCTCCTTTTGTCTGCCATCTAGAGAAAGCAGAACCAATAGGGACCGCCTTTCCTAGATTGCTCCCTCAAAACCCTGTAATTGTAATGTGCATACTCTAGTCTGAACCATGCTCTACCCCCCCCCCATCCGATCCCCTCAAAGAAACTCATAATAGGCAATCAAAGAAATAAAACTGTCACACAGAGCAGAGGGAGGGAAGGTGGCACGCCCGGGGAATGTCACCTCCAATAGAATAGTCTCTCTGCACCTCCCACACCCCTGCATGGCCCTTCTCTCTCTGGGAGAAAGGGCAGGGCCGTGCAGAAAGAGGCTCAGGGCTCCACCTGAAGGCTGTCTGTCTTCTTGACGGGCGCCTTGAAGCCTTTCACTTCCTCGAAAACCAATTCTGTCGACGAGTGAAGAGGAAGGACCGACGTTAGTTTTGCTACAGAATATGCAGAGAGGATTTAAAATCCTTCCAAGGATCCTTAAAGGCCCATACCAATGTCAATGCATGTCATATCATACAATAAACATAAACCATTTCCCCATTCATTTAGCATTTGTTTACATTTGATCCAAAGTCATTAAAACCTAATGCACATACCTGAATAACTGATATATATATATATATATATATATATATATATATATATATATATATATATATATATTATATATATATATACTGAATAAGTTCATGAATCAATATTTTCTCCAGGGACTATTTTGGCTGGACTTTTCAAATCAATTTGCACTTTAAAATGCATTAAAACACAATGATCACATAATTGACAAACAATAACCGTGCAGTGATATTTATTGTTGGATTAACTATCCATATACCTAGTGTATACCTAGTTGATTTTCATATTGTACTGAAATGAATGGAATCAGCTTCCTCTAAACTTTAACAAACTACAGTATGCTTTGGACAATGGTCAGCAGCAGTAATATATATCAAATATACAGTCAGTGAGTCATAGTCAAAGGGCTAAATAGCTAAATAATGAAAATATCTTGGTTGTTTGATGGCTATCCCTATCTCCCTCACCCTTCCACTCCTCCAGTGTGCGATCCTTGCTCTCCAGTGTCTGGTCATAGGGAGGGGCCTCTGGCTCGTCGTCAGGGTCGTGGTACTGGGAGAAGTAGGGGTGGGAGAGAGCCTCGCTGGCCGAGATCCTACCGTCACAGTCCAGAACCAGCATGCGCTTCAGTAGATCCACAGCTAATGCAGAGATCACCACACAGAGAGACACAGAAAGGCTGTTCATCTTAAGCACTTGAGTGACATATTAAAACTTTTAGACGCACGCACACTCTAATGTTCTTCTTCCAAACAAATCTGATAGCATTTCACACACCAAGGGGGTTTGCTCCTCTAAAGATCTTCTCCAGGTCCTGCTGGGGCATGAAGGGAAGAGACTGGATGTACTTCTGAGCCTGCAAATCAGGGATCAATGCACATGGGACAGCGAGGAGTGCCAGGTGTCAAATGGTTAGTCAATACAGTGGTCAATCATCTTGCCACCCACATACAGACTAGTCCCTCATCAGTCAAATAACTGATCAATTAAACTAGTTCAGGCATCATGGAAAGCATGTATTTTTTTTTTATTCCTCAACATTTACATCCCCAGAATCTTTCTTCCCTTCCACGCAGTGCATTCAAACCTTCATTACTCTCTTACATGTTCAGAGGAAATCTTCTGCAGGAGCTCGGGGGTGGGCGTGCCCACCACTTCCATGATTCGCTTCAGTTGGTCGATATCTTGCGACAGCAGGAGTTAAGGGCAGACAGGATTTAGAGTTCAGTCATTAGCTTGCAGCGCTGACTCATTAACTAGTTGGGTCACATGGTAACACACGATTGACTGAAGGCGCAACACTCTCGACTTGCTGATCTCGAGCATCGTTGAATTTCAAGTGGTCTTCTCTAGAATGCAGAAGTCCCCACAGCAACACAGACGTCAGTAAATCAAATTCATCTCAGCTCTGCGTTTAGATATAGTGAAAAGCTATACAATTCAATCTATTGTGAGCGTTTCCCATTCATCCACTCTTGTCTTTTGGTGCACCTCCCTTTTCTGAAAGGGCCCTGGGATTGTAATGCAAATCTACGATTGAGGTATTCTAGACTAGAGCAGTTATGGAGAATAGAAGTTGTGTTGGTGAGAAAGAAGTTGCAAAGCATAGTGTTCTCTCTCTCTGTCTCTCAAGTCATTATTAATTAAGGATACAATCATTGCCGGGAAATAAGACTTTTCCCTTCAGCAGCTCTCCCATGATGCATCCCACCGACCAGATATCAACTGGAACAGACAGCAGATGTTTTAATCACCAAAACACCAACACATGGATAGTAGTGAGTGTTACTAGGAGAACAAGACTACTTAGCACTGACGAAGGTCCCAGGACCGAAACGTTTGCTTTTTTAATTCACTATGAGCACAGAGCACTTGATGAGCATTTAAAATAAATAAATTATATTTTCTTAAGTCTTTCTAAGGAGTTTTCCTTCATTTTTTTTTGCAGTGAGCGAGTCTTGTTCTGCTAGTTTTCCTCTATATTTTTTTAGACCACCGCACCTGCAGTCAAACGTTACCAAAGGACAAAGAAGGGCGCAACAGTTGTCCCTGTTCCTTAGTAGTGAGTGTTGTCAGTAATTACACACTTGTTTCAGAACAGCTCTTACCATTTTGATTGTAGTGCATCCAGTTGAGCATGATCTCTGGGGCTCGATACCAGCGAGTTGCCACGTACCCTGTCATCTCATCATCGGTCTGTCTGGCCAATCCAAAGTCAAGGATCTGTCGGACAGATACACGTTTTGTCAGTGTAGCGAACGCCCTTTCTTGAGGTTAGGAGGGAGAATGCATGTAGGGTTTGCAATGGACGGTCTGGTCTTACCCTAAGCTCACAGTCTTCATTCACGGCTACATTACTGGGCTTCAGGTCCTTTCATGGACAATAAAACAGACAAAATGACATTATACTGTAAGTCAAAGAGACAAGAGAAGGAATAAAGTCTATTCTTGCATGTACTTTAGTACCACCACTCCCATCTACACAGCAAGAATTCATTTTTTGGACCACTATACCATTTTGTATGAGACAAATTGGCAGAAATAGCCGATCTACAAGTTCACAACGTGTCACCTGGGTAAGTGTTGTGAGCTTGTGGATCTGCTATTTTCATGACGAGCCCAAACTAGTGACGCCAGGTTGAAAGTGGTTAACCCATTAAGACCTGGAACGCATCCGTGTGTCATTTTTAGATTTCTTTGGCTATTCAAAAATAGCAGATATACAAGCTCATAGCGCGGCACTCGGTGCCGCGCTATGAGCTTGTAGATCTGCTATTTTTGAAAAATCGTGATCATTTTTGCAAGTCTTTCAATATATATATTTTTAAAGCGAACATTTGTAACTCAAATCTTTGCTTCTGGGGGATTCTACAAATGTATTCTAAATCCTAACAGTTTTTTGAAAAAACTTAAGTCGCCATAATATCAGTGGTTATTTTTTCATGTCAAGAACCCCCAAAATGACATGTATTTGGCCGCGGACCCCCATCACAAAATATGTTGTTCCCGGGACCCCCAGAAGCAAAGATTTGAGTTACAAATGTTCGCTTAAAAAAATATCTACACGCAAATATTTGCACAAATGTTCAAGAAATAGCAGAAATAGCGCGGTTAAAATAAAGTGGTTACACAGACGCGTTCCCGGTCTTAATGGGTTAAAGGAGAGTCAAAAATACGTCACTAATGGCTCTTGGGCAATAAAAAAAAAAGGAAGTTGCAGTTAATATTACGAAAAGAAGGAGTTGCAAAGAGAAGCCACCACTCACTCTGTGGATCAGTCCTGCTGAATGGATGTACTGTTCAAGGAACCACAGGATGGAGGGATGGGGGAGGAGTGAGAGGAGAAGAGAGAGGACAAAAAGTAGACAAGGAGGGTCAACACTGCATTCCAGCATTGACTAAAAGGGGTCTCTCTTTGTCTGTTCTGCACAAAAAACTATGCAGGCCGGCCAGTGCACTTATTGTGCACTCCGAGCACAATAACTATAGCGATAACTAATATAGTTTTAACAAGTAAGACGCGCGAACGCGGTAAGCGAACGCAGCTCGAAAACTAAGGTGTTTTTTTATTCTGCGTTAAAAGGAGCATCTTAGAAAAATAAAAATTCACCCAAATTTTTTTTGAGTGGTGCTAGCCACTCCAAGGAGTGACTTTGTCCTGGTGTGTGTCTGTGTGTCTGTGTGTCCGTCCGTCCGTCCGTATGAGCCTCAACAGCTGCGGCTGATTGCAACACAAAGATGCAACCAGTTACACTAATTATACACACACACGCACACGCGCACACACACACACACACACACTTACACACAACACACACTTTTGAGTAAAAATACTTAAAATGAGTAAAAATACTTAAAATGAGTAAAAATACTTAAATATTAGTAAAGACATTTTAAAGTTCCTAAACTGAGTAAAAAATACTTAAAATGAGTAAAAATACTTAAAATGAGTAAAAATACTTAAAATGAGTAAAAATACTTAAAAGATGTTAAAATGAGTAAAAACACGTAAAAATCAGTAAAAACATTTTAAAGTACTTAAAATGAGTAAAAATACTTTGAAGTCATCAAAGTCTGTAAAAAGTAACTAACGAAATGAACTCATGAAAGGCACCACTCTCTTCACATTGGGTGTGATTTTTTGAATGTTTTTGAACAATTCAACAAAGTGTTTGAAGTGCCTGTTTCACCCACTTCCGGGGGGCGGAGCCAAAATCCGAGGCCGAAGTATTTGTTCGTAGACCCCGACTTAGGGGGGGTAGAAAAAGTTTCGGAGCGATTCGGGCACTTTTCATTTAACATGGGGTTTCAATGGGGAGTTTTTAGGAGCCTTCTCCGGGGCGTGGCTTCCGGGGGAAGGGGCGGGCTTAAACGCAACCTTGACAGGTGTGTTCAGTTTTCAAAGACCTTTCATTTGATGTATGGTACGTCTATATTGGACATTTACTTGGCTGCACACAGCTGCACATAGGCAGTGCACACAGACACACAGACACGCAGACACACACACAAGCCAAGCACGGTTTCATAGTAAGCTCAAGGCGCGCCTCCTTCCGCTGCGTTCGCAAAAATCGTTCTAACTCAAGCGGATGGCGGTGTTCACACCACAACTATAACAAAAACAATGGTGAACGATATAGTTATAGTGCTTGGTGAAAACGGCCCTTTAAAATGAGCACTTTAGTTGCGAAGTAATAGTTAATATTTTAGAGGATGTAATCATCTGTATCAAATATTGTGCTACTATAATTAATTGTGTAATGTGTTTTACTATAGAATAAAATAATAACACTTCTACACACACTGCAGAAAAAGGCTTTAGTTTAGTGCAGGTGGGTTTAAAAAACAAGGAATAAATAAGCCTGCACACTTGATCAAGCTTACTAGAGAAACTAGAACTATTAAGATAAGACCAAGTTTCGATCTACACAGGGTGGATGGGAAAGATTCTGGATGGATTTAATGTTTATAAATAATAACATTCTAGTCAACAAAGCTTGCGATAGCATGCAGCATCCGCTTCTTTGTTCCTACAACATATGTTTTTACAAAAATTGTACACATTTTGGAAGGAAATCTGTGAATAATTTAATTAGGGTGCAAAACCATTAGGTCAGTCAGTGGTTCTCAAAGTGGGGTCCAGGGACCCTCAATGTTCCCAAATTGACCCTTACAGGTCTGTAACTCTGTAAAATAGTTTAAAAGGTTGAGAACCTAGTATACTCTGTATGTGGTGATCATAAAGATTAGGTTTAGTACTGGTTGGTACTAGGCCTGTCACAAATATTACATAATTGCCTAATTATTTGAGATAATCACAATTATTTTGCCTAATAGTCATAATCATAATGTTCAAATATTTTCAAAAATAGAGTATATCAATATATCGCTCACAACGCGTCGCGTTGTGAGCTTGAAGATCTGCTATTTCCACTATTAATGTTTTTTTTTATGTATTAAGTTTTTAAATATGTCAGTCATTTCTTTGTATATTTAGGTTATTTGCCATATCTGCCCTGTGCAACTTCAAAGCCTAAAAGCCAAACAGAAATGTCATTTTTATTCATATGTTTCCAGTGGTCAACGACAAAAACACTATTAAATCGCTAATCACAATTATATAACTAATCGTCATGCAAAATGTCATAATCGTGACAGCCCTAGTTGGTACTGAGGTAAACTACCTTGAGGCCTCGAAGGAGCTGGTAAATAAGGAACTGTACGTGCTCGTCTGATAGCCGCTGGAATTTGACGATGTTGTTGAGGTCCGCCCCCATCAGGTTGGTCACTAGATAACTGGAATGAAGGGAGAGAGGAGGGAGTTCATTAGAATGGTGCATGGCGATGGTTGCCATGCCAACCCTCAAGATGTTTTCACAGCTTGAAACACCTCTAGAACAGTGGTTCCCAACTTGTGGAACCGGAGGCCCGCTGGTGGGCTGGCAGGGTACTGCAAGTGGGCCCCCAAATAATTGGCAAAACACTACGATTAAATTAATATAAAAAAAAATATTTTCACTCAATATTAACACATTGAGTGCCAAAAACGGAATATTCAGTTTTTGCAAATATACCCGTGGAGTTGATCTGCTATTTTTTTTTTATTGTGAACATTTGTGCAAATCTTGTAATATGTATTTTTTTTAAGCGAACATTTGTAACTCAAATCTTTGCTTCTGGAGGTCCCTGGAACAAAATGTTTTACAAATGTTCGCTTTAAAAAATACATATTCAAAGATTTGCACAAATGTTCACTATTTCCGAATAGCCAAATAAATCTAAAATGACACAGATGCGTTCCTGGATTGAATGGGTTAATTATCACCATGATGAGAAAAACGATGGTTTGGGGACGAGAGGAGGGTTGATATATCGATGCAATATGGATATTGTGACACGAGACTAGACATAATCTCGGATTTTGGTTATCAGTAATATCATGATATGTTGTCCTGTCCTGGTCTTAAAGGTTACCTTACAGTACAAGTGCTCCATTTTCCTGAACATAATTAGTTCTTCAAACTGAGTGAAATCAACAACGATTGCCTCTAAATCTGAAAGTCATCCGTGAAATATCATATTATCCATATCCTCCTATAATTCGACAACCCTCTGTGTGGGTGGTGGTGAGGCCAAAATCTCTTCTGCGTGGTTCTCCTCAGTGGCTGGAGCAATTGATCTGAATTTGTACACAGCCATTCACCATTACCACTTTCCCCAAATGTCAGCTGTTTATTAGCGTTTTTGTGTTCGCTGGCTCCCGGGTTGCCAAATCATGTGCGCATATCCCCCCACGGGTATGGTCTAGTCAATGTAATTGGTAAAATAAAAAACGATATTTGATTTTGTCGGTATATCGCCCAGCACAGCACTGTTGGGGACGAGACTCAAGAGGTAGCCACATGGCTATTAAACCCATCAATTTGGTAAGAAAACACTTACACTTCATTGAAGTCCTCTAATGCTGCAGCGGGGGTGAAGACATCCAATAACCCTATGACCTGTGAAGACAGAGAGCAGAAGAAGAGCTTATCAATAAAGGGCAACAGTACTCAACCACAGACCATTCCCTCTTTCTTTCTTTCTGTCTGTCTGTTAGTGATTTTTCATGAAGCTCATCATACTAACGTTCTCATGTTTCATGTGCTTGAGCAGCCGGAGTTCCCGGTAGGAACGGCGACTATGGATCAGCGACTGAAAGGGTCTGGACAGCTTCTTCACCGCAACCTTCTGTCGTAACCGCACGTCGTAGGCTGAACTAGAAGAGGGAAGAGAGAGATAGAGAGAGATATGATGGTTGGTGATGCATATTAACCCTTTAAGACCGGGAACACATCCGTGTCATTTTTTGATTTGAGCTAAAAATCATTATTTCACACTTTTGGCTATTCAAAAATAGCAGATATACAAGCTCATATACAAGCTATGAGCTTGTATATCTGCTATTTTAGATTTTTTTTGAAAAAAAATGCAAACTTCAAAGCACATTTTTTTAACTCAAATCTTTGCTTCTGGGGGTCCCTGGAACAAATTATTTTGAGATGGGGGGGGTCCGCGGCCAAATACATATAATTTTGGGGGTCCTTGACATGAACAAGTTGGAGCACCACAGATATAGAAACATTAAGTTTATCTGAAAACTGTTTTAGAGGACATTTGTAGAATCGGCCTCAGGTTGAAGAGCCCTGTTTATTTAATTTGGCTTTTTTTAAATGGATATGTCATCCCACATTGCATAGGGCGAGCATTGCCTTTGTTGTGCCCTGTGCCTTTTTCAGCACGGCCCGGTTTGTTGAACACTTAAGAGTCCTACATCTATCAAAGCCCTGCTCGCTGCCTGGAGACAAACAGGAAGGAGAAGTGATTGAGAAATGCTACCGAAACCGGCAAACAAGAAGCACAAAGTGAAATAGAATAGAAGAAGCGGATGTCTGAATAAGGAGATGAGACACGCTTGGCGTAGAGCAAGAATGAGAGTTCATACATCGCTCATCATTATGCCATGGATGCCATTATACACTGGACTGGCTTGTCCTCGCCTCCCCTTACCACCTTGTGAAACTTAGCACAATGAATTTACTCCATCACTACATGTTTTGCTAGTGTTGATTTTGACACCAAATTTGTATTCAGTTTTAGTCATAGTCTTTTGAATCAAATTCCATCTAGTTTTAGTCATATTTTAGTCATCTTAAATGTTTTACTGTTAAGGCCTTTGCACACAGGGTGCGATTAGTCAATCAGTTTTTACCGCATGCGAAAAGACGCACGAATCGAACTGGGTTCGATTGAAAAAAAAAACGCATCGCCGCATCGCATCGCCGCACGGGGTGTGCATTGAGAACCATGTGTTCATTTAAAAAATGATATTGTCTGTTTTTTCCGTGCGGAAAATCGCACCCTGTTTTCAAAGGCCTTTAGTCTAGTTTTAGTCGACTAAATATCATAAGATTATAGTCGACTAAATGTATGTTGGCGGTGCCTTGATGGCGTCATAATGGCTGATTTTACACTTGGTTGCATGCTGAAAATAGGCGATCTACAAGCTACAACGCGTCGCAGCGCGACGTGTTGTGAGCTTGTAGATCTGCTATTTTCAGAGCGCAACACCTGAGCACAACCAAACATAAAAGGACTTGTCTTTTAGTTCTACTGGATCTCTTCTCCACTAGTCCCTCACTAACATTTTAGTCTAGCTTTTCTTTGTTGACGCAATTGTCAACATATGTAGTCTTAGTTTTAGTCATCGTAGCTTAGTGTTTATTTCGTTTTTATTTCATGTCAGTGAAAAAAGGTAGTCGACAAACATATTTCGTCATAGTTTTAGTCGACGAAATCAACACTGCCACCATATGAAACTTAGCACAATTATGTTACATCATTACATGTTTGCCCAGTTTATGAGTAGATAGTCTGTCTTTCTGCAGGGCTTAAGAGCATCTATTTTACTTCCTGCCTCCAAAGCACCTGCTGCCTGTCCAGATGCCCCCCGACCGGCCGTAGCCAAACAGGCAGCCCGTCTCCTATCCTTCCGCCTGACATAAGCCAGGCCTCTGTTGTCTGTTCATAACAAACACCCCTCCATAGTCCATACAAGGCTCCGACTGCAACTCCACACAACCACGCCACACAACACTAGCTAGCCACGGCATCGATTTCCATCTTCTTCTTTTGTATCAGACACACGCGCGCACAGCCCTTAATGCACCTCCGGTTTCAAAACAGGAATGAGTGGGTGTGATGGCTGATGGGGGGGCATCTATGGTAGAACAAATATCCGATGTGAGGTGAGTCAGCTGAGCTCAGCAGCCAAACACAGATGGAAGAACACTGACACGCGCTGAGAACAATCATTTGCATGTGCCCATAAGATTTGACCCACTATCCCTATGATAGTAAACATAGCTAGCCAATACTATATATGCATAAATAAGGACTGTATGGAGAGGACATTTGAGGAGGGTGAGGAACGTTTCTTGCTCAAATTGCAGGTTAGACATAGTGTGTCTCTCTGTTCAACATGTCGTGACGTCCTTGTTATTTATGACTTGTATTATAATAACACAGCATCCAATTTCATGTGTGGAGCATCCTATTTGCTGTCGGTCTCATCCACTGGGCCTCATCTGTGTCCAGGGGGAGAGAGACAAGCACAGTACACACACACACACACACACACACACACAGCGCACAGACACTTCTTTTGCTCTGCATAGCTGCATCCCCATCTTTTACATGGTACTGTGCAGTGTTGCGATGCTGAATTGGAACGTGGTTGCACTCTATTTTAATGACGTGACGCGCACGCCACTTAACACCTACACTACAGGTCACACAATGGACAATTGATATGCATCTAGGCTCATTCCTATGTTAATTCACCTGGTGTGAGTCGGGAGCCTTTGTAAACTTTGTTGAGGTGTGAATTTAAAGTCGTTTTAAATCTATGCGTGTGCCTGCGCGTGCTCCTGGTCAAATACGTTCCTGCACGGCGTGCAAGGCCGTCCCATGAGCAATGCAACCCTGTTACTGTGGTAATCAGTCTGTCACAGAAAGCAGAAGTAATATGCCAATTACAATTACACCTTATTAGCCATCAACGGCCCAAAACCTGATAATCGATACATGATGAAAAGGTCTGAGGTTCAGTCTCCACTGCAGGCATGTGTACATGTAAACCCTGAACCCTTACAACACCTGCTCACTCTGGATAAGTGCCAACAAAATGGCAACTTAACAACAACAGCAACAACAACATCAGCAGCAGCAGCAGCAACAACAAGAAAAACAACAATAACCGAGTCATGATATTCCATCTGAGCTCAGCTGGTCAAAACAGCCCAGTTTCATTCCAGGAAACAGATGATGCAGCACGAGACGACTCAAGATCAGGGATTGCAGACTGAAAGCTGCGAGAAGTTATTGGACAATCAAGAAGAATGTGGCAATGCTACTGATCAGTTCTTATGAAACATCCACATTTAAAAGGGAAATTTCACAATAAACCACTGAGATAGTTCTCTTTCTCTCTGTCTGTCGGGTCTGTCTCACACACCGTCTGTCTGTCTCTCACTTACACAAACACAGACACACTAGCCACACACCAGGGGTGGTTTTATGGCTGTACAGCATGGTATACACGCTTGTCTGATCCTTGACCTCAGGCTTGCAATCTCAGGAGTCTTTACCAGGAGAATGGAGGTTCTACTTGAGATCAGAGAGTGTTGTAACTGTGCACCTTCAGATGTAGACGTCCCTCATGACCCTGCATGGACCCTGCAGATATCCCCACCCTCTAACAAAACATACCCCCCCACCATGAACCCCAATGTCAGCCCCATCCCCCAGCCATCTGCTAATCAATCAGTCTTTCCATGAGAAAGTCAGTGACAATAGCTGGAGCTCAGCGAGGACAACAATGCAGGGCAGGCCACCATGGTGTGGGGGTTTTCTGTCTGTCTGTCTGTCTGTCTGTCTGTCTGTCTGTCTGTCTGTGTGTGTGTGCTGTCTGTGTGTGTGTTTGTGCAAGCGAGAGAGAGAAAGAGAGAGAGAGAGAGAGAGAGATAAAGAGAGAAGGAGAGCGTGGAAGTGCAGAAATAGAGAGACAAAGAAACAGAGACAGACCGGAGGCAAGATAAGTGAGAAATCTCTGATTCATAATGATCCATTCCAGAGGTTGTAAGCTATAATGGTATGTGTGTATTCATAGTGCTGTCCAGCTTACAGCTGATCACCCTTTTCAGTTCAAAGGAACAGACAGATATCAGTATCTGTTTCCAACACATGTGATCTAATCATGTTTTTTTCTTTCTAGTGGTGCCTCGTGCATCCATCCATGAGACATTGCTTAGCACGATGGTGTGGAAGCAAATCCCACACAGTCTGGTCATTGAGATATGTCTTAAACATGCTCACTTCTTCCAATGACACCCCCAGTTGTGAACAAGTTCCTCATGTGAGTTAGAATGTGTAATTCTGGCTGAGAGCTGGAACTTTGAATCCCTTTGAAACAGGGTTTCTCGCTGGGATCTGACGTGTCGGTGTACCTATGGACACGTGGATTAATATATTGACAGACTTGCTTATCACCATGACACCTTGCCATGGCAACGGGATCTCTCTGGGCAACAGCGGAGCGGTCCAAAATAAAAGAAAATCAGCATTACAACATGTCTGCAAGTGGAGCCATATCAGGCCAAGGCTATAGAAAAGAAAGGAAGTTGAGGGTGGGTTGTTGTCGATAAATGTTGGCGGGTTGGTGATAAATACATCATTTCATGGATTTGAAATCTGGTAAAAAATATGTCATGTAATGCAGTGGTTCTCAACCTGTGGGTCGGGTCCCTACATGATTGTGGGGGGGGGGGGGTCCCCAGATGACAGAGAAGTGACAATTTTAGGACTTTTAAGACCTTTTTAATACCAGAAAAAATACCATTACTGCATAAAAAGTAATCAAAAAAAAAAAAAGGTCAAACATTGGCCAAATTATATAAGAAAAAGGCAAACATTGTCAAAATAGCCGATCTGCAAGCTCTCAACGCCTCCTGCTGTGAGGCGTTGTGAGCTTGCCTTGTAGATCTGCAATTTTCACAATCTTTAACTAAATGTAATGCCTCAACTCCTACAATTCCAAGTGCTTATCAGGGTGGGGGGTCCCCAGTTAAAATATGATTCTTTTGGGGGGTCGTGGCCTGAAAAGGTTGAGAACCACTGCTGTAATGTAGAGGACATTTTTGCTCCAATGGGATATTGGGCTACCTTATTTTAACTGAAGATCACTTATTGTCAGCGAGCCACACGGTCGTAGGACGAAGTATAAATCTGGCATTATTCTGCCTCCTTCCCAGCCAGGAAGGGAGGTTTGCCCGTTCCCCTTTCGAACGTGACATATAGCCTCCCCTCCCCCATGAGCTCCTGCCAGTGAAAGATCTGCCAATAATGAACACCTCTCTGGAGTTGTTCCTGTTATATGAGCTTAACATTAAGAATGTAGAAAAGGGCTCTTTACAAAGCCCGAAGCCAAATTAAATCTAATTCAGCACCGACTGTTTTATCGATGACGCCAATCGTCTGATTGAAGTCTAGACAGATATAGCTATGTATTCTTTGTATACAGTATATATCATAATAACCTGCTACGTAGCCTCAAGTGTATAGGCTATACTATACAGTAGCCTATAGGATTTTCTTCTCTACAAACAATGACCCGGCATGTTTCAGCGTAAAAAGCATAACATAGGCTTAATGTAATAACATCAAAGTTACATCTCTTAAGAACAGACAAGTCCTTTCAGCGAAATGTTAATTGTCTCTGCCAGGCCGAAGGCGTGGCAGAGATGTATGTTTTGCATCCTGTCTGTCCGTCCATAAGTGTGTGAGTGTGTGTGTATGTCTGTGACTAGCTAATCTCCGGTACCGTTGGGCCGATGGCAGCGAAACTGTGTGCGCACACTCCCTGGATGCCAGAGCAGAACCTCTGCCCCGAATTTTTCAGATCTGCCTGTTATAAGCGCCACCAGGAGGTCGATTTTTGCAAAACACATTTTCCGTATTACTCCTACAGATTTTGTCCAAAAAAATCACGCCAATCGGTACACAGTATCTCTACTGTCAATTAATGAAACAGGTCTTTCAGATTTTTCATATTCCATCCTGATTGGCTAAGTTTGGTTTCCAAAGTTTGCAGGAGTTCTCCGTTTTGAACGAAATGCCTCAAATAATGAACGCTACATGCGATTTCCGTGAAACTTTGCACGCACATTCCCACTAGGCTGAGGAAGAAATGCCACTTGAAATCTTTCAAATCAGCCTCATGGTGGCACTATAACAGGCCGATTCGAGTTTTACCTAAAACTGCACCGATCTGCGTAAAACTTTGTATGCGCACTCCCTAGAGGCCAAGGAAAAACCTTTGCCCTGCATTTTCCACATCTGCCTTTTATAGCGCCACCAGGAGGCCGACTTATGTAAAACACATTTTTTTACTTTACTCCTTCAGATTTTATCCAAATTTCACGGAAATCGGTACACATGATCTCTAGAGTCATGTGATCAAGGCGAATCTGTTTGATTTTTCATATTCCATCCTGATTGGCTAAGATTGACATCCAACATTTGCAGGAGTGCCCAGTTTTGAACAAAATGCCTCAAATCATGAACAAAGCGTCCGAATGCGATGAAACTTTGCACACACATTCGCACATTGAGAAACAAATGCCACCCTTTTGACATTGCCCTATTATAGCGCCACCAGGAGGCCACTTTTTGCAAAACACATTTTTTCATATTACTCCTACAGATTTTGGCCAAACATCATGCAAATCAGTACACACTATCTCTATAGTCATGTGATCAAAACGGATCTGTCCCAATTTCTTCATATTCCATCAACATTGCTGGCCCACACAATAACCTACCTGCCCTGGCGGAGACCTGTGCTCCGAGGAGCACTTTTTCTAGTTGCAATTATGTTTAGTCTTTCAGGCCTGCATCGGGATTCTCGTAATTAGCCTCTAATCTAACAATATAACATTTCTATGTGCGATGGTTTATCGCAGGATATATATCTCGACAGACAGCAGCAGCCTCGCCCCTCCCTCCGCCAATAGGCTGTATATTAGCCGTAACTCACCATACGGAGCCGTAGGCCCCCGAACCCACGGGAGTCAGGTTCTGGTACCGCTCAGGAACCTCCCACACCGTCTTGTTGAGCTCCTGGCGATAATAGCCCGGTCTGGCAGACATGTTTCAGCCCGAATGATGCAGCAGATATTATACACTCCAGATACTAGCAGCCGGCTGCACACTGTCTGTGGCTACGACTGCAATGCATGCATGGACTCCACACACACACACACTCACAAAATACACACTCACACACAGAGCGATTCACTCTGGCAGCCGGTGTCTGTCTGTCGCTCGCTCACGCGCTCTCTCTCTCTCTCTCTTTCTCTCTTTCTCTCTTTCTCTCTCTCTCCCTCTCTCTCTCTCCCTCTCCACCTCTCTCTCACTTTCTCCCCCCCCCTCTCTCTCTCTCTCTCTCTCTCTCTCTCTCTCAAGTGAACTATATTCAAATACAGTTTAAAGCCCCCTTTTTTTTTAGAAAGCTTGATTTAACCGCTCAGACATAGGCTACGGGGATAAACAAGTGAAATTGGAATTATGAAAATAATGAGTAGGCTAGACAAAAATGGAATTGGAACCATATAAAATTGAAGATGATAAATTGATTCTCTTTACTCTAGAAACCCCTGTTATACTGAACAAACACTGCAATGATTAATATCAGAATATAGAGCTTTGACTATTTAACAAAAAACTTTTTGACTACTAACAGCAGCACCCTTTAGTTTAGACTGCAGCAAATATAAAGATATACTGTAATGTATGTTTATATTATAGACTATATTTATGATAGTGTGCATAGTATGTAGGAAACTAGTAGTCCTAAATGCCAATAATAATAATAATAATAATAATAATAATAATAATAATAATAATAATAATAATAATAATAATAATAATAATAATAATAATAATCAATATAAATATAGCTTCAAGCAGCGATATGGGGGCCAAGGAATGCATAGGCAATATTAAAAACGCAATATGCAATACATACAATAAGCCATAGAAACAGAATAGATTGAACTTGAGACAAAGCAGCCCATGCAATTAACAAATGAGCATTCTGAACAGCTGAGCAGAGTGCTGAGAGACATTGTGGATATTGTAATGTATCTCTGTATTGTGTTGATTATAATGAAGATTTCAAACTTAGTGTTGTAGTCTCTTTATTATACAATATTCATTGGCTCATGGGGGCTTCATTTTCTCACGTACAAACTTCTGTTATACCTGAGTTATACCTGTTCAAAGTTTGCATTTTCAATTTAGTGCTATAGCGCCACCCTTTGGCCAATGGTTGTGGGTTTCGTGTTTTCGTCACTTCACCACTGCACTACGTGCTTGGCCCCCTAATAATAAGGACCATCATAATCCATCTAAAAGAAAGTATAGGCCTAGAGGGATTGTAAATATAATTTATTTTTTCAGAATTATTTCCACCAACAACCAACAAGTCAAGTCAAACTGTATATCTGTATGAAAGAGAGGTAAGCTATGCGGCCCTTACTTGAAGTTTCTTGAAATGAAAACGTATACTTTTAAAATGAACTATAAGAGAAATAAGCATGACAAAAAGTTAAAACCAAACTGAATGTGTCTGTGATCCAACATTAACCAACTGAGTTCTGTCCCACTCCAGTATGAACGGTATGTAGCAGCAGCACCATCTAGTGTACGCCTCCTGTTGGTAAAGGGACACAGAATTAGTCAAAACAAAACTGTGACATGATGAGCATTGCTGCTATTCTTAAAAGTAGCCTAATAAATGTCAATAAGATATTATTAAATTGACTATAATAATTAAAGTGTGAGTATGCTACCTGAATACTATGGAATAGGCTACATAGGGTTACTGCAATAGGCAGGCTATAGCCTATATGGCATGTAAAGTATTTGCCTATAGCCTACATGCTCATAAAAAAGTGGTTATATTCATATATATGTTTTGTAAGGTAATGGCAAATGATATGAGTAGCCTACTGGAAAGAGAGTCTGCATGGCAACAACTCTGTTCACTCACTGCAATGGACCAATTAATTGTTTACAGCAATGGCAGATGTGCATTTGTACGCAGATTTAAAAGGGTAACACTTTATTTGAGGGGGAGGAATTCAAAACGTAATTAATTCATGATGAATTAATGATGAACTACATTAATTCATCATGAATTTATCATGAGCTCATCATTAATTCCTGGTCCTCACCATTAACTAATGGTGAAGTCAGTCACTATATGACTTAACCAAGTCAGGACTGGACTGGACTTTATTCCACAGCACTACATGCCTAGTTCATCATTAATTCATCATTAATTAAGCTTTAATTACGTGAATGAATTTGCCCCCTCAGGTAAATTGTTTAAAAGGTCAAACCTTTATAGAATCAGATAAGAATCAGAATCACTGTCAGCAACAGTCATGCTCAACAACCCACCTTGACAGATAAATGGTAGCATGTGGAAGCAGCATTCGTCCAGCCACTTCAGGCCACTGGTGATCTTTCCACAGCATTTGGTGTATATGTCACAGTACGTTTGGAGAACCAGTACGATTGAAGACAGAGCGCTCGTTTTTAGGCACGGGGCTCCTTCGGGGCGAGGCGGGGCTTTTCGAGACAGGGTTTATTAGCGAGGCTCGCGAGGAGGAGGAGGAGGACGGCGCTGCGAGGCGGGGGGTTATTACGCGAGGCTCGCGAGGAAGAGGAGCCTCCTCCTCCTCCTCCTCCTCGCGTTTTAAACCGTCCCGTCCTCTCCTTCTCTCCTTCTCCTCCTCCGAGGAGGAGGAGAAGGAGAGCGCGGAGAGGCGGGGCTTTGATGCGCCGACGGAGACCTGTCTTTTGTTGTTCCCCCCCACATAGCAACCAGGAAGCTACGCTAGGGGAACCATAATATCTATGAGGGGAACGCTGAACACGCGTTCACACGCACGGCGCGCCGACTTAGTGGAGCTTGAGGCCGAGGAAGCGCGCCCTCGCGCCTCCAGGCGCGAGTGCCCGCGGTGACCGGCCGACGCTCCACTAGTCGACTCAGCGCCGTTTGATTTGTAAACCGATAGGGACAGAATAGTTCTTTTCATGGATCACTGTGTGTGTGTGTGTGTGTGTGTGTGTGTGTGTGTGTGTGTGTGTGTGTGTGTGTGTGTGTGTGTGTGTGTGTGTGTGTGTGTGTGTGTGTGTGTCAGGGAGAAAGTAAAACAAAAGCCAGAACACAATAAAAGTATCTAAACAGTCCTGCTTTCAATAAACCAAAAAAAGCATGAGCGCGTGCGCGTGTGTGTGCGCGTGTGTGTTTGTGTGTGTGTGACTGTGTGTGTGTGTGTGTGTGTGTGTGTGGCCATATATGTTTGTGCACAAGCCTGGCTTGTGGCTCCCTCTAGTGCTGGGTGGGTGGTAAAAACGAGCGCGCATTCTTCAATCGTACTGGTTCTCCAATCATACTGTAACATATACATCAGCAGGGAAGCTTCCATGCCGGTGGGCCTCCAGATTGTCCACTCGCGCGCCACTGACCCAGTCCCATTCCCAGGGGTATTCCCAGCCAAATATGTTTCTTTCCATGCCTATCCATGCACCGGCCTCCTCCCACACATTTGCTGGTACACTTGGGTCTTTCAAGAGCTGCTTCACCTCCTCCTGCACACTGTCATTGGTGATGTGCACCAGGCTGCCTCCACGCTCCATACATACCTTCAGGGCATGCATCCAGTCCATAGGATCTTTGTAGAAATGTAAGTTGCCTGGTGCAGACGTCCCACTGGGAGGAGACCCCGGGGCAGACCAAGGACCAGATGGGCGGATTACATCTCCACACTGGCCTGGGAACGCCTCGGGATCCCCCAGGAGGAAGTTGCTAATGTTGCTCAGGAGAGGAAGGTCTGGAGCTCTCTGCTGGAACTGTTGCCCCCGCGACCCGACTCCGGATAAGCGGTTGAAGATGGATGGAGATGGATGGTGCAGACAGGAGATGAAAACACACGCACGCACGCACGCACGCACGCACGCACGCACGCACGCACGCACGCACGCACGCACGCACACAAACACACACACACACACAATAAATACTAACAAAGCAGCATCAATGACAACATTTTGTATGCTAATTTATAGTAGAAAATAGGCAAATTCTGTTAGCGCCATTGATTCTCTCTATTCTCTGTCTATTTTATACACGTTTGCAGTTGTGCCTTGTATTCATGTCATTCCTTAATCCAATTAACCCAGAGGCCCCACAGGGAGAATATATTAAAAGTAAAGCTTTCTTAAACGTCAGTAATTGTCCATTCAACCACACCAACTTAGATTGAAAATGATGTAGGAAAACTGGGTTAACACTAAGTAACTTTACACAGTAAAATCCTCACTCAGAGTTAAAGTGAGGATTTTACTGTGCGGTGGTCACTGTACCTTTTGATGAGCATGGTGAGCATGTGTTTTGAGTGTGGGGAGACGTGGGGGACATGGAGGCTGAGGGCGGAGCAGGTGAAGCCATGGTCTCACTGGAGGGGGTTTCAGTTGTGGGGGGCACGGTGGGGGTTTCAGTGGTCAGGACATCCGTGGTGTTGTCAGCGGTGCGTCGTTCTGCATCAGAAGGGCGAGGACATCGTTTCGTACCCATAAAGTTATCTGGGCCAGAACACTAGAAAATGCAAATATGGATGCTGCAACTTTTTCAGAACCGTTTCGGTGACCCTCTCACACAACTGTTGCCAGTGGTGGAAAAAGTACTCAAATTCTTTACTTAAGTAAAAGTACCAATACTGCAATATAAAAATACTATGTTACAAGTAAAAGTCCAGAATTACAAATTTACTTGAGTAAAACTACAAAAGTATTGGCATCAAAATGTATTTAAAGTACCAAAAGTGAAAGTACTAAATATTTGAAAATAGACGATCTACAAGCTCACAACGCGTCGCATCGCGACGCGTTGTGAGCTTGTAGATCTGCTATTTTCAAATAGCCTATGTATAAAATAGGGCTAAAGTGGTTAATGTATGTTTCTTTATAACATAGTTTATATCTGAAAAGTAACTAGTAACTAAAGTTTTCAAATAATTGTAGTGGAGTAAAAGTACAATATTTGCCTCTGAGATGTTGTGGGGTAGAAATTGGAAATACTCAAGTAAAGTACAAATACCTCAAAATGTTACTTAAGTTAGTTACTTTCCACCACTGACTGTAGCCTACTCACCTCCGTAGCACAGGAAAGCTTTCAGACTGGTACAAGCTTCTGCCTTCAGTTTACCATCAGGGTTCATCATAATCATGCAGTCTGCTGTATCATCACTATTTATCTCATCATTCACGGGAGGAAATGGCTCTCCACTGGACCAGTGCCAAGTGCTGGTTTCGGGCGTACACTTCAGGCCAATCCAGCACCATCGCCCTTTGCTGACCTCATCAAAGGCCTCCTGCTCCTTCTTGTTAGTGATGCTTGCTAGGTCTCCCCCCTTTGTACGTTGACAGTCTCCAACTGCGTCTGTTTGTGTCTTCGACCCTTCGTGTAGGATGTATTGCTTCACTGTCGCTCCATTGTCATCATGAGTAACTTAAAGTGAACGTGAAACAAATTGTTCCTCATTACTTTTTCACATCCCAAAATGTGAGATCTCATGATGAAGATTTCTTCTATTTTCTGAATTATATACAATCTGTCTAGATTTAATGACAAACAGTGTCAGATGTGATAACTAAACCAGTGGTTTATCTAGCGCTAAACAACAGTGACTGACAATATATATATATATATATATACAACAGTGACCGACAATATATATACTGTATGTGTGTGTGTATATGTATATTATGTACAGTATATATCGTTGCTGTCGAGTGGAAACCTTGTATGTCCAAAACCCTCCCTTTTTTATTATGATTTAAAAACATTTTAAAGTAGTAAAAATAGCCGATCTACAAGCTCACAACACATCGCGACATATTGTGAGCTTGTAATCTGCTATTTTCACTACTTTTTTGCTATGATTTTGATGAAGTTCTATGATATAAAATATGATAAAATATATCTACTGTATGATAAAATATATAAAAAGTTGAAATATGGAGATACAGTAACGATATATAGAATAGAATAAAAAAGGTCATACCGTTTTGACACACATAGCACCTCTCACTGTCACATGGCTGTGGCTGCCAGTAAGATCCATCAGTAGTAAATGCACATTTGTATCCAGTCTGCCCACAGCTACCATAATGAGGTTGCCAGTTCAAGTAAAAGAAGTGCTCCTTATTTGACCACCGCCATATTGAGTTTTGTCTTTGGAGACCAGTCCATATGGCATCTGTGAAACTATTCAATGCTGCTTTGGATTGATTCCAGTCTGCCTCATTGTGCATGACAGAGAGATCTGAGTAGTGTGTTTCACAGTATGTTGTTGCCTCTGTCCAGTTTTTCATCTCATTCACCACTGTATATTTCTTGGCTGGATACAGTACTGTTTAAAAAATAATAATTATCAATTGATATTGGAACAAAAGAGGAAATGTGAGTATTCATTGCAAGGAAAAATTAGGACAATTTTAAGTAGGAACAAATTGTAATTGGATTAGTTGGATCATTAGTAGGATAGTAATTAAGTCCCTTTCCCTCAATTACTGTACATCTGCACATTGACATTGTCTTTCAAAAATGGTCATTGAAAGAAAACACCATCACAAGGCTTATAACATGAAACTTAAACAGAAGTCACCTTTGCCATGGCATTTGTTCAGCGAGTATCCTGAAACGACTCCCTTTTCATGTTCAATCTTCAGAGGATTACCAACGGTTGAGTTTTTGAGCTTGCAATCACGATTATCTCGTCTATGGAAAATAGAAGGATGAAGAAGGTGGGGGAAAAAATAAACAGCACATATGCGTATATGACTAAATGTAATACCATAACCATCCTGTACAGTAGGTAAAGTAAATGTTTTGTATATTTACTTGTATGAGAAATGTTGACATGCTGGATTATTGGTACAGTTTCTTCTGCAACTCCATTTTGGCCAATATTTTCCAATATGTTCAGAAAGCAGCTCGTTACCATCAAGTTTTACACCATGGAGGAATTCCCTGCTGCACTCTGATTTGAACAAAAACATGGAAATTCAGAAATGTAACAGATTTTTAGCAAAGACTACAGAGAAAGGACAAAATCATTTCTAAATAGCAGAATTTTGGAAGGGAGCCTATAACATACCCTATATGAAAATGCTGCTCATGTTTTGGCAACCGTTCACAATTATTTTGATGAGAAAGTACAATGCTGTATGAGAGATATCTAGCATTTAAATTATTTAAAAAAAATGCTGTACAGCAAATGTACCATATTAGTGATAGCCTATATGAATATGAAGAGGAAAATTGCTTTTCCTTGCATAACATACCACAGAAAATCTAGATCACGCATCACTTACCCTTTACTACTTTAAGAACATAGATTTGTTGATTTGTGTCTTTGCAACAGCAGTAAGTTCCACTGTTCTCGTGCTTAAGATTGTAAATGGTCAAGTCATTGTCGTTGGTCATCTCATTGCCTATGGCTCCCTCGAGCAACACATTGCTGTCACACCGACCAGAGCAACTTCTACTCCAGGACGTGCCCTCTCCAAGTCCACATACGAGAGTAATGTTTCTACCCTCAAGTACCGGTATAGGCCTATCAATCCCCAACATGAGGGAAGACTGGGATGCTGAAGAAAAACAAGGTTGCCAGTCACTGTACCATGACATAAAATATCCTATAAGTGTGGTTTCACAAAAATATAATTCCCCCTTATGCTAAATACATTATAATTTGGAGTATCTGATTTTGCACATTTTTTTGAACCTTCTTAATTCTATGCACACAACAACCAACCTAACAATGAAAACACACTCACTTACCCAGCAGCAACAGTAGTGGGATCAACTTTGCCATGGTAATAGAATAAGGACCACTGTCACTATTATATGGTCGTTTTTGTCTGTTTCGTAAGAGAAAAATTAATTATGTAATCACTGTATTATAGAAATAACAAAAAAATAGCATTTGACTTCCAAAGCTGTAGTATACCAATTCTGAGCATAATCTAAAAACAAAACTTCTATAAGAAAAGTAAACATTTTTACATTCTGATATTAATACCCAGGTTTGTTCAAGTCTGGACTGAATTTGTCTATCTTGGAAATTAATTGAACATGTTTCACAAGAGCAAATAATGTACCTACCCAAATGATAGATAGTTATTGTCCCTCCAGCCTCGACTGAGGGCAGGGAAATATAAATAGCTATCTGCACACAGCATAAGTTAATATGATGATGTCGTCTCCGCCCACAATGGGTTGATGTCAAGTTCAAGAAAATAAAAGTTATTGTACAGGTGTAATGCAATACTGTGTGTGTGTGTGTGTGTGTGTGTGTGTGTGTGTGTGTGTGTGTGTGTGGGGGTGTGTGTGTGTGTGTGTGTGTGTGTGTGTGTGTGTGTGTGTGTGTGTGTGTGTGTGTGTGTGTGTGTGTGCGTGCGTGCGCGTGCGTGCGTGCGTGCGTGCGTGTGTGTGTGTGTGTGTGTGTGTGTGTGTGTGTGTGTGTGTGTGTGTGTGTGTGTGTGTGTGTGTGTGTGTGTGTGTGCGTGTGTGTGCGTGCGTGCATGCGTGCGTGCGTGTGTGTGTGTGTGTGTGTGTGTGTGTGTTTCAAAGAAATACAGAGGGAATGAGGTGAGAGCAGTCAGAGCACACATTACATTTGGTTGAAATATTTGTTTATATGATTTTGATACAAAGGGACATACAGTACTGTAAGAGATGTTTTGCAAATGCAAAACTCCTCCAGTCGTTCTCCTCCTATACACAGCCACATGCAATAGAGTCCTAATATAAACCTTTAATGATTCTGGGAAATTCAGGTTAGGTCATAGCAGCAATGGCAGCAATGGTTGAATCACAGGATAGGTTCAGCTAAAAGTAAAAAACAAAACAAGATGGATCATTTAAAATCGTTAATTTTAGTTTCTGGCTCAAAATATCATCAACGGGTCTTTGAATGAATGTCTGTAGCCTACAGTCTAACAAATAAATATATACCGTAGGCTATGTCAGGGAATGAATACGTTTACACACAGAAGCCAGGTGTGGTCAATTAGTGTTAGAAGTAAAAGTCTGGTATTCAAAATTTAGTGTAATTTAGAGTAAAAGTATAAAAATATTGGCATGAAAATATACTCATTTAGCAAAATGTCCCATTTCACAAGTTTTAAAACGTATCCACAAGTTTCCTAGGGCATTGTGGGCATCACTTCCTGTCGATTTGATCAGGTATCAGCTATCAAATCGACAGTAAGTGATGCCCACAACGCCCTAGGAAACTCTTGGATAAAAGAATTTATGAAAATAGCCAATCTACAAGCTCACATATAGATCGGCTATTTTCAAATAGAAAGTATAGAGCTAAAGTGGTTAATGTATGTTTTTTAATAATAATTGAAATCTACAAAGTAGCCTAACTAGTAACTTAAGTTTTCAAGTAATTATAGTGGAGTAAAAAGTACAATATTTGATGTAGTGGAGTAGAAGTAAAAGTACTGAAAATTTGAAATACTCAAGTAAAGTAAAAGTACCTCAACGTTGTACTTAAGTACTGTACTTGAGTAAATGTACTTAGTTACTTTACACCACTATTGTCAATAAGGGTATCAGGATAGGTGGGCACTAGGGACATCTGGGTACAGGTACAGTAGGGCCTACTGAGTAGGCTATATCAAAGAAAATGAAGGATGCCAAATGTTAACCACTAGGGGGCAACAAGAACTCATGATATAAATGGACAAAGCCTAAAGGCAGGGCAACAGGTGGTTTTAAATGCTGGCTATTCAAATAATGTGGAGGGGGGAAAACAGTACTTATGTTATAATTTGGCATTGTCATAAACAATACATAGTTTTATAAATGTTGGAAAGGGTGGTGTTTGGACAGATAAATCTGCCATGCTCCCAACATTCAGTTGAGCAGTTTTGTGATCAGGAATTCAGGAATGGAAGTCCAACCTGTTAAACTCACCTAACTTCTCTATAAACAAATATCATCAATATACATCTAATTAAACTGATATTGTTTGTGAGAATGAGCCATTTAGCGTCTGGAAGCAGTACAGAGGCGCTTGTAAAATGCAACCAAAAAGTGCTTTGTTCACGGACACCAAAAATACAAAAGACATAAAGCTCCAACAGCCTGGCTCTCATCCCACCACCAACTGAATTTGCACTGTTTGTTGCTGGTACCTTTTTATACTCAGCTGAGGTAGTTTGGACTTTGGACTCCACGTCAAGGGATATTAACCAATATACAAATACAGAAATATACAAATACATATAACATTAACTCTCATAAAATATATTAAAACTCAATGAACTACACCATTAATGATATTAACCAATATACAAATACATAAATATACAAATACATATAACATTAACTCTCATAAAATATATGAAAACTCCATGAACTACACCATTAATGATTCTCCTACAACAATATCCTTAGCAATTTCACAAACACATCACAACCCCCGCTCTGCTATTGACTTGGTACAGCCCAATTACACTGGCAACAGAACAGCCCAACTTGGTACATGTTATTAATTCTCTATTGCACTCATATATTACACATATTTTGCCAGATTATCACCAAACATTCTGTCTCCACAGGTGGAACTAGTTAGCTGAGTGGCCAACTTAGCTGGACAGGAAACAACTCAAAATGTTCGGTTAAGGTAATCAACAATAAATCATGACTGCATTAATCAATAAATAAATACAAGTTACAATGTACATATGCAAAGGATAAGTAACAGAGTTACATTGTGTTATTGTTGTTTAGATATGGACTATTATGTAAATATCTATCTAAAGTTGTCCTTTATCTGCTGCCCAACCCTTAAATATAAAAGATTTGTAAAGCAAGGGATTATTGTCAATAACTTGGGTAGGCCTATATAGTGTTGAAATTATCACCACTATGCTGCTACTTTAAATTTGTTCAAAAGTCGCATAACGCCATTTTTATCATGTTTGATATAGGACCTATTCAGTTCTGAGCCCTAGGTCATTGATAGCCTGGGCACCATTCCTTTTCGGGTATATGATCCGGTCGGGAAAATAATAAAAAGTGGCCGGATGGGCAGAACCGGAAACACGTCTCACCCCAAAATAGGTCCGATAATAAAATCCTTGATGCGGCATAGTTTAGCTTATTTTTTAAAATGTAAATGTGCGTGCACTATCCGGAGACTATTTAGCGTCTGTATTATCCCACGGGGAAATTCTATTCCATTTAAATAGGGATTGGGGAACCAAAATAAAGCGGCACCGCAAAACCGGATGGGCAGAATCCGGAAACAGGATTATTTTCTCTTTTTTTTTTCAGTAGACCGGATCATATGGGTCTTTAGTAACGAACACCAGGCTTTCCTCCGAGGTGGAAAGACTGGTGATGCGAGGTTAGGTCATTGATGCTACATGTCTTCTGCCCCCTGGTGGATACCTGTGCTCTGCATTCCTTTTGGGGGCTAATCGATCGGTATGATCCAAGATGGCTGCCTGCATGTAGCTCCCTGCACGTTGTTCTGAAGGGACATCATTTCTAATTTTGGAGAAGTTATGGTGCAATTTACATATATATTGTTACTTATATTTCAAAATGAGCCTTATCTTGATAGAAGCAACCTATAATGACTTCATATCTTTTGTAGCAAAATGTCAGGAGTTTGTATCAAATATGATACAGTGGTCTATGAGTCAGTAATGTTTGTATCAAATGTGATAATAATAATAATAACTTGAATTTATATAGCATCTTTCAAAAACCCAAGGACTCTTTACAATACAAAAAATAAACAAAGTATTTGCCAAAAGCCTGAGTAAACAAGTGTCTCTTCATTGCAGACTTGAAAGAGTCCAATGTTGGCGTCTGGCGAATCTCCATGGGGAGGGAGTTCCAGAGGTCAGGGGCTGCCACGCTGAAACCTCTAACACAGAGGGTCCGCTTATTGCTGTGAGAGATGGTGAGGAGCCCCAAGTCAGAAGACCTCAGGTTCCGCTCCGGGGTGTAATTCTGGAGGAGACCTGACAGGTACCGTGGGGCTAGGGCAGGGGTCTTCAACGTTTTCAGGCCAAGGACCCTCTAGCTGAGAGAGAGAGATGAAGCAGGGACCCCCTCTAAATTGTATAAAATTGTGTTTCAGATACACTTTTGCTGCTCTTTTTTCCCCTCTACACCTATAACTCTTTGCCAAAAATAGCCGATCTACGAGCTTGTAGATCTGCTATTTTTGGCTAAAGTTCTCCTCAGAAAAGGGATGCTAGGGTTCAAGTGGTTATTGTAAAAAAATAAATCATATCACAAAAAGATTTGGGGGACCCCCTGTAGTAACTCTGAGGACCCCCTAGGGATCCCGGACCCCCTGTTGAAGAGCCCTGGACTAGGGCATGGAGAGCTTTACAGGTGAGGAGGAGCAATTTGTAGGTGATGCAGAACTTAATCGGAAGCCAGTGGAGGTGTTTGAGGAGGGTGGGGGATGATACAGCGGATCTATGAGTAACATAGATAAATCCCTCAAAGTTGTCATTATTATAGTTTTTTCTTGATGCAATATGCACAATGCAGAATACACAGTTTTTATTATTTAATTAAAATAATTAAAGATTGAAATGTGATATTTAGAGCTAATATTTAGAGTCGAAATTGAGAAATGTACATACATTTGTCATGAGCCTATGAAACCTGATCATTTTGATAATCAGCAATGGCCTTGTGTTTTTAGAGAGGATTCCACACTACCAGAATGACCACGTTAGATAAGATCGTCATGGTTACACCAAAGGTTAGCCTGATGTGACCTATGTGGTTTGTTCCGTCTGATAGAGCTACCTAACCGTTAGCTGGGACTCTACGATAAAGACCATACAAGATGGAGAAAGGGAGAAAGGGTGCTTTTTTTCTAGTATGAGCAATTCACATTTGTCATGCCATTTATAATGTGTTATATGCGATTACCAGATACATTTTGCATCCGGTTTATGCAACCTAATAATGGCCTACAACATGGCCTTCTTTCAAAGTTTGACAAATGAAGTGCTGACTGTCAGCAGGCATGTAATATAAATACCGTACATTATCAGAAAATCTTGACAAGCATTCGCTGGAGGGTAAAAAATATGGTTCATAACTTCATAAGTGGTTCAATAATAATCAAAATCTACAAAGTAACTAGTAACTAAAGTTTTTCAATTTGTAGTGGAGTAGAAGTACAATATTTGTCTCTGAGATGTAGTGGAGTAGAAGTAAAAGTACTGAAAATTTGAAATACTCCAGTAAAGTATAAATACCCCAAAAAATTACTTAAGTACTGTACTGTAGTAAATGTACTTACAGTAGTTACTTTACACCACTGCGTGCGCACGCACACGCACATGCACATGCACATGCACACAAATGCACAACACAGTCACAGACAAAAGCACACACCAGCGGAACCTAGGGGTGGTCAGTAGTCCCCTTCTGTTTCCTCTGTCAGGGACACACGCCTCCCTTAGCTACACTCCCCCCACCCCTCTCAAATAAGAATTTACCCAGACAGGATTTTGGGAGCAAAAGAGGGGAAAGGCTGTAGGAAAGGCAGGGAGAGTCCTAGTGGGTTATTATACACATTATAGCTTGAACGAGTGGGATAGGAAACAAGAGGAAGAGACTCCTAGGGTGAATGTTTGGTGTTGTCATTGAATGATTGCTGGCACAGTGGGCCGTTCATTGAGGATGTGTAATACTATGGCATATTCAGTGCTTAGAATCTGAAGAAGACATGCAAGGATACCTTTCGGGAGGATTGACGACAAGCTAAGCCAACAACGGGCAGGTAGGTGGTTGAGTCAAACTGTCAAAATGTTCTGAAGGATTCCCCCCTCCCCCTATACTTTGTAACACAGGCTGAAGTAAATCATTGTGTACCTGCTATGTGGAAACAAAAAGAAAACACATTGTTGTTACAACTAAACCAAAAAGTCTAGAATAGGATCTCCACCAGGAAATTGATTGATAGTATGTATTTTCTTGGCCATGCATTGAATTCTAAAAGTATCAATATGGGGAAATAACATAATAGTGGTGAGTCCGGGGTGTGGTCCTTGAGGGGGTTCCAGGTGGTCCCCAGCTAAATGGAACGTTGGTAACCAAATGGACCCTTATAGATCTTTAACTCTTGAGAGTGTAAAATGAAACCAAATGGTTCATTTTATGCTCTCAAGAGTTAAATTATTGTTAAACATCTGTATTACTTAATTAAAGAAAGAATTGTTATTTTGATCAACGTTGGCCTGTTTATCTATATGGTACCAACATCAATACAGCATGGAATTGTGGACAAAATCGTATCCAACGACATCAAAATATTGTCTATATAAGTCTTGGGGTCTGAGAGTCTAAATCTCATCAAATGGTGGTCCCTGGTTCTCCTTTTCAAAGTGGCGCCTGCCTGGTGACATTTAACAACAATACGCCTGATTGTAGAAGAGTGGAATCCCACGCTCAGGTTCTGATCCACTTGACTCCTAGATGTAATGTTACTGATGGAGAGAGTTACACAGACGCTCTCATTCACTTTGGAAATGCGGCCTTTTAAATGTACCCGCAAGGCTCAATCTAAGTCCATTTGGTTACGTGTGTACACTTTCAGAGTTACAAATGAATAAATTAACACTGAGGATTTTGCTGTGTACTCTCAGAGTTAAATTAACTCAGGATTTGCGGTGTCAGGTTAGCTCCTGGAGTGTTTTAAGATGGACCAACATGAAAGGTCATTCTGGGTTGAACTGTTCTGTTTTATTTTGTATGTATTCTAAGCCTAGTGTTTCTGTCATTGATAACTGGGTTCCAAAGACCAGGGACATTTTTGGACTACAATCACGTTTTATTTGTCCTTGGCTTTGAACAGCATACCAGCCCCCAGGTTCAAGTCAATAAACCAAGTTCAACTAATGGAAAGTTTAGGCCTTTCTCCTTCCTTTAAATTTTTGTTTTTAGAGATGTCAAACAAACAAGGGTGGTTATCATTATGCGGTGAAACTGAAAGTAAACAGAAAAATAGTCAACCCACATCTGACAAGACTGTATTTGCCAAATGATGTCACATGGGACAATGAACTCAGCGATAAGGTCAAACTAGCTTTGTTGGAACTTTATTCCACAGGGATGATACATGCCCGTGGATGCATTTCCTCTAACGCAAAAAGCATGTCATTATGTGAATGAGAAGTAGGCCATTTCTGAAAAACAGAATGTATGTTCAGCAGTACCAAAAGTAAAAGTACTAAAATGTTTGAAAATAGCCGATCTGCAAGCTCACAACGCGTCGCGATGCGACGCGTTGTGAGCTTGTAGATCGGCTATTTTCAAATAGCCAAGGTATAAAATAGGGCTAAAGTGGTTAATGTATGTTTTATAATATAATAATTTATATCTGCAAAGTAACTAGTAACTAAAGTTTTCAAATAATTGTAGTGGAGTAAAAGTACAATATTTGCCTCTGAGATGTAGTAGAGTAGAAGTAAAAGTATAGACAATTGGAAATACTCCAGTAAAGTAAAAGTACCTCAAAATTGTACTTAAGTACAGTACTTGAGTAAATGTACTTACTGTAGTTACTTTCCACCACTGATGTTCAGCCAACCTTCTCTGGATAAGCCAGCTTTAAACTATAATACGTTTTATCGGCAGGTGATCAGCTATGGACTCCTATCTTCCAGAGAATCAATACTGTGTGTCCAGGCCCATCTACTCAAACCCCACATTCGAGGAAGACAATGAAAGACAGAACCATGAACAGAGCACCTTCAAGGAAAGGATCGGCAGGACATGTGGGAGGTCTGTTTGTGTGTGTGTGTGTGTGTGTGTGTGTGTGTGTGTGTGTGTGTGCGTGTGCGTGTGCGTGCGTGCGTGCGTGCGTGCGTGCGTGCGTGTTAGTGTTGATTTTGACAGCAAATTTTGCTTCAGTTTTAGTAATAGTCTTTTGAATCAGATTACATTTAGTTTTAGTCATATTTTAGTGATCTGAAATGTTTTAGTGTTAGTCTAGTTTTAGTCGACTAAATATAAGATCATAGTCGACTAAATCTACAGTTGATTTAGTCGACTAAAATATATTTTGGCGGAGCGCAACCAAACATAAAATGACTTGTCTTTTAGTTCTACTGGATCTCTTCTCCACTAGTCCCTCACTAACATTTTAGTCTAGTTTTTATTTGTTGACGAAATTGTCAATATATTTAGTCTTAGCTTCAGTCATAATAAATTTATTGAGTTTTTATTTAGTTTTCGTCAGTGAAGAAAGGTAGTCGATGAACATTTTTCGTCATAGTTTTAGTCGACGAAATTAACACTGGGGTGTGTGTGTGTGTGTATGCGCGCACGTGCGTGTGTATACAGTAGGCTTGTGAATGTGTGTGTGTGTATACGCCTGTGAATGTGCGTGTAGATTAAATGTACAAACTCTCATTCTCCATATGCAGCTGTTCTGGTAGGCAGGCCCTAAAGATGGCGAAAGGTGTATTTCCTTTAATTGACTGGCTCTCCAGATACCCAATCAGGGAGTGGCTCCCTAGTGATGTCATCTCTGGCATTAGCACAGGCCTGGTGTGCAGTTTACAGGGTATGTATGTGTTCAAAAGAATAAATGCTATGATGTAATGGATCCACAAAAACAAAAGAGGTTATTTGGTTTTATAGCTATAGTTGTGTGTTTCATGTAGGTATGGCGTATGCTCTGCTGGTGTCAGTGGCTCCAGTCTATGGTCTCTATTCAGCCTTCTTCCCCATCCTCATCTACTTCCTGCTGGGTACCTCCAGGCACATTTCTGTGGGTAGGTCCCATGCGTTTGACCGTCTGACAGACGGTCTATTTATTTCTAGGTGATGTAAACATTGAACGGAGCAGCTTGTGTCTTAGTGTACAACAACACACACATGCAGTATAATAATCACATTGGCTCATGTTTTTTTTCATGACATATTTTTACATGACACTTGCCTGCAGTGTTGATTTCATCGACTAAAACTATGACGAAAAATTTCCGTCGACTACCTTTTTACACTGACGAAAACTAAATAAAGACTAAGCTACGATGACTAAAACTAAGACTAAATATATTGACAATTTCGTCAACAAATAAAAACAAGACTAAAATGTTAGGGAGTGGACTAGTGGAGAAGAGATCCAGTAGAACTAAAAGACTATGCTTTATGCTCAGGTGTTGCACTCTGAAAATAGCAGATCTACAAGCTCACAACACGTCGCAGCGCGACGCGTTGTGAGCTTGTAGATCGGCTATTTTCAGCATGCAACCAAGTGTAAAATCAGCCATTATGACGCCATCAAGGCACCACCAAAATACATTTTAGTCGACTATATCAACTGTAGATTTAGTCGACTATAATCGTATGATATTTAGTCGACTAAAACTAGACTAACAGTAAAACATTTCAGATGACTAAAATGAAAAATGAAATATGACTAAAACTAAATGGAATTTGATTCAAAAGACTGACTAAAACTGAATCAAAATTTGGTGTCAAAATCTACACTACTTGCCTGTGACACTTCCCTTCTCCTTCCCAGGACCGTTCCCCGTCACTTGTCTAATGGTGGGGTCTGTGGTGTTGAACCTCGCCCCCGATGACAACTTCCTCCTTCCTCTGAATGGAACCCCGGATGTGAACGGCACAGTGGTTCATGCAGAGATGCTGGACAGGGAGGCAATGGAAGCCCAGAGAATCATGGTGGCCTCTACCATGACTGTGCTTGTTGGTCTATTTCAGGTAACAGAAGATGTGGGGGGGGTTTGTAAAAGAAAATGTGTCCCACGATTTTTGTAACCCTTTCACACCCGGTGCCAATTATCTAAGTCAGTGGTTTTCAACCTTTTTCGCGTCAAGGACCCCCAATTTGACACATGTTAGCCCACGGACCCCCATTTGAAAAAATATGCCAGGGACTCAACCATTTTGATTCCTTGGGGGTCCCAATCTACACTGTATCATCATCATTTGTGTTCATTTAACTCTTAAGGTCCTTACACACCGGCGAATATGCGAATATACGCAAAATTCGGACTCGTTCCGAATAATTAAAAGACGCTTTTTCGCTTCGCGAAACTGATGTGGACGCTTGCATTGACTTTATAAGGTTTTTTTAAAAAAAACGTATTTATTCGCATGAAGAATTCGCCCCGGTGTGTAAGGACCTTTAGAGTGTACAAATGGAACCATTAGGGTTAGGGTCCATTTGGTTCCATTTGTACACTCTCAGAGTTACCGACACACAAGGGGTCAATTTGGTTCCTAACTGTTAATTTGGCTGGGGACCCCCTGGAACCCCCTCAAGGACCACTGGTGGTCTTCGGACCACTGGTTGAGAACCACTGATCTAAGTGATCCTAGGGCGGCGCTACACTCCCCAGTGTAGCGCCCCAGCCTAGGGAGCCCAGAGCCTCCTTCAATGCATGAGAGCCAACTAGCCTTCTTGTCACCTGACAGGGGGGAGTTTCCCCGGTAATACTACTACTACTACTACTACTAATAATAATAATAATAATGATAATAATAATGATAAATATATTTATTGTATATGTCTCCTTACCTACCCTACCTCTCATCCTCATCGCCAGGTTATGATGGGATTGTTCCAGGTGGGATTCCTGGTGCGTTACCTGTCAGACCCTCTGGTTGGAGGCTTCACCACAGCAGCTGCCTTCCATGTCCTTGTCTCTCAGATAAAGACTGTCCTGTCCGTGCCCACCAACAACCACAGCGGATTGTTTTCTATTTTCTATGTAAGCGTGTCAAAGCATCTTCATCTGTGTTGCGCATCGTTTTTTTCCCTTCTTTTTAGACATTGTTTGTTGGTGTTTAGACACTCATTGATGTGATCACCAACGTACGTCAAACCAACATGGCCGACCTGTCATCTGGACTGATCACCATTGTCATTGTGATGTCCGTCAAGGAGCTCAACTCTAGATTCCAACACAAGATTCCAGTGCCCATCCCCATCGAAGTGATTGTGGTAGGGAACAGAAATATTACTATTATTATCATTATTGTTACTAGACCGGTGCCCGAACTTGGGGACCACGCAAGTCGGGGAACGATGTAATTTGGGAGCGGTGCAAGTTGGGAAGTTGTCAGAGTACACGCCGTATACGTTCCAATGCCCACAGGTATTGGAACCGGCCTACTCGGGAATGGTGCAAGTTGGGAAAGATGCAAGTTGGGAATTCATGCCCCACCCGTTTATGCAATGCCCTTTGTACTTGTTTGTTGTCAGAGTACCCGTTGTACCTGTTCTCAGAGTACCCAGTGGGGTACCACGCTGGGCAAGACCTGGGATGTTGGTTGTCTAGGACGGAAATGGTTGAATTTGGCGGAAGTACCGCCCAAGGAAATGATGTTGATGCTTTACAAATCTGTTAACATTCTCTGTGAATGAAACGAGTGTTGTGATTGGTCAAAAAACATAATTTCCGGGGGAAACACGTACGACGGAAATCCTGTCCACTCAGGACTTCTGAGACACTCGCTGGTTTAGGTCGTGACCAGGCTCTTCTCTTCGCAGATGAGTGAGGCTGGGAACGAGGCGAGTGCTGTACCCACTTCCATACGACTGATCGACTAAATATGGAGGGATCCCTGATGTCATGTACATGAGCATGCGAATAGAGTTTTATTGTACACGTTACCACTTTCAGTATATTGGCACAGAGGCACAAACGTGATGCATAGCTCGGACAATCCGTGAAGCCGATAAATCGGGGTTGGCCAATCAGGGAAGTCAATGCCAACAGCCTCCAAACATACATCCTGCACAGACCTGTGGACAGACAGGTATACTGTAGATAGTCGTGGTATTTCTGTCCTTGGAAACCATTAGTCCTTTCAAATTCCCACTTTGCACCGCA